>NC_061506.1:1926678-2249178 GCF_022539355.2 Hippoglossus stenolepis | reverse complement strand
CGTTCTTTCTTTCGGGGGAATTTCTTTGAATTTGTTACAGGAGCTTATTTGGCCTTAAGGGAGAACTGAGTAGACTTTGGGTGGTCAAAGGTCAAGGTCAAGGTCAGGGGCTCCTCATATTGTGAATTAAATATGTCAGGTACACCTGTAGAAAGTGAAACTAGACCAGTCGGCGGAAGGAACATAACCACAGCTGTTAATCGCACCTGGATCTTCATCAGTGTGACAGTAAATTTGTCCACATTCGATCAAATGAAACACAGAAGTTCAGTGTTTCTTTCCCCTGAACTCTGCAGATGAACTCCTCGGGTTGTCCTTCTATTTAATGAGTGATCGGTATGATCCCTCTGTGTGTGTGGTGGGGGTGGGGGTGGGGGTAGTTGCAGTATCACCTCAGAGCAACCTGCCCTTCAGACAGAGGAATGTAAACTTTGAGACGTCTCCTCCAGACTCTGCCTTATCGCTGCATGCAAGGGGTCAAAGGTCAGCAGGTTAAAGTGTGTGTGTGTGTGTGTGTGGTTAACTGTTCAAGCACCATGCATTGTAAAATATAAATGCGTTTTCACATGTTGGACTTTTCTTATTCCAGATTTTTTTTTACATTAAAAGGAGAATAATAAATACGCTGTACTGTAGTCAGCCACTAGGGGCTGTCATAGTATTTACACTGGTCCTCTACATTTAAACTGAATATCTTTGTAATGGTTGTTAAAAGATGACCTCCGCTGTGTTAAAACCACATTGTCAGCGAGAGTCAGGTGACAGGGACAACTCCGTGTGTTTGGCGGATTATTCAGGAAACAGCTGAGCGCAGGAATCATCAGTCAGAGAAGCGACTGGAAGTTACCACACAGCCTGAAGACAGAAAATCCATGGATATGAATCTAAACCCTGAGGTCTGACGCTGGTACAGCGGCGTGGACTGGAGGCGTTATGTTTTCTGTCCGTCTGTCTGTCTCGCTCTGTTGAACTCGATGACTCCGAAATGCCTCGAAGGAATTTCTTCAAAGTTCAAGATCGCTGACCTCACAAAACAGGTTGTTTTGGCTATAACTCAAGAATTCATGCACTAATTATGACAAAAAAGTGATGACACATATATTTATTCAAAAGGTCCAAGGTGAACATCACTGCGACGTCATGATGTTCTGCAGAAAACACTTCTCTGGACATAATTTAACACACAACTGGCCAAGTTTCCTGCAACTTGAGGCTTCTGGGTAATAATCGTTTTTATTGACTCTCCCGTGGTCGGGCTGTTGTCTTTGTGTGGGCTCATCGTTGGGGCGCGGCCATCGGTGAAATAGTTGTGGTTTGTAAGGAAGTTGCAGTAACAACAACAGTGAAGGAAGAAAATAAAGCGCGATGAGAAAGATTAGAAAACAAGGCTTCGGATGACTGATCACTTACGAGTGTTGTGAGTGAGTTTGTAAAGTGGAGACTCATAAAAGTTTGTTACTTGCATTTATCCGACTTTCGCTTTAGCTTCAAATATGTGGAGTAACTGAGCCCTGTCATCCTCAGACTGATTGATTCATAAATAATCAGTGCAAATTATATTTTAAGCTAAAATATACTTTCACAGAATTTAATAAAACATTATTTCATTTCTCCTTTGTAATCTTTGACATATCTGTACATATAGACAGTTGTAAATGTGTGGCCGGTTGCACATCACTGCGACAGTGTGTGATAGCGCCCACTACAGGGGGTGAAGTGTGTTTTATTTCCAGTGTGTATTACATGTGGTCTGCGCTGTGTGGGAGCCAAACTGAGCGAAATGTCCCTGATCAAAGCCACGGCAGAAAAACAGGAAACGACACAGATCAGACAACAGATGATACACGTTAAAAACACAGAGATGATTTAAAGCCCGAGAGCAAATGGAGGCAGCGTTCGAATCCGAAACCCGTTCTCCATTTCCAAACCAGACAAGGCCTTTTCTGTGCCGCTCGAAGTCCCGCTCACCGCTCATGTCCAAACCTGCAGCGAGACGATCACAGGGAGAGCGAGCACTGCTGAGAGTGAAAGGGAGAGAGAGAGAGAGAGAGAGAGAGAGAGAGCATGAGTGTCTGTGATGCTGATCTCCTGTCACACACACACACACACACACACACACACACACACACACATTCCCCGCCTCCCTCCTCCTCCTCCATCCTGCTGTAGTCCAAAGCGATGAAGAACAATGACTCCATTCAGCTCTTGGGTTTCAAAGTGGAGAGAAACCACAAAGTGCTTCAGAGAGCGGGTGTTGGGAGATGGAGGGATCGGAGGGGGAGGAGAGAGAGAAGGAGGGCGGGTGTTTTCGCAAATATGATAAATATGATAGAGAGAGAGAGGGAGGAGGGGGGTTGAGGGGCTCGCACCAGCCCAAAAGGATTTGCCACGTTGTGGGTTTGATTACGGGTGTGCACCGCTTTTATTTGTCCTTACCGAGAATAAAAAGGTTCCACATTAAGGATCTATTTTCTATAACAGGGTTTCCAAAGGGCCTTAAACCGTCTCAAGTTCAATAACCTGAAATATGTTCAAATATGACGTATTAGGTCTTAAATACAGGGCCAATGAATATTCAGGTTCATGTTGGCAGGATCTGCACATGCCTGTAATCTGGCAAACCATCAGTCTCGGGTCCGGCTCAGCTAATTCTCTCTCCGGCTCAGTCGGGAAAGGTTTGGCCCGAGCTGCACTCCAACGTTTAGGTAGGTCTCCATCATGTCAATATTCAAACTCTCTTAAAGCACTTTTAGCTCCTTTACAACCCTGTAAACTCACTGTCGGGACATCTGAGCACCATTAAAGTCCAGCGTGGAACCACAAGAGCATTTGGAATAAACAGGCTTTGTTGGTAACGCTTTTTGATCAGAAAACGAAACTGGGGAGTGGGACGGACTGAGCGCTTCAGGGCCTCGTCTTCCTTGTGAAGACGAGGGAGGAGGAGAGGTGGAGGGGGCTGTGGTGGTGGTTCTGGGGGTTTCTCCTGTTTTATGAGGGCTCTGGTGGTTGGTAGGAGTCAGCTGTTCCCTGTTAAACCTCCACACTCAGGGTAGAGGGGGGTAAATGAAGTGGTTTTTATTCACCATGTCAGAAAGCAGCCTGGAAGTCCCTCAGGGCACCTACGTCGGTCCTCTCAGGTTTTCTGTCTTTGTTTATGTAGTTTTTGTCTGGTTACTTCTTTCAGAATAATTAGTATTTTTCCTTTAGAAGCCAGCTTGTCTTTTTTTGTCTCTTCTTTCTCCCTTTGTGTCGTACTTTCTCTATTTATACCTCCCACGCCTCTTTCATTTCGTCGGCCTTATCTTAATCAAACTTCTTTCTCACCATCTCCCCTCGGTTCTAAAATATCTCATTGTTCCTGCACTGTGATGCTCAACCACTAAACCAGATCGCCTCCGGCTATGAGTGTATACGAGTGTGCGTCAGACGCCTAACTCCGGGCATGCCCGTACAAACCCCCCCCCCATCACACACTTACACCAAAACCACAGAAAGGCAACAGTGAAACCAAAGACAAAGACGTACACTCTTCAAAATTCTTGTGTCTAGTTTTGGGTAACATACATCTTAACTCAATATTTGTTAACAACCCACACACCACATGTTGTTTGTTTATGCATATGCACGACTGTTTCGTATTTGCACTTGTTATCATTATCCAGATCTGCAAACAGTGTTGAAGTGTCTCATTTAGCTCAAGTTGGGTCCTGTTCAGTTTCTGTTCGGACCTTCGTCACTTTTAATGAGCGTAAATGTCACTTCTTCTTCCGGTGGAGGAGTGTTTTTTTAAATCTAGTCCCCAGGTGTCGTCTGCTGACGAATGATATTCTGTGTAAGCGCCGTCCGTCACTCCTACATCTCGAATGAGTGTGTGTGTGCGGTCGGGTTACAGAAGAGAAGTCAAACCAGGTGTCGCTGCACATCACCAGGTGATTTCACAGGTTTAGTCAGAGAGCGGATCTCGGTTAGAGGATCCTCGAGGATATGATGTATAAGAATTCAGAAGAATGATGTAGAAATTGGTGATAAAACCTGCTGTCTTAGTATTATTACCATATTACACAAAAAGTACTGAGCGAATTTCCAGGAAACCTGGTGGAACACGGGCCAAGGCAATAAAATATAGGCATTGATCTGAATCAGCGTTTTTATTGATTTTATATGGAATAATAGATGTTATATAAAAACTCAGGCCTATTTAGAGGACTGATATTTATGAATGTGTGATATCTGGTGCCATTCTGGTTCTAAAATACAGTATCTCTCTCTCCAATGTAATGAGAGGCTGTCAGGATCTCTGAGCTCAGGTTAGTGTGTGCATACAGGCTGTCTTTTGGATTTATTATGTATTATTACTGTTGATAATTATTATTATTAGCCGTGGGATCTCTTGAGCAAACAACCCAGGTTGTGGCGTTGCCGTCGGCCGGCAGAAGAAAAGAGGATTCAGTATTTAAATTTGCAATGTGAGACTGCATGAAATCCATTGGCTCTGTTGTGCTTCGCCATAAATCACGTTAAAGTCTGAGCCGAGCGCGTCGCGGGAGCAGTAAAACATTTGGCAGCGCGCGGGGGGGAAGGAGCATGGGATTAACAATGAGTCTGTTTTAACATGAAGCTGTTACTCAAGCTCGCATGTTGACACAACTCACAACACATGACGGGGAAATCACCACAGGTTCGGAATCAGAAAGACGGGAGGTTTTCACGCTTTCGTCGACACGTAGACGATCGTGAGCAGATTTTTAAAACCTTTCTGTGTGTAATGAAACGTCCCTCTGCAGCTTTTTGGGATAAAGTTTCCACCGAAGGAGTTGATCATCAGCTGAGAAGCAAAAGTCTTTTAGCAAAGAGGCGTCGGGCGAGTGCTCCTCTGTCTTGGTTTGTGCGTTCTGGACAATGTCCGGAGCAACTGATTTCTGTCCTCACATCGAGCTCCTCTGGAAAATTCCAGGCGATTCTCCGGAGTCGGAGAATCGTCTGAAAGCAACTTTCTTTCCCTTGTATTTAACTCGCTGCTGCTGCTGCTGCTGCTGCATCAGTAATAGGATTTCTGGAGCCTGAGCTCTCGGGGTGGCCGTCCGCCAACATGTGTGGAACCAGTGAAACAAAGCTTTGGGAATGTGAGCGGTATGCAGCACCATTAATCACAGTAAATCAAACAGACAGCGGTGTAAATCAGCACGAGAGGGCATCTCAGTGTAATAAAAAATAAAATACTGAATGTTTTTTTTCTCTCCGTCTCTTTAACTGGTGGATTTATGTGTCTCAGCAAAACAAAACCCTCGTCTTTCTTTTCTTTCTCCAGCAGAATTTGTTCCAACGGTTCCATAACTCAGATTACGTGTTCCCTTCTATATTTTTATGATCAATCCAGCAGCTCGCGCTCTGTAATTCTTCTGCAAACGTCGAACCAACAGCCGCAGAATTTGCATTTCCTGGCACGGCGTCCTCTCGCATCAACCTTTGTGTGAATGCTGTCTTTTTGAAACGTATTTCCACCTGGTCCTCCTCACGCAGGAAGTCACAGAGCGTGTGTCCAGTTTTAACCACGGCGCTAAAGTTCCTCCAGCTCTGCTTTCTGGTGTCGACCCGACCCATCTGGTTTAGTTGTTCCTTTGTTGCATGTTTCTGTCTTTTTCTACCAGATTCTCTTGGTTCTTTTACAGCCCCGACAAACTGTCTTCTGATCATATTTACCAGTTCATGTGGTCGCTTCGTTCATGTGGCTCGACCAGGATGTCGCGATTCGAATAGTTTGACATTTTGGGGAAATATGATTAACTCGTCCTGCAGCCGACCTCTAACTGGCCTCTGATGATTTAATATGGAAACCATATTAGTTAGAACATTCATTCTTGTTGAGGGCTCTGTCTATCGCCTGATCACATACGCTCGTGATGACGTCTTTAAGTTGCGTGTGGTGGCACCAGAGCATTTCCCTCATCTGCCTGCAGGAGATTGTTGTTTGCATGATGCGGTTTAAATCGATCTCAAATAAAAAGCATGACCACAGTAAAATTGCTATTATTGCTTTGTTTTTATATATATATTTCTTTTATAGACCAAACAAGACTATTTAATAACAGAGAAAATGATTATTAGTTGCAGCTTTAAACTTGTGTCAACATTTTAGAGATTTGTTTGACTTTTCAACATCCTTCTTTCCGTGGTGCTGTGTGTCAAACAGCTGCAGTTTGAGCTCAGTCGATTCCGTATGTTGGTAAAAGAGAGAAAGTCTTCAGGCGTATATAAAAGCCTCAGGGTTTGCAGCGTCACAGCTTCACACTCATTACCGAGAGCGAGTTCATGCGAGGTTGAGAGAGAACGCTTGATTTGTGCCGAGGCTCCTAAAAGACCAGGATTGTTTGGTTTAAATAAAGCCCTTGGATTGAGTGTGTCTTCATACTGAATCTCTGGAGCCTAGAAATGTAGAAATAAATATTGTTGTCCTCTGTTGAGTTTCACTGCAGCAGCGAGCAGAAAAAAAACAGGGAACATTTGAGCCTCGACACAAACCTCAAAGATCATGAAAGATTAGAAATGACAGTTTCTCTCTGAATCACGATGGTTTCAAAATAAAAGGCTCTCGCTCTCAAACATCAAACTTCTTGACGTCTCCCATCTGTCCCTGCTGATTAAAGAGGCTCCAAAACTGAAATAAATAATACATGGAACCGTTTTCCACTCGCTCATGTCAGCCATCGTTTTTGAAACGGCAGCGGACGAGAAGAACATTTAAAACCACATCGACTGAAGAAATGTCTTTACCAGTCTGTTGCAAAACCATAAATCTTCTGCGTTTTTATATTTTACCAGTAACTGTCCTTTTAATCTGCCGCTGCTCCGCATGCACTGGATAGAGTTTAAAGCACAAACTCTGCTTTAACTTGTCAGTTTGAGAAAGTCTGACACGTCCAGGAAGCTAAAAAGTACAAGAAAAAAGTCCAGGTCAAAATGTAAAAATCGTACAAATCTTTGTGATGATCACTCAAGATGTCAGAGGACGTTCTCAGAAGGCCCCAAACAAGCATTTCACACTGGTTTCCTGTTTTTTCTCTGCATGAGACATGAATAAAATCAAGTTCCTCTAAATAAAACATCCTCAGTTTAAACATCTATTTGTGACACAAACCTCACTTCAAGTCGTTCTAAATTCAAACACAATGCGTGTAATGGGTTTATAACTTGCTTCCTACAGAAACAGCACCAAACAATTCTTCCTATAAGTTTTAATCTGACAGTTATTGTCCAGTATTTTGAATTAAGTCCACACGTGGCCACGATCTCGTCCGTCGACCACTTCACACGAAGTCTCGTCTTCCAGAATCTGCGGCTCCCCGCTGAGCTCAGTCCACAGAAAGAAATAAAAAAACAAAACACCAAGGCCAACGGGTAATTTTGTGGCTCTGCCTGTTATCCTTGTTTAGCCTGGGCTGAGCCAGCCTCCACCCAGAGAGAGAGAGAGTGTGTGTGTGTCTGTGTGTGTGTGTGTGTGTGTGTGTGTGTGTGTGTGTGTGTGGGTGTGGGTGTGGGTGTATGTGTGTGAGAGAGAGAGAGACGTCTTACTTTACACATGTTATCGCAGCGTATTAATTTTAGTAACTTTAAAAAACAAGATTGTCACGGTGCATCGTCCCCGCCGGCGACACCCAGTGGCCGGAGGCAGTATGTTTTCTGTCCTCACGTCCACGTCTTGTGAACACAATATCTCGAGAAAAGCTTCAAGGGAAATTCTTCAAATTGGGTACAAACGTTCAGTGGAGCTCTAGGATGGAATGATCAAATGTTTGTGGTCAAAGGTCAAAGCTGAAGGTCGCTGTGACCTTGAGGGCTGATTGAAATACTTCACACTTGTACCTTTGACTTCCCACCAAAGAGTCGGACATTTTGAGAATAGATTCGATAAAGAAATGACTCTAATCCCGGAAAAGAAGAGCACAGGAAAAATAAAATGTTCAGACAAATCATTTGGCTCCATAAATGTGTCCGTCCTCCTCCTCATCACTCCATCGTCATCTGAATTGTTCCGATCCACCTGCTTCCTCTCAGAGGATATTTTCGGCTGCTGGGGTCAGTTATTTTTCTCTCCCGGTGATGAGAAGCGCTCGATCGGTGCCAGAGGAGGAAGAGGAGGAAGAGGAGGAAGGGTTCAGCGACAGTGTCAGTGACAGGAAACATCAGGCAGCTCCGCCCTGATAGAGAGAAGAGATGTTCCTTATTTCTGCTGTTCTCACTTCACACTTTTCATTTCAACAGATGAGTCACTCAGCTGCTTGCAGAGTCGATGTTGCAGTCGCACAAAACAGTTTCCGCTTGTTTCAGAGAGTTGTGAACAAGAGTAAAAGTTGTTTCTCAAACTTGTTTCACTTCCTGTTTTTGTTGTTGTGGACGAAACATGGAAGTAGGACATAACCTGTGTGAAATAAATAAAAAACAGAAAGACGAGAAATAAATATTGATTCTGATGATGATGATGATGATGATGATGATGATGATGAATTCCCTATTCTGCGTTTTGCAAATGTACAAAGTGTGACATGTTTCCTTCCTCTTCACCTCCAGCCACCATGAAGAAGAGCCAGGGCGGCTCCAGCTGGACGAGCGACGGGAACCTGATGTTTGGGGGAAAAGTCCAGAATGCGCTGACTCCGTCCTCCACGACCACCTCCTCCTCCTCCTCCTCCACCACGCCCTTCTGCTCCCAGATGACCTCCATGGACGGAGTCAGCTTCTCTGAGGGCGACCTGCTGCTCCAGGTAACACCTCGTTAAACGGTTACAGGGAAACATACGAGTCCCGCGTCACTGAAACTAGTTTGTCTGATGCAACACGGCCCCACGTGATAACAAAGTGACCGTGAGACGTGTCAAAGCTTCTGTCGGCGCCCGAACATGAGCTGAAACGCAGCTGGAGCCGAGGTTAGTGGGTGCAGGAAGAGCCGTGCCACCAATCACAGGAGAAAACCTCTCAACGCCGCACGAAACTGCAAGATTCAGCTTTGCCAAAGAGCCATGAAAAGCAGCCGGATGAATGTTGGCAGCACATTCTCTGGTCAGATGAAACCAAAATAAATGTGTTTGGATCGGAGGAGCTCCAGCGTGTTTGGTGCGGCCGCGGCCCGGACGACCACAGTGACTGAGCAGAGCGACACGGAGCTGATATGGGATCTGTAAACGCCGTCTGTGGATCGATGACATTTAGACTTAAAGGAATGAAATCTCACTATCGACTTTAGTTGCAGTAGGATATTTAACATGGGCCTTTTATTGTAGTTTAATGTCTTTAATTGGCTTCATTCTTCTTCATGTTTGTCCGTAAACAAATAAAACGTTATTGAATTGACAGGATGTTGTGTTCTGGTCCTCAGGCGCTGAGCGGCTTCGTGCTGGTGGTGACGGCTGAAGGTTACGTCTTCTACATGTCCCCGACCATCCAGGACTTCCTCGGCTTCCACCAGGTAAAAGCACCAACAGCCAGAGTCGGCAGTTCTTCTTCAGGGTTGAGGAAGTTATGCTCAGCTCTGTGTTACTGTAACTTGAACCCACTTCCCCCTCTGGACAAGAAACACATGAGAGTCTGTTTCTCAGAGATTCTGCTGAGTGGAGATGTTTAGAATTGATCGCGCATATTTGGGTGATTTGTTTTGAATAGAAATCTTGTGTCTGCTTCGAGGTCATGTGAGGAAAACATGCTGTCGAACATGTTTATTAGAAACGCTCCGACCGCAGGAGGACGAGCCTGGTCTCGGAAATAACTCGTCCCTGCACATCATTGTGTTTTCACTTCGTCGACCTCCTGAACTCTGCTGTTCCTCATAAAACGTCCTTTTGAAAAGATCAGAGCGCTGCACAGATTGCAGGTTTCCTACTGTCTGTGAAGCAGCGACTTTCACTTCATGTTCGTGCACAAGAACAGTCGACTCGCACAGATTGGAGTCTGTCACAGTGAACATCTTGTTCTTTTTAAGTCCGTTAGAGGCTGCGACTGTCTCCAAACACACACACACGTTCCTCCTCCTGTGATTCAGACCTGGAAGACAAAAATAGCAAGTTATAAACATCAGGAAACAGAGAAGAAGACAACATAAACATTTTGTAAACGTTGCATTGACAAAAAAGAGGAGACTAAAGAGCTAAAACATTTTAAAAACCCTGTATTGCTCCTTTTAAAATAACACATCGTAACACGTGGGAGGATAAAAAACTAGAGGTCGCAGCTTTTCCACGACGCGATGTGAAGTCAGGATGCTAATCAGGGAAGGAAACGATTCCCCAGCTGCTTCGACTGTTTACCACCGTTATAAACTTTATTTATAGAGCGGCTCTGAGCGCAGTTACAGAGCGGGGACAAGAAGAAACGAGCTGCAGATAAAGAGCAGACGGGCGAGATCGCACCGCAGATAGAAAAAGAGGAAACTGATGAAACTGATTTGTCGATGCCAATGTGCAGTTTGTACTTTACTTTGAGTTTCAAGGAGATGAAACGTGAAATTAGCTCTGAGGTATTTGAGGCAGTGATTTAAAAACAACAACTCACAGACCTCTCGTGCTGACAAATCCAGACTTGAGGCGTGTTTTGAACTCGGAGAAGCCATTTTTCAGCTCCGCCGACAAGGGCGGGTTTTGTCTCTGGTTTGTTTGTCATCGGTTGGGTAAGAGAACAAGCGGCGAGGTGTGGTTCGCTCAGCACCTCGCTCCTGGAGCACAACAGGGTCTCTGTGTTTTCCAGCCTTAAATCAGTGGCATTCATCCGCCGGGGCATTGTTCCCCGCTGCGGTGTGTTTACACTCACATCATCGGCCCTGAACGCAGCTCGCCAGCGCAAACACGGGTCGGGATGGAGCTCGCCACCCAGCCGAGGACTGAGGGCGGCCTGGAGGAGGGCCAGTCTGAAACACGTGCGCCAACACACACAGGCTGCGATTCCATTATTTAACGTTTGTTATGATCGCATGTGCTCGCCGCTAAGAGCCAGTGGTGAAAGACAGAGACGTCACTTAGCCTCTCAGGAGGAGTCACGTGATTTTCTCTGACATGCAAAGGTCACATCTACTTGATAATGAGAAATAAGGTTGGATTTTTTTGTTTTTAAAGCCTCTATGTGAAGTTTTGAGGGACTTTTATTTGTCAGACTCACGCAAACACGACCATTTCACAGTTAAACCAAACAAAATATAATGAACTTGTATTAAGAATATTTTAACGTATGAGTAATTTGTGTTTTCAGTCGGACGTCGTCCATCAGAGCGTCTTCGAGTTGATCCACACAGACGACCGAGCTCTGTTCAGACGACAGCTGCACTTCGCCCTCAAGCCCAACGCCAGCCAATCGGACAGCGGCGCAGACAGTCCCAGTGAGTGACCATAAGAGAAACGCCGACACCGGCTTCAACGCCACGTCCCTAACGATGTAAATATCACGTTTACAGGTGAGAACTCTGCAGAGATCACCACCGGCGTGATGAACTACGACCCCCAGGCCATCCCGCCGGAGAACTCCTCCTTCCTGGAGAGGAACTTCTGCTGTCGGTTCCGCTGCCTCCTCGACAACTCCTCCGGCTTCCTGGTAACCGCCGTCAATTACGTAGAAGATCGCACGTCTTCATCCTGGCCTCTGTTTGTGTGTGAACTTGTCTCGTGTCCGTCTTCAGGCCCTGAACTTCCGCGGCCGCCTGAAGTTCCTCCACGGTCAGAACCGATTGTCGGAGAACGGGACGCTGGTTCCCCCGCAGCTCGCTCTGTTCGCCATCGCCACGCCGCTGCAGCCGCCGTCCATCCTGGAGATCCGCACCAAGACGCTCATTTTCCAGACCAAGCACCAGCTTGACTTCACGCCCATGGGCATCGACACCAGGTACACACACACACACACACACTGACCCACACCGACCCACACATCTGGAAATCACTGAGAATCTGAGTCTCTCATGTTGTTGTGTTTCTTGTCCACAGGGGTAAAGTGGTGTTAGGGTACAGTGAGACAGAGCTGTGCACCAGGGGCTCAGGCTACCACTTCATCCACGCTGCAGACATGATGTACTGCGCTGATAACCACATAAAAAGTAAGTTCCCACAAACACCCACACGTCTGTAAAGATATATATATATATATATAAAATAGGTTTTCATGGACAGACAGTGACGATCTCTGACTGTTTTCCTTTGTCTTGTCCAGTGATGAAAACCGGAGAAAGCGGCTTCACCGTTTTCAGGCTGCTGAAGAAAACTGGTATGTGGGTTTGGGTCCAGGCCAACGCCAGGCTGGTGTTCAAAGGAGGGAAACCGGACTTCATCGTGGCGCGGCAGAGAGCTCTGACGTAAGTTCACAACCAAAGAGCCGGAGGGGACTTCCCGTCATATACCACAATTGTTACTTGTTTAAATAAATAATATTTCCTTTTATCAATTTTTATTTTGAGTCCAACAGAAATATTTGCTTATTTCAGCTTCTTAGAAGTAATTCAAACTTCTTTGGATGAATTGTTTTGTAACGTCTCCCAAAATCCACAATATTCAGTTTGAAATAATAAACAGCAGAAGACTAGACTCGTTCTTTTATTGTTTTCATTTAACAGTCTTTTTTCTCTTTTCTGCAGAAATGAAGAAGGAGAAGAACAGCTACGTCTCAGACGCCTGCAGCTGCCGTTCAACTTCGCCACCGGGGAGGCGCTGCTGTACGACAACACCCCGACCGTGGACATGCCCGAGATGTCCGACATGTGCTCCACCCCGAAGCAGAGGAAAATAGACGAGTTCTCCGTCAGCCCCAACTCCATGCTGGGCTGCATACTGAGGCAGGACCAGTCCATCTACTGTGAACACAACCCCAATTCAATCAGCTCCCTCAACGACGTCGCCTTCCAGGACACGCACGCCACCGTCAGCGTGCCCGGAGACGTCTGGCCGCACCCTTCACCCAAACCTGCGGGGAATCTGATTAAGTCGGAGGCCATGGTTCAGGACATGATGGAGACGCTGCAGCAGATCCTCGGGGACAGCGACGTGATCGGCACGCTGGACGTGGAGCCCGACGAGATCAAGAGCTGGGAGACCATGTTGCTGAGGATGAGCTCCAACACGTCTGAAATGAGCGAGGACCTGAACGACATCCTGAACAACGACATCCTGTCGTACGTGGAGGAGCAGCTGCAGAAGGAGGCTGGGTTCAAGCTGCCAGATCAGCTGGACATCCCGGCCTCCCTCTCCACTCTGGACCACCCGATCCCGGACCCCAGCCTCGCTGTGGAGCAGAACTTCGGATGGCCCCTGGAGCCTCAGAGCCAGCTGATCTCAAACGGAGGCCCGATGATGAACGGACAAACGGCGCCGGTCCTGGAGACGATGAAACTCACCCACATGGATCTTCCTCAGCTGGGGTCTTCTGCTTTAAACGGCCCCACCCTTCAGCAGATCACCTCCCAGCAGATGCTCCCCACTCCTGTCGGTCTTGGCATCCTCGGCACTCCGGTGACCTTCAACCCCTCGCTGGCGGACTCTTGTGTTCAGACACAGAACGAACTGAGGAGCTTACAAGTCGCTGCCAAGGAGAACAACCTCGGAGCGTTCAGGCCGACCAATCAGCTTCACCCAAACCAAGCGCCGAACCACGTTCAGATGAGGACGCCCGGCGCGCCGATCGGCCTCCAGGACCAAAGCGGAGACAGAAAGTTAAACCCTGTGTTCAACTTTCAGGGAAACCGATGGAACTCCTCCGTCCAAAACTCCAACCAAGTCAACAACTTTGCTCAGACTTACACCCAGAATATTTCAAAGGAACCAGGTTTCCCTGCAGGTCCTCCCCCGTCCAGCTGCTTGCAGGGCCACTTTGCACTTCACACACACAACAGTGAGAATCAGAGACAGTCTTGGCAGCTGGAGCAGCAGCAGCAGCAGCAGCAGCAGCAGCAGCAGCAGCAGCAGCAGCTCATGTCCGGTGGACGCCAACAAATGGGCGCCTGCCTCAACCAAATGTCAGGACTTCAGAGGAATCCTCTGCCCGGAGTCGTTGCGCCGCAAACCACTTTCAACGGCAGACCGGTGTTCAGGACACCAGAGACTCCCACTGTACCGTTTCTTGTTCAGCAGGACTTGGAGCCGCTGCCGCCTCTGGCACTTTCGAGCAGTTGTATGTTCGGTAACGCCCCCGTGTCTGTGCCAGTGAACGGACTGCCCCTCGGTCAGGTGAACTCCTGCAAGCAGATGAACGCAACCGGCAACAGCCAGATCCTCTCCCAGCCCGCCTGCTTCTACCAGGGAGGAGGCTCTGTGCTGGGGATGCCGGCGTTACCAAACCCCGATGAGGCGGCGCTGTCCTGCCAAATGCCCGCCGTCCTGGACCTGAACGGCCTGTTGGTGCAGCAACAGCAGTATCTTAACTTCAGTGAACAGACGCAGGTAAGAATCTGTTTCTGTTTTCAGGAGAAGGTTTAATCTCACAGATCTGTACTTTCATTTTTAAAACATCCGCTTATTGTAGTTTTTATGAACATGTAACATTTCAACTGACTCTTAGTTGTGATGTTTCTTTATCATCTTCTTGTTTCCACACTTCAAGCTGTCTGATCTCCTCACCTGTCATTGGTCTTCCTCACAGATCAACAGCCATCCGGTCCTCGGGAACAAAGGGTTCCCGTTCCCCTCGCTGCCCGACGACACCGTGTACTACTCAGAGAACAAATAGGGACGAGAGGAAAACAAAAAGACTCCTGTCTCTAAACACGAAACGGAATAGACTGAAGAACAGAAACGTGCCCCCGAAAAGGATGAGGAGAGGAAACAGGACACGTCCCCCTCTCTCTTCTTCTTTATTCTTCCAATTAGGAAAGAGTGAGGAAAGCTTTAAAAATTCAAGTTTGGCTGAGGACGGCTGGTTTGTGGTCGAGGAGGAGGAGACGTCTCAAGAGGAAGGAAGAACGTTTTGTTTTCATGGAAGAAGAATGAAATCTTTTCTTGGAGCTGATTGGATTGTACCAAAAAAACTTACATCAGTGAAATAGTACTTTTGGCAAATCACTGTCACAGGATTGGCTGCAGTTCAGCTGGTGTCAGCCAATCGCCACACAGCACTTCTGAATCGTTCTTCAGTTCTCAGTGTTGACCAATGAGAGAAGAACTTCGGTAAATTCACTGTGGTGGAGAAAAAAAAGCAGCTAATTCTGCGTGAACAGTGAGTGGTGTCTCTCCACAAGGGGGCAGCAGTGAGCCCGTTCTCCACTCCGTGTAAATTGGAGATGTTTAAAGACGAGAAAAGACTCAAAGGAGGAAGTAGAACTGGTTGTTCTGGGCGGATGTTTCTCCGGTCCGGTCCCTGAGCTTCACTGTCTCACACCCAGCGGATCAAATCAACCCAAACGTGGAGTCGGAGGCAGAACGCTGAGACGACCTCCTGCTCCTCCTCTTTTCTACTTTCTCAGAAGGATGAAATGTGTTGACGTCTTTTTGTTTTGCTGTTTTTCAAATTGCGTCTCGATTAAGTTCATTTCAACTCTTTACTGTCCCACTGAGGGAGATTTGCTTTGCAGACAGGGTATGTATAAATATATATATCTACATATATATATATATATATATATATATAAAAAGAAAAAAAAAGAAAAAGAAACGCACAACGAAATCACAGCATCATCCTACTAACAGACCTTTTTTTTTAAAAGATGATTGAGTGAAACCAGCTGCTTGTTAGTTCATCTCTCATAGATTTTTAAAAAGCAGTCGGAGCTTTTTCACTGAGCCAGTTCTTCTTCTTCTGTTCTTCAATATTTCTGTGTCGTTGTTTTCTTGTTATAGAGGAAAAACAAATGTAGACAGTGCCTTAACCCGACAGACTGCTTGAAACTTTTAAGGGACAGTCTGTCAATTATCTGCAATTTAAAGAAAGAAGCCTTTCCATCAGGAACATGAGCAGAGAAAAGGTGTGGTGGAAATTGGTGTTTGAAACCAAAGTGAAACTCGCCCTCGCCTTAACTTCACTCGCCAGTTTTTTAAAGATTTATTGCACTATTCCCTTTATTGCCAAAGCATAGTGAAAATAATTCACGAATCCTTTGTCTCACACGAGGCTTTAAGACTTTTATCAGAAAAAGGTTCCTACAGGTTTTGGTGATGATAGATGATACAAAAAAAAAACATGATGCTCTTATATATTATTTTTAAAAAGCCCAAGTTAAATGAATAATAAATATCTATTTCAATAATATTGTATTTAAAGTCGAACTACACTTCCTCAAATAGCAGAACCTGAAAATGAAAAACCAGAATGTTTCCGATACTGATCGCGACTCGTATTTTATTCTCAGCTTTCCGTTTTCTTCTTCTTCTTCTTCCCTCTCTGTCTTGTGCTTTATGTATCAACGCTCTTGCTCAGACCGGGAGCATCGCTGATCGTCCGGCGGCGAAAACGCAGAAGTAAAACAGTGAAAGGCAGCTATTGTATATTTTAAAACGAGGAAAAAAAATGGAAAACACTTTGCGAGTTAAACAAAACACACACACACACACACACACACACACAACAGGGGTGGAAACGTCAAGTGCCTTTTTAAACGAGCTCTTCTTGATTGCCTGTGGATCTTTACTCAGCACTTAGATTGAAAAGAGACGCTGTGTCGCACCTGGTCGCTTCATCCAGTACTGAGCCGTGAAATCACTTTTCTTCTTTAGCACTTCTGAACCTTCGATAACAAACACTTAGTTGTGAAGGGTCACCTGCAGCAGACGTTAGCAGAGTGCTCACAACCAACTTGAATACTTGACTTCAATACCAAAAACAAGTCAGTGCAGCCATGTGTGAGACGCTTGATACTCGAGGATACCAAAGGGACAAATCAGACTCAGATCTACTGTTTCACTGATTCTTACAGTTTGTGGAAACACAGAGAACGACGTCTGCACACGAAACGACGAGAGATGGACCAGAATGATTGTATTTGTAGTTTCACGTAGGAAATCGAGCGTCGAGCTGCGTTCACGTCGCACGGGGAGTTCGTGAGCGATGGTTTCCAACATGTAAATTCACAGCAACATGGGAACTTCATCCGGCTGTTCGTCAAAGAAGCAAACAGATGAATTAGTGTAGCAGAACTTTGACCTCTCCATATTATCATAGCACTTTATTTTGAACCTTTTTAAAAGAGCTGAAAAATACTCAACTTGTTTGACAATCGATTTTTAAAAATCTGCGTTTCCTCCTCATTATCCGGTCGTGGATGTTGACACTGTTTACATGTTGGAAATCGTCAAATGTGACGTGAGCGTGAGTCTGTTTGCTCTGCGGGGTCGTTCAGCTGCATTCTGGGTAATGTAGTAAAGCACGCACTGCAGTGAAAACAGTGGAGGCAGATTGAGTTTTAAAGTTGCTTTGGCTCAGATCTATTATTCTTAAAAAGAAAAACTTACGTGAACTAAATCTGCAGTGATGTTTCAGTGAATCTTCTGATAGGCCACACAGTTTGTTTTTGTTTATTTCCAGACGTCAACGGCAGATTTCTATTTGGTATTTGAAAGTGAGGATTTGGAATGAGAATCGAGAACCGAGCCGAAGCAGCTGTAAAATAGTGGAAATTAAGATAAAGCCACAGATCCCCAAATTTCTCGAGATTCTTTTGTGAAATTCATGTGATTTTTTTTTTTTTTTAAAACATCAGCAGCGAGCAACTACAACAAAAGTAACTGAGCGTCTTTGTCGTCGATTCAGCAAAAGTTCGTAAACCATCACATGTGGATCAGAGGCTGAGTATTTAAGACTCAGTACAAAATGAAGCGTTTCGTTCGGGGGGGTGATTTTCCCGCAGCGCACCTCAACGTCCCTTCTCTTCTCTTCTCTCTCTCTGTTTCACTCACAAAATATTCTGCATATAGAAATTTAAATATATATTGTTGCTTGCTTCTAGATTAAAAAAAAAAAAGACAAAGCCATTGTACTTTTTTTTTTTTTTTCAAATTCAAGGCTCCAAAATGCAGTATCTTTGTGTACCTTGTATATAAATATCTATATTTGTCTTCTTAATTTTTTCAAAAATCCCAATACGTCATATAATGTGTATTTTAACATCATATTGGCTTAACCTGACTCACAACTATCATTTTTTTGTACATTGTCTGCACAGCATATTCACATGTAATCTCTTGTTATGATGGTTTTTACTTTGTAACTTTTCAACTTGTTATATCTTGTGGATTTGCCTTCAATATTTTTGCTTCTAACAGTGTATGAATGTTTGAGTCAATATGTTCATGCTCACCGTATTAAAGGTGAAGTGATCACACGCTAACGTTTCCACCGCTTTTGTGTCCGAAGGTGTCAGAGGTCAGAGGTCAGAGGTCAGTTCACTTGCTCTCAGAGGTGAACCGATGAGAATCTGTTAAAAGACGTCAAGGTCACATATATATCTATATATATATACCTTTTTTCTTTTTATCTGCCCTTGTTGGTCTCCTACTCTGCAGGATTTTGCAAAAACTTTAGCATATTATCTTATTTTTTTACATTTCTTCCTCATAATCCTGAAGTTTTGGTGTTGTTGGTGTAATGGCCCCCAGTGGCCACTAGATGCTGCTGTCGGCCTGTTGGCAGCCGCTCCATGCGTTCAGTGTAATAATACATCTGCTCCCAGTTAAGCCTTTAATGGTTTTTAATTCAGCAGCAAACTGGGCCACAAAGGATTAAACGCTGCCTCTCGTCTTGTCTCACTTCGAAACACAGAAAGTACAAATCAAGTTCTTACTTAAGTGAAGGGAAAGTACTTTGAGCGAAAGTAAAAGTACTTGTGCTGAAGAAAAATCTCTGAAAAGTAACTAGTTACCTCAGCTCGGTCAATTATAACAATGATATATTGTGAATAGAACTTTATTTCCATCACACTTTTCTAAACAAGGTTATGAAGTACCTTAAAAAATATATATTAATTACAAAAACACAGAACAAAATATTAAAAACAATGTAAAGTTATATTCTGT
Source organism: Hippoglossus stenolepis (assembly GCF_022539355.2). Classification (NCBI taxonomy): domain Eukaryota; kingdom Metazoa; phylum Chordata; class Actinopteri; order Pleuronectiformes; family Pleuronectidae; genus Hippoglossus; species Hippoglossus stenolepis. Next base: position 2,230,222 of record NC_061506.1, on the reverse strand, counting down.
GCAGTAAAAAATGCGAATATTTGCGAATAGCAAGCATAAAGTTATAAATACTATATTAAATAAATACATATAATAGTACTGATTAATTTATTGTATAATTAATTAATAAATAACTACGAGTAATTATATTTGTAACATGACAATTTGTGAGTGTTGTCATTAAAATTAAAGCGTTATTTTAAATGGACTTTATTTTACATGACCTTTGACCCCACTGCGCGCTCCCGTGGACAGGGCAGGGAGGCGCGCGCTGGTTTGAGGGAGCGGAGAGGAGGAGGAGCCGGGACAGGGGGGAGGAGGAGGAGGAGAGACTACCGGGGACAGGGAGGAGGAGGAAAGACTACCGGGGACGGAGAGGAGGAGAGACGGGGACAGGGAGGTGGAGAGACTACCGGGGACGGAGAGGAGAAACTACCGGGGACATAGTGGTGACAGGACCGGGGACAGACCGGGTATATTCAGCGTCCCTCGGTGGTGAACTCCTCCCCGGGACGTGCACTTTGAGCGGGGCTTAGTTCCAGCGGAGCGTCGGCGGGACTCGACCCGGCTGCGGAGCGTCATGGACGGGACGACCTCGGAGGCAGCGACGCTGAGATGGAGCAGGAGCCGCTAGAGCTGATCTGAATCTCACTTCACTGCACGATCCGGAGTCACATCTGGATTCTACTGGATTCCACTGAGCAGCTTGTGTCAATAGGTGAAGAAACAACATGTACGCAGGGAGGAAGAGAAGGAAACCTGCTCAGAAGGGGTGAGTCCGCTTCTTCTTACACTTTGAATACTTCATTCCATTATCTCATTACTATGCAATGTTAGTCTTTCATTACAAATCCACTAAACCTCCTGTTGATGCACGTGTTGATGTATATTAATGTTTGACTGGTGCAGTAAAACATTAATTTACAACAATCAGCTGCAGACAAATGTAAAATGACTCAACACTTCAATGTGCTTAAGGCTGTTAAACATTAATAAAAGGATTATTTACATGTTAGAGCTTATAAATGCTGAGTCAGGGTCTGAAACATGAATCAATTACAGGCCTTATTGTGTTAAATCAGTTATTACATATATGTTTAGTTTGCATTGAAAAGAAATGAGTATGAAATCAATAAATGTACAAACAACTGCACCAATTAATAATATGATATTATATCGTTTTATATAACACACACATGTGAAATCTGTAAATAACAGAAGTCAACAAAGTGTAATTGTACGTGTGGTTAATTTAATCCTGATAATTCCTATGAATCTGATGTCAACACACTTCAATCAGGTTTCTCAGTCGACTGATATTTAACCGTCAATCACCTTGATGACTGTTTTTTGAACTGGATGTTTTCCCCTCGATAATCAAGTCACATCTCACAGTGTTCCCTTCGTAACCAGAGCCAAGCCGACCCCGGCTGAAGGGGCCAAGTCCAACCCGTCCAAACGCCACCGTGACCGTCTGAACTCGGAGCTGGACCGGCTCGCCGGCCTGCTGCCGTTCCCCGAGGACGTCATATCCAGCCTGGACAAGCTGTCCATCCTGAGGCTCAGCGTCAGCTTCCTCCGCACCAAGAACTTCTTCTCAGGTGGGATTGGAAACTGCAAACCTCCGTTTCCTGAAGCTTCCCTCACAAGTTACGGGTTTTAGAAGCAGTGAAAATGAGACGGGGAGAGATTCTGGTACATGTCCCTCTGTCCTGAAGCAGCTGCTCACCGGGTTCCTTTTGGAAACAGCTCTTCACACCTCACTCAGAACCTGAGGCCACAGAGCAGGAGGGTCAGAGACAGGTTCTGCAGGCTGAGCTGGACAGGGGGTTAGAGTCCAGCTGTGGACAGTCACAGAGAATCAGTGCATGTGGGAAAGCAACAGCACCAGGTACGAGTGTGAAACAGTTCAGCTCAGATCTGTTTATTTCCAGGTGAATAGAAGCTGAGACCATGTTTATCTGAAGCTTGATATTTAACGCTTTAACCATAAACTTTATTATGAATAACTGTAAATAAGAAGCAAACCCAGATTTATAGATCTCACTTCGACTGAACATCACCTGTGACTGTGTGACTCAAATCGCTGACCCTGCAGAAAACCACCACATCCATCTCTTAAGTGCTTGAACCCTGGACGACTCCCCCCCCGCCTTATTATAACATCTTAATACAACCGCAACGTATTGTAGGTCAGCCCCTCTCGCGGCCACGAGGCGACACTTGTCCCAAAGTCTCAGCCGCACAGTAATGTAGGTCTGAGGAGACGGCGGCGGCGCAGCGAGGAGGCGGGAGGAGGAGGAGATGAAAAGCTCCTGAGAATAAAAACACAAGGGGATAATCCACTCAGCCGTTTTACTGGGGGAAGGGGGGGGAGACAGGCACCCACTTTTTAACTTTTGACTCCTGCAACCATTTTCTTTACACATGGGTCAGTGTCAGGAAGGAGGCCGGGCTACTGACGCTTTCTGGAGGAGTCAGTCGTTCTCCGGAGTTTTAAGAACACAGCAGATCGTTCCGTCTGCTTTTTTTATTTTTTAACAAAGCTGCTTCTTATTGACCCCGTTTGCTTTGAGGTCGTGAATCGATTACAAGCCACAGATGTTAAGTGAAGTTTGTGTCAGACGTTCTTTCCGCCTCATGAGGCAGCAAACGCAGGAGCAGGTTTCTGTGGAGGTCGAGTCGTTCAGGTCGCCTGGTAAAAACAAACGCTACACTTCAGCCGGGAACTTTATTCGTACAGCAGTTATTTGAAAGTCATTCCAGCGTGTGTGTGTGTGTGTGCTGGTCCACATCTGTCTCCATGTGAAGCCATCTGCCAAGTGCTCAGAGCAGATTAGTGTGTACTTATGTAACAGCACCGTGTATCTATTGTTCTTTATCACCGTCACATGCTGCTTCCTTGTTGTTCATACCCATGGAGACAATCTGTGTGTGTGTGTGTGTGTGTGTGTGTGTGTACGACTCGTGTTGTGGAGACTTAAATATCTGTTTACACCATAGACTGTATCAATCCCCACCTTCTCCCCCATGTTAGCAGATGGGACATGCACCAAACTAAAAAAGGGAAAGTACGAGTAAAACACATTTTTATTAAAGATGGTTTCTGTCATTTTAGCTGGTTTGGTTTCAGGACTTGTCCCAAAGCAAATATCAATAACATACATGCTTGAATTTTAAGGTAGATTATATGTGTAGAGATAATTATAACAATAAGATAAATATTGCAGGTTTATCATTAATATTTAACTCAAATCTCTTTATCGCCCAACACCCACAAACACTGTGTTGTTTGCAGATCGCCCTCTGTTGTCGTGTGGGAGGTGCCCTCCTCCTGTCGCCCCGGCCACTGCCACTCGGCTGAACCTTTGAAAAATTCATTTCGGTCACAGACCTTTTAAAGTCGGAGTCGGGGGGGGGACGAGACGCTGGATTAGACGGGTCAGGGTTTGTGTCACCGTCGCCGCACACTGACGAGACGGCAGAAGACACCGGTGGCTGACTGACTCCCGGTCGGACGATCTTTGTGGGAAATGATTAAACGTTTGCAGCACAGGTTGTGGCTGGAGACGTGTGTCCCTCCTCCAATCACGGCCTCGCTCACTCCTCCCTTTGTCTCGTCTCCGCCGCTGTGAAGTGACTCAGACGACCGAAGAGTGTCTGTTGTGATGTTTTTATCGACTGTTGGTGTCCTCGTTGTCCCCCCCCTCGTCCCTCCCCTCCTCCTCTCTGGTGCCGTGGGGTGTTTTTTCTTGCCGGCGGCTCCTGGTCATGACGTCAGGGCGCAGAATACCTCCCCCTCCACCCCTCCTATCTTAATTATTAATAGTCGACATGCTTGTTCTGCTTCTCTCTCGGCAGCTTCCACTACACCGAGCTCCGACACCAACAGAGCTCACAGCCGCAGCCACAAGCTGCCACGCGGTGAAGCATCATGTGTATCAAACCTTTGTCGTACGCGTTGAGGCTGGTTTAGTTCTGTCGTTCAGGTCGTTGGTGGAAAACAAACACATTTCAACACAAAGTGAACTTCTGTTGGGTCAGGTGGTGACGGAGATGTGGTAAAAATCTACAAAAAGATAGAAAGTTCATTTCCATGTCACCATTTGTCCTTTTTCCTGTGCGATTCCCTATTAGCTACGAGTGGAAAGGCGTCCACGATGGTGCCTGAGCTCAGTTTGTGTCCCAGCGTCCCACAGACACTGGACGATACGAGGGAGAAATGATTTATATGAGGGATCAAATACATTAATGTGAAAAAGAGGAAAGAGGCTATGTCCCACATTTGTCCACAAGCCAATTGGACAAAAGACAACATTCACAATAACAACCGAGATAGGAGCTGTATTGATCCCTCTGGGGAATTTGGGTCAGGATCAGAAGAAGCAGTTTAACCGGTCGAACCTTCGGCCTCTGCATTGTCTGAGATTTCCTCTTCCATTAACGTCAGCACTGCTGCTTCAGAAAAGCTCTTTGTTTTCGCTCAGACTCAACACACTCAAATAGATTTCTGTCCTCGGGGTCAGAGGCGCAGCGCTGGCCTCTCTGTTTCTGTCTCCGGGCCTCACAGAGCAGGCCCCTAGTTCTGTCTGCCTTCACAGTAACTCATAATAAACCTGGATCACTTTAGACGTGTTTATTTGTTAGATTAAAACGTAAAATCTCCAGTCTCCGTGTATTTTCCTTTTTGCATTTTGTTTGTCCTTTGCTGCTCTGTCCCTCCTCTCACCTTTATGGGTGTTACTCCATCTTGTGTCCTGACGTCCCCTCTGTGTCGCTCTCCGTCTCTTTCTGGAGACGTGTTACTCCCTCTGGTCTCCTGGAAACACTCTCCTCCCTTCAATATGTTCGATCCAGTGCAGGGTGCAGCACAGTTGTCTGCAAATGGCCGGTGGTACTTCACTGACATTATTCTCTGCCACTAACGTCTCTGTGTCTCTGTTTGTCTTCCTGCAGTGGCGCTGAAGAGCCAGCTGTCCAATGGCACGAACAAGCGCAGCGATCAACACAGCGACGGCAAGACGCCGGGTTCTGCTGACAGACACGTACCTGAGGGGGAGCTGCTGCTGCAGGTACACAAACATCCAAACACAAACGTTGTGTTGGCTTGTGTGGATGAAGTTTGTCTCGAGCAGGGGGGGGGGACTGTCAGCTTTATGAAGCTGTCGGCGAGGAGCTGTTCTCCAGACACCACGAGCCCCCTCGGCTCCCAGGCTCTCAGTGAGTCTGGCTCTTTTTCTCATGCATCACACTGAGAGTCTGCACACGTCAAAAACAGCAACAGGACCTCGGCTGCTCCGGGTCAGACGGAGGCCTCTGATGGAGGAGAGGCGGCGCTGCACAGCGGGACGGCAGCAGGACTTGTTTGGTTTGACCTGCTGCAGAGACGTCTCTCCTGTTAGTCCAGGGCCAGAGAGGAATGAGTCTGACAAGTCTGAACTAACTAAAAAGCCTCGTTACTGGTCATTTCATTCAAACTCTTCACAGTCATGGGAGACATGTATTAGCTGTGTTGTTTCCCTCGAGGAAGTTTAACATTTCTTTCTGGTTCATGTGAGGATTTGTTGTTTTATATTTCACCTAGAATATCCTGTTTGATCATCAATTATACACACAAAGATAGATTTATACTTTTCAGTCTCTGCTTAATGGATTAAAAGACATTATAATTTGTTGTTGAATTAAAAACAATCAGTATATTATTTCTACATAATCACATTAGTCTTGGATTAAAGATTTAAGCTTCTAAAACTGCCAGAAAGATGCAACCTACAGTGAGTGACCACGCCCAGAACTGTCCAACACACACACACACACACACTACACACACTACACACAGATACAAGCTCTGTGTATAAATATTTACTGTAGATTCATCTGTCTGCAGAAAACGCATCCCTCTCTCTCGCTCTCATGTTTGGTCAACCTCTCTCTCCTGGGACTGAGAGTGAGCGAGTGTGTGTGTGTCTGTTTGTGTGTCTGTTTGTGTGTGTGTGTGTGTGTTCGCTGGAAGATGACAATCCAGTGACAGGAAACACTTCCAGGAAGCACAGGGAAACTGTTCCTCTCTCACGATTCACCATAAAGGAAGAATTTAATGAATTCATTTTGAGTTAAAGTAGCTGGTCCTTGTGTTTTCTGCAGAGCGGCAGAGGTCGACGTGTTTTAGTCTGACCCGGCACACACACACACACACACACACACACACACATCCAAACCCCCTCCCTTCAATAATGCATGTGTTCACCGGCTCTGTATAATTCATGGGCCGGTGTCTGTGATGGAATAGAGCAGCTGAAGGCAGGAAGCCGCTGCCCCTCCACACCGACTCGTCTTTGATTCTTCACGGCTGCAGCGACGCACCTGCTCCTCTGGGATCAACACATTAATCAATGCACTGATTCAAATCAGTGGTTGGTTTGAATCCCCGTCACTGCTGCTGCGTTGTACGAGTCGTGGAGCCGCTAAAACTGAGAAGTCTGCAAAACGCTGCCGGACGTATTTGAGTTTAAAGCTGTGTTGTGGCTCCTGTGGACAGACGTGGTGTCAGGTTGAAATACGCACATTAGTGTGGACGTCGCCTCACTTGGAGACACGTCATCCACTCGTGTTTCAGGGAAGTAGCATCTTTAAATTGAGATGCTGTGTTCACCGAATCCTGGACCGAGTGTGTGTGTGTGTTCATTTAGCATCCGATGTTAAAAACAAGTAAATTCAGGTTTTGTTCAAAGAAGTCAGTTTAGCTTTTTCCCTTCACACCACCGAGTGAGACCCTCCTCCTCTGAACTGTGAATTATTCAGCAGCTCAGAGAAACCGTCTTGTCTTAGGCCTGATGCTAATGCATTTTTGACATCATGTAATGGATTTTGAAAGAGGTTTCAAATGGAAATGTAAAGTTTTGACCCAGCAGCAGCGATTTGAATGTTAGAGATCCACCCGAGCCTGTGCGTGGACTTTCAGGAGAGTGTATTAGAACATGTGTCTGTTTAGATAAAGACTGTGTTCCTCCAGAGGTCACCATCATTATCATCATCAGCATCAGCATCATCAGCGAGGTGTGGGCGGATGCTGGCAGGATGCCGCTGTGACTCATGGCAGCGGCGGGACCGAGTGTCATCACCTCCTCGCTGGGCCCCGAGGCCCGAGGAAAACAAGGGGAGAGGAGGAGGAGGAGCGATGATGGAGGTGTTAGTCATACATTAGTGACCTCCTTCGCCTCCCGTCTCCTCCTCTACATGACTTCTCGTTGAACTGACGTACGCTGGGCTGCAGCTTTGACTCCTTCTCTTCCCTCCTTTCCTGTTTTAAAGCCTTTCTACTCGTTTCTCCAGCTTCCTCTTCAACGCAGTACATTTCCAGCAGATTGTTCCACGTCACCATCACAGAATGTGACATGTGGAAGTGGATGTGGCATTTCCACGTTTGTCCTGTGCACTGTTTTGTTGTCGGGTGACATTTGGGTTTAAGTCCTGATCACAGGTGACACAAAACTTGATCTCCCTAACAAAACCGTGTGTTTTCTGTCCGCAGGCCCTGAACGGCTTCGTGCTGGTGGTGACGGCCGAGGGAACCGTCTTCTTCTGCTCTCACACCATCCAGGACTACCTGGGTTTCCATCAGGTAAAAACATACTGGAGAACTTCCCTGTCACATATCTGACTCATTCTCAAATGCTCCTCCTCCACCACATATGTCCCTTTATAGTCTCGCTGTCGGAGCCGTTACACTACACATGTTTTGGATTATGAGGAATTAGTTTAGCCTGCAGAGGGGCGACTCCGAGGAGGCAGGTGTCTCTGAGGCGGGTGGAGTTAACGAACGCATCGTCCTCAGCGCCCAGTGGACTGAAACAAACGCACATATGGAGCGAGAGGTTTAATCCAATTGGCTTCACAACAAAGCACCATAGGCTCCAGTCTAATCTCTATTTGGAGAATGTGATTATCAAATTATCCAAAGTCTGCCTGAGCGTTTCTCTGACACACACATACGTACACACACTTACGCACACAAACTAAATACAGACACAACAACACACTCAACACACTCGGACACATTCGCACATCTTTCCCCCTCTGTCGCTGCTGGCAAGGGTGCGACCATCACCTCTCGCCCCCCCCACGTCCTCGTCCACCTGAGGCGTGTCTCCTCCCATTTACCAAACAGACCTAAATCCTCGGTGAAGCGTCCGTCTCCGCTCGCGTGGCGTGTTTGGAAACAACACGGCGCAGCGGGACACCTCGACAACACAAAGACACAAAAAAAAAAAGGTGTTGACAGCTGTTGTTACACCCATGAAAGAAGACACAACAGTGGGACAAGTCGATAAAGACAGGAGGAGTGACAGGAGGGACTCAGACAAGAAGGACCAGACACGAGATAATAAAAGTTTGGATTTTATCCGTATATTTGATTTGTTTTATTCTGTAGTTAACCGATTTAAATGAGGATGTGAGAACTTAAACTGCAGCTTTAGAGGAATAATTTGAGGTGATTGTTATGTTGTTTATTAAACTCTGTGATAAAGCAGGTGATAAGATTTGAAGAAGAAGACAGGAGCAGCACTGATCCCAGGATGTACAGTGATGTATATCCTTCTTGCTTCAGGGCTGAGTTTGTCTTCTTCTTGTCTTCTGCATCAAAGCACAAATACTTTTTCATTTTCAAAAGTATTTCAGCCAACACTTGTGCCTGTCAGAATTCCTTCTTGGTGATTCTGTTCACTGCCGCGGTGGGAAGGTGCGTCCACTCCCGTCCTCAGCCGGTTCACGCTGGGTCTGGACAGCAGATATCAGGGTCACAGCAGGTCTTTGGCTCCGTTTCAGCTGTTTGAATTAAACGTTTAGCGACACTTGATTTCTCTTGGCTCCACTTCAAGGCAAACGGAATCAAACGCAACCCTGGGGGGACCTGCTGACAGAAACGGCCTCATCAAAACATCCACCTTCACTCAGATAATCTCATATCAAGTGTCACGTTTTCTCTCTGAATGTATCTGTGCTACCCCTGCGCTGTATAAACTGTATATTCATACAAAGAGTTATTCTCCTGCCAGACCGACGTGATGCATCAGAGTGTGTTTGAGCTGATTCACACTGAAGACCAGCAGGAGTTCAGGAGGAACCTGCACTGGGCCCTCGACCCCCCCGTGGGCCCCAGACCCCCCACAGATCCCTCTACAGGTGGGTTTACTGCAGACGCTCCCACTCCTTCACATCTTCATCAGGGTCTTTAAAAGTCTCACATTGAACCTGTTGAAACCTGCACAAACCCTGATGAGTCTGGATGTCATGGAAAAGTATAAGACATTTATTTATGTGAGAATATCAAACCCAACACATTGAACGATCGTGCGTGTAAGTTGATAAATAGCCTGGAGGACAGTTTCTTCTCCTCTTCTAAAAAAAGACACTGAGGTCACAGCGAGAGGTGACCTTCAACTGCAGGATGCTGAGATGTGGTCTGAATGCAGACACATCTGCAGATGTAGTGTAGTGTACAAACTGTACACACACACACACACACACACACACACACTCCCATATCTACATTAAACAAGTCAAATAGTAATAAAGTGTTTAATATCCTCAGATGGGGAGTCGGAGTCGACCTCTCCTTGCCTCGTGAGCTACAACCCCGACCAGCTTCCACCTGAGAACTCTTCCTTTCTGGAGAGAGGCTTCATCTGCCGCTTCCGCTGTTTGCTGGACAACTCCTCCGGCTTCCTGGTAAGAGGAAGATAAATGAACTTCCTAAAAAGCAAATGGCAGGTTTTGCCTCGTCCATGTCTCCGGAAGAGAAAGTCGTTCCTGGAGCGTCTCTAAATGTAACGTCTGCCGACCTGTTGTCACGTTTAGCAGAAAAACTAGTTCTATAACCATGACTGACTTCTGTACATGTCCACACTCAGTTGTTGTGTAATGCTTTGAGGCCTGTCGGTGCTGCCGGCGGTATGGCGTGCCACCTCAGAGTCCCTCCGGGATCAGAAGCCACCATTTACTCTTGTAATCCGCCTTAAGAGAGCCTCAGGGTCGTGGGGAAAGGTCTTAATCCCCGGCGCTCAGGAGAGACCAGAGAAGTGGGGGAACTTGCTTAGTCAGGGTTGGTAGCTCCAGACCGGCCACTTCTGCTCTCACTAAGACAATTAGCTGCGGATGGAGAAAATCATGTCGCGGTTCAGCAGCAGCGCAAATCCCTGAAACCTGCCTGGAAAAAAAAGAGGCAGGGCCCCCCACGAGCAAGGCACTTCACAGGCCACACGCAGGATTCTGCAGCAGCAGCAGCTGCAGAATCAAAGAGGTCAGAGGTTGAAGTCTGGAACGTAAAGAGGTTGATTTTCTTGCTCGAGGACACTCCGGCAGGGCTCATTGATGACTTTGAAAACCTGCATCTCTCAGTCCTCCCTCCCAGTGCGTTTGCGTGAGCAGTAAGCCAGGTTTGCACTTGTGTCTACTGGTCGCTATGGCTTTGTTTTTCGTAATCCCTCCTGCTATTCAGGGCTAGATTCCTGACATCATGGCTGCAGGCTCTTAAACCCACCAAAGTCAATTAACCAGAGCTAACAGAGCAGAGGGGGGGTCTTCAAACGAGATGCCACAGGGCGAGAGGAGGGCGGCAGACAGGAGAAAGTTCTTTTGGGTTTCCTATGAGCTGCTGGGGGTTGTTGATCCAAAACCTGACACAACTTGAACCCTGAAGTTTCTGTTTTTAAAGTCAAACACATACAGACGAGAGGGGTGAGGGGATGAAGTCAGGTCGTCTCAGAGGTAAAATCAGACGAAGAAGAGAAGCTCGACATCTTATCTGTTCTCTGTGATGATCGTTTATCTGTCCTTTCAGGCGCTGAACATCCAGGGTCGGTTGAAGTTCCTCCTCGGTCAGAGCCGTCAGCAGAGTGACAGCGAGGACGGCACGCCGCCTCAGCTTGCTCTCTTCGCCATCGCCACGCCCATCCAGCCTCCGGCCATCCTGGAAATCAGAACGAGGAACATGATCTTCAGGACCAAGCACAAGCTCGATTTCACACCCATGGCCTGCGACGCAAAGTACTTCACTTTTACAACTCGTGATATTGCTGCTCTGTTGTTAAGCACAGCTCAACCTGTAACTCACATGTGTATCCACTGATCTGACTTTGTTTCAGGGGTAAAATAGTCCTGGGATACACCGAGGCGGAGCTGAGGGTTCGAGGCTCTGGTTACCAGTTCATCCACGCTGCCGACATGTTGTACTGTGCAGAAAACCACGTCAGAAGTAAGTCACAGCTGTCTGCATGGTTTACACATGGACTGCATATAAAGATGGACGACATGAGTCTCCCCACGAGTGAGGACAAAGCATTTCACCTCCTCATCAGAAACCCTGCCTCCTCCATGTTAACAGACGGCAACATGAGATGGTTTCTGTCAATAAAGCCTGCCAGGGCCCTCTTGTGCAAGGCAGCAATGCTTCAGTCTTGTATATATAATTACAGAAGTATAACGTGTTTTTGAGCAAAAACAAATTCTGTAGCTAAAATTAGGTCAGTCATTTCATGTTTTCACATAGTTGTGTTCTTTCTCTTTTCTCACATTCCTCACTTTAACACAAAGTACATAATAAACTCAAAAAGACAAGGGATGAAAGTATATTCACGTTTATTGTTGTAGTTCAGTAGAAAGATGAATTTGAGGCTGTAACTCGGATCCAGGGAGATCTTTCTGACTTCCTGCTGTTTAAATATCACAGACTGTGATCAGCATATAGTCAGAAGTGTGTTGACCCATGACTCATGTTTGACTTCACATTACAGTTGTAACACATGCTACGAACAAACAAACAAACAAACCAACGCTGTGTGTGTCTGTTGTTGATGCAGGAAATCTCTAAGCGAGAGTCAAGTGTCCTACTTAGCTTGTGTACCGGATGACCCGGTTAGTCGTAACCATGGTGCCCTCAACTCCCGCATCACTGCTACCAGACACACACACACACACACACTGCATGTAGTCATGCATACAGAAAGGGAAATACATGCATATGCATTTGGAAACGTATAACACAGAGATACATCCATGTTGGCCACGCTCTGATGCACGCACAGATGGGAGGGCAGGTTCAGCAGCCACCAACACAACATGACAATAACACATGTCTAATCCCTGCCGATGCAGTGTTGATCACTCCTGTGTTCAATGGACATGATTATAATCCACACACAGAACCTGCCACCCAGCGAGCGGGTTTATGTGGGGTCAGGAGACGTGATTGGCCCAGTTGGAGAACACTGTAATCCCTCAGGTTATGAAGAAGGAAAACGAGGCCACAGATCAGAACACCAGGAAACTTCTCTCAGAGGGATTAGATGTTGTGCTCTGGGCTGATATCAGTAGTTAGTGTGACTGGCTGTGCTTCACTCTGAGGCTCGTTCAGAAACCAGACAACACAGAAACACAACCTGCACCACTGTTACACACACTGACAGACACAATGCTGAGCCAGGAGATGAGGGATTTGGGCAGGAGGATGTCATGATGTATGTATGTGTGTGTGTGGTGGGTTGTGTAAGAGTGTGCAAACAGGACTTGTAACATGTGCACGTAGCCAAAGTGAACATGAGCACGTAGCCCTCGTCACAGCAGAACGCCCGACTGAGCAGATGCAGTGTGAGTGTGTGCACACTGCGGGGCGTGCAGAGCGTAAACGGCAGTGACACAGAGCCTCCAACGTCTCGTGTGTTGTGATTCCAGTGATAAAGACCGGAGAGAGCGGCCTCACCGTCTTCAGGCTGCTCACCAAGGAGAACCGGTGGACGTGGGTCCAGGCCAACGCCCGGCTCGTCTACAAGAACGGAAAGCCGGACTACATCATCGCCACCCAGAGGCCTTTGGTGTAAGTGTACAATGACTCCAGCTTAATTTGTTTGAGTTTTAGTATCTGTTAATCTCTTCTCTGTGACCTCTTCCTCCACAGGGATGAGGAAGGAGGGGAACACCTGAGGAAGCGATCTATGCACCTTCCTTTTACCTTCGCCACCGGGGAGGCGCTGCTCTACCAGACCGGGCATCCGCTGCACGGCTTCCCTGATTCCTTCCAGGGCAAAGCCAAAGGCAGCAAGTCCAAAAAGGGCAAAGTGGACAAGAGCTCTGCAGATGAGCTGGACCCAAAGTCCCTGCTGGGAGCTCTGATGAGCCAGGACGAGTCTGTGTACGTCTGCCAACCCGACACAGAGACGAAAATGTCCTATCAGAGCAGCCTTACTGGGGAGCAGCAGAGCCAGACTGATGGTTTCAGTGGCTTATTTGGTGCTGACAGCTGGCAAATCGTATCCAACGGGGAGACCGGAAGATGCAACGGTAAAACACCCAGTTTTGACCCCCTGCTGGCCACCTTGGACTCCTTGTCTCTGGACGGGGACGAGACGTGCTCCAACAGCGAGCTCTTCAGCGCTCTGGAGAACCTGGGCCTGAACGCTGAAGACCTCGAGCTCCTGCTGCTGGACGAGAGGATGATGCAGGTGGAGCTGGACCCAAACCACATCCCCTCCCTCAGCGACCTCCTCACCAACAATGAAATCCTCTCCTATATCCACGACTCCCTGGAGGGTGGCACAGAGGGAGGGGAACCGGGTGGATTTGGACTTTTGGGCCATCCGCCGAACACAGACTCCCAGCAGGAGTGTTCCACAGCTGCCGTCCCTCCAGCTCTCCCCGGCGGCAGGCAGCCCATCGTCCAGCTCTCGCAACAGATGCAGCAACACGTCCGTGCAGGTGAGCTGGGGAAAGGGCAGCCGGGACAGATCCAGCCTCTGGACACCAACGTTTTACCCAACGGTCACTGGATGGTCACGACAGAGAACCTCCATCACCCCAACAACCACACCCACCACCACCCGCACACTGTGCTCAAAGCCTCACAGCTGAGCAGCGATCACAAACACCTTCATTCACTTCTGGGATTGAGTCAACAGTGGCAGCTCCAACAAGACCAGTACTCGGTGCACCTCCAGTCCCACCAGCAGGAAAACAGCCAGAGCGCTTTGTTCCCTGGTTTCCACAACCAGCTGGGACTGAGCAGATCTCACACCTCCAACGGACACGCAGCCTTCCCACCCAACATGGAGGTGGAGCACTCAGGCTACAGCATCTCCACCGCGCCGTATACCGGTGGCACCGTCCTGAACAGTGTGATCACGCAGGATGTTTGGGCCCAACAGAAACACCAGCAGACTCAGGTTCCTCCATCGTGTTTGTCCCAGTGTCCCAGTCAGAGCTCCTCGCTGGACCTAGAGCAGCTACTGGGTCTGTCCCAGCCGCAGCACAGCCTGCCGTCCCTCGAGGCCTACGGCATGTTCAGCACCGGGGCAGAGGATCGTGGCAAGGTGAGGGAACACTTACACATGTCAGGGAGCTTCTCTGGCCGTCACAGGGAATAGTTTTCTCCAGCTGATTTAAAACAGTGGCAAAGTGCAGAGAAAAACATTAAGGCCATTAATATCAGGAATGATCTTGGTTTTATTTACATCTATCAAGCATGTGATTCAATTTGAAGATGCATGTGAACCACACTGCATCCTCCAAACTTAATTTTACTTCGTTTCGTGAAACAAAGAGTTTACATAACGTCCCCTTGTGAAATACCAGCCCCATGAAATGAGGGAGTAACAGTGATCCTGAAACTGAATCCCACCTCCATCTTCTGTCCCGTCCTCCTCTTCTCTTTCTTCTCGTCTCCAAACAAGCGAGGCTGCCAGCTCCACTCAGGACTGTTTGGTCTGGGAGTCAGAGCCTTTGACTCTCTCCCAGTGGCGAGGCCTTAAGTTTGTGTTGCTCTCAAATATCATCGAACATCAACAAACCGAGCGCCGCAGAATCCACAACCCTGACCCTTCACCTCCCCCCCCCTGCACTGTTCTCTTTCACTGTCATGAAAATAGATTTTTTTTTCCGAGTCAGCACACAGAGGCCCTGGGCTGCCATGGAGCTCAGTGTAAACTGTGATGATGCGAGCGGACACGCCATGTAAATAAGATAAGAGGAAGATGGGTCAGAGCGACGCGGTCTGAGGAGAGAGTCGACTGGAATCTAAAGCAGCAGCAGAGTCTGGATCCGTACTGGTCCTCTTGTATTTCTGCTGAATGTTTCTGGAATCATCAGTGTTAAATCACGTTGTGTGCTCATACACCACCAAGTGTCAGAAATAACCTTTACTACTGCTTCTAGATTCAGTTCATTCTGTCGTCCACAGAGAGAGAAAAGAGGCTTTGTATTTACTCACTTGAGCAAAGTGCAGCGCTGGAACGTTCAGTCAATTAGTCGATGGCTAGAA
The DNA here is from genome assembly GCF_022539355.2 of Hippoglossus stenolepis. Lineage (NCBI taxonomy): Eukaryota > Metazoa > Chordata > Actinopteri > Pleuronectiformes > Pleuronectidae > Hippoglossus > Hippoglossus stenolepis. Next base: position 2,214,936 of record NC_061506.1, on the reverse strand, counting down.
AATCAACTGCAACTTGTTTTATAATCGAGTAATCATCTACGGTGGCGTGAAAAGTGTAGTTACCTCTGTTCGACATGCTACTGTCTGCAGAACAAGGAGATTCACTTCATTTCCTTTCTGAAACCGACTTGTTGAGATGTTCCTTTGTGTGCGCACAGGAAAACGTTCCCTCTGTGATTGATTCCTCTAATGAGTCGTCATATTTAAGCAGGTTTCTCTGAAAATGGACAAATGATCACATAGAAACGACAGGAAATCAACCATCTTACATATTTACAACAAAGTCAACGTTATGATTTTAATCCGAGAGGAATCAGATCAAATAGAAATGCTTCTCTTCACCCTAAACCCATGTATTGTGTGTTACTGAGACAACAAAGGAGATATAACTCATCATGAGAGCTCGGGCCCGAGCGAGGACAGAAAGGCAGTAGTGAGAAGAGAACAATAATGAATAGAATAAGGTCGGGACGGGCCCAGGAGATGGCCGACCCCGGCAGGCATCCATTCATCCCCGCCCCATTCAGCATCCACTGTTATTCTTCAGGGTCAGTGGCTGTCGCTGAAAGAAAAATACTGGCAGACTGGGCAGTCAAGCGTGAGCAGAGCTGACCTACAATTTGACTGTCATCATCACCTAATGCTGTGAACACGGGGCGGGGAGGGAGGCGAGCGATGCAGCGACACGTTCTGCTCTAGTTCTACTTTCATTTCACCGTCTGGATCCGGAATAGAACAGCAAAGTGTCGCCTGCGTGAAGGTGAAGAGCAGCAGGACAGGAACTGCTCTCCAGAAACTGATCGTACGATTTAACCAATGAAACGAGGCTGAAATCGATGAGGCTGGAGAGCAGAGAGGTGGTTTCAGTCAGTGATGGAAAAGAGACGAGTGTTCAACTGAGCCAGAAACACTGACACTGTGAACGGGACTAATTACTCACTGACACTCGTGGTTAATGCTAACCGGGCTACTGGAACGGCGTGCTAAGCTAATCCTAATGCTAATCTTAAGTGCACATCGCCTGCAGACACTTCAGCCGAGTGCTCGACGGTTGTGGGAACAGAAGTTTCAGGTTTGTGGGGAAATAAAAGCTGGAAATTTAAAGCTCGAGATCGACTTTTGAACATCGAATTTAAAAGGAAAAAATATTATTTTATATGCATATTTAAATATCACTTTTATATATGACTTTATAATGTCTTGTTGTTGTACAGACGAACGACTTAACTATCTGGCAAATGACCTAATCTGTTTAGACTCAGTGGGGGGGGGATTACAGTCACTGTGATGTAAGTCAACTCAACAGCTGCATACTGTCGGATACTCCTCCTCCCTCCTCCTCCTCCTCTTCCTCCTCCTCCTCCTCCTCCTCCTCCTCCTCCTCCTCCTCTTCTCCTCCTCCTCCTCCTCCTCCTCTTCCTCCTGTCACGGGGTCTCTCAGGACGTGAGGTCTGCCTGACGCGACCTTCACCGTGTGATTGAGGTCAACATAAGCACACAGGACACCATTTTTCACTTCTTGACTCTGACACCTGGACTCTGCGTATCGGTTCCAATCAGATTGTGTATTTGTATCAGTATCTGAACACCTCTAATCGGGACCATGTGGTTTCTGTTTCCCAGCTGGAGAACGGCTGCCTCCTCAGTGCCACCAACGCAGCGTACATCAAGACGTGTCTGATGCCCAATGGGAACGGAGGGGCCCCCGATGACATCCCTGTCTCGTGCCCCGAAGGACTCGCTGCTCTCCAGGACCCACAGAAGTCTGGATTCTTCCTCTGAAGGGAGGAAGAGTCCGCGGAGGCGAGAGGAGAAGGTACAGAAGGAAAAATAAACAATAACGGAGAGAGAAAACGTTTCAACTCCTCTTCCAGAAAGGACTTTGTGTCACTTTCTCTTGTCTTGAGATCGGACTCAAGCTCTACTCAGAGAACCGAGGTCCCGTAGATAACCTAGAGACGGTTATAACGAGGAAAGACAAACGAAGCTTTTCGTGAGTTGTGCGCTCACTGAACGTTGTGTGTCCACGTGTCAGGTGTGTGTTCTTTTATCAGGAGTCAGACGACTCACCTGAACATCAACCTCAAGCCAAAACTCATCGTCCTCTCGTCTTTACACTGTGACTTTCAACAGAAGTGGTTCGTTTGTTGGTCAAATAACTTGTTGACAATCGGTTTTAGTGCCATTTAATAAGATAGAAGCCACTGGACTATTAAAATAAAGCACACAACTGGAGATTTAAACTTCACAGTATCCTACAAGTGAGCATTTGAAGCCGTGTTGTGTGTGTGTGTGTGTGTGTGTGTGTGTGTGTGTGTGTGTGTGTGTGTGAGTGTGAGAACATGCTGCTTTCATTAGTGTATTTACTGCTCAACACGTCTGCTGGTAATCTGTTTCTGCTAATGCAGGAATGTGAACGCTTCGTCTCGTAATCCTGCTCCGTGTGTGACGTGGAGACGGCCGCGAGGTGTGGACTGAACACACCAGCAGATTATTTAATGTGTTCGCTCGTCACCTAGATGTAGATGTTCGGCCTCGTGGGTGTTGTTCGTCCTGGTGCTTTACATGTCGACAAAACAGCATTTCAATCCAGTGGTTTATATTGTTGAGATGAGATTTAAACAAATTATGAAAGGTTCGAACCAGAAGCAGTTTAACGGTGTTTTTTTTATCGCTGCTGCTTCTTTAGCCGCGGCACCACGACATTTATCCTAATGCTGCATTTTAGCCCGTTTGAGGTTTACAATGATGTTGTGCACTTACATGTATGTTACAGACGTGATCAGAGAGGATCTGATTTGTCCGTCAGTGGCGCTGAAATCAAACAAAAGAGCATTTTTTGTTTCCTGACCGGAGACAGTGTGAGAATCTCCCGTTAATGCCTTGTCTGGGCGGCCGCGGCCAGTCAGACTCCCGCTTCCTCTTCTCCTGCAGTCGTGTCGTGTGGGAAACCCTGAGTGCACTTACATGCACGCAGTAATCCATTAAGGACCTAAATGTAAATAATAGATCACAACTGAAGGTGAGGGAGGAGGTGCGTGTCAGCGTTTCTCAAGATTTGATTTCTGTCATCACACAATTGTAATTATTAGTAATATTATTATCCCGTGATTGAGAAAATATCTGCACTCAGAGGTAGGAAACATTTGTACTGTTCTTAATTTCATATCTGGCCAGTTTGTGCATTTATGTGGAATCAGACCTATTGTACTGACGGATTATCGTTAATAGACATCAGCAGATGAGACTTTTCAACTTTAATTCAAGCCACTGCCTCAATCGTAGAAAACAGAATCTGTCCTGCACAGTTTTGTGTCTTATTTTTTCTTTGTGTTAAAACATTTAAACAAACAAACTGAACAATACGACAAAACCTGCAATGAAAAGAATCCTCCGCCGGACTCCCACAGCCGTCAGTGGGACATGGAAACTCACGCTGCGTTCATGTCATGTCAGATTTACTGTAAATGATTGAAATTATTATTTAATAATTATTAATTAACACATTTTCAGGACTCCCAGTTGTGTGTAGTCATTTTTCCGTGTGAAAAAAACATCTCACTTAACTCTAACATCATCGTGCAGGAGGAAAGTAAAATTAAAACCTTAGAGCACAGTGTCCAAAATCCAATTTAAAAATGAGTTGTGTGTATTTTGAGTTGTGTTTGTCTGATGTTTAACTCGTTACATTTCCTCACGTCTGATATGACATGAATGTAGTTTCACTCCCATTGGCCCCCCCCCCCGCCCCCCCAGCAGCCGGAGTGGTGACGACGGACTGGACAGCATTTAGCACCGACTCCAAAAACCAAATGAGAAACATGTAAACACGCGTGTGTGTCTGCAGTTGCTCCTTCGTTGAATGTCTCGGGTAAAAAAAAACTGTAAAGATGTTTAAAACATGAAGCTTTTATTTCACTACGAAAAACAAACTGTCAATCAAAGGTGTTCTGTCGTCATGGCGGCGGCGGCGGCGGCCGAACGTCTCTACGACAAAACGACTTTACGCATTTGCCTCTTGTCTGTTTTCCTCTGGTTGTTTTTGCTTTTCTTTTATAAACGGAACTTTTATTATAAAACAGATTATTTAAAACCAGTTGTGAGATCAAACGCTGTATGAAAGGAACATTTATAAAGAGACGGTCATTTTCCAGACGCTGAAAAAGAGAAGCTTGTGTGTGTGTATAGACAGTAGGTGTTTTTTTTATCGACGTTGTTTCAAGCACTACTTTGAATTCACTGCTCTTACAAACGTCCTCCAGCACTGAAAGTAGTCTTGTAGAAAAAAAAAGAAGCATTTTATGACTCAGTGTTGATTGAATATTGTTCCCGAGAGTCGCGTGTTTTATCTTTACGTCATGTTTAAAGACAGTTTGTCACTTTAGCTCAAAACAAAATGGTGCCATAACGGCGAGCTCCGACTCGCCATCGTTCAGTAAATGAAGAATATATTTCAAAACACTTTACGTACATGAACCTTCTTCTCTCCGTATCTTTAGAATCCACTCTGTCCACAGGTTACCTTCGAAAGTGAACGAATCGCTTTATATTTATGCCGTTAGTCATTTCATCAGAGTTGAAACTGAACTGAACTTTGAAACCAAACCCTCCAGTAGCTGTTCAATGTTTTTAAAGGCACACAGACTTTATTTTGCTACTTTTATCACTGAAAGTCGTAGTCGTACGTAAACTGAACTTTTAAAAAAAGGGCGGTTTGTCTTGGAGCCATGTGTTGAAATGTGCTCCTGGGTCCTGGAAATAAAGGATTTGGTGCAAACACCCTCGAGTCTTCTTTTTCTTTTCTTTGTTTATCGCTGTGCTGACGTCATTCCTCACCTGCCCACCAGGCGTCAGTGTAGCACCGCCCCCCCCCCAACCATCCCTTCAGTGCACAGAGTAGCCTCAGAGGAAAGTTAGGTAAGAACTGAACTCAGATGGAACAGCAGCGTCTTGAACACTTTCCTCTTCAGGTTTTAGTCCACGTTGGTTTCAAGAAATCCTCTCAAGTCACTTTCCTTGTAACTTTTACTAATATACATAAAAATTACTGACAAAACATGAACAAATATATAATTTCAATGAAGATAATAATACTTAAAGCAGCTTGACACTTGATTTTAGGTTTTAAAAATCTAATATAACTATTCTTTGTAGACTTTAGGCTCTAGTTGTGTTGATGAGTTAATAGAAAATTAAACAGAGACGACAAATCACAACAAGATGATGATGATGATGATGATGAAATCCAGTCACAGCTGCATTATGGGACCTCAGAGGAGTTAAACACCGAAGTGACGCACGCCACCAACAACCTGAGGACGCTTTTAGCTGCTGTCACTGAAAACACACTCTAACACCTACACACACACACACACACACACACAACACTGCTGTCCATTTCCACCCACTCGTTCTAATGCTTTTTGCACCAGAGGACGTGTGAACTCACACCCGGCGGAAAGCAAACAAACACACACTGATACCAGAGGAGATCCACCGCCGACGCAAACAGCAACAAACTACTGAGGAGCAAGACCACAGAGATTCAGAAAAAGGGAAAATCTCCCTGAACTTGAAGCTCAGTGAAGTTTTCCAGGTTGAGATCAGTTCAGAAAACAAGGAGACAAAGATGATCTGCAGCTCCTGAGAGGAGGGAGGAGCGGTGTCACAAATCAAACCTCCCTCCTCCTGCTGGGAGAAAAGGAGGTCAGGCAGAATCCATCTTGTTTTCTTTGTGCACTGAACCTTTAAATAACCTGTTCTTCTACATCTGACGCGTCACATTTACCAGCTGCAGCTCAGATTTATTTATTTTAAAAATCAAAGCCTGACCGTGTTTAAACTGCTCATTTTATTCTGCGGGAGTTAATATTAATTAATAAATGATATTTCCTCCTGACGAGACAGGAGTGGACAGAGAGGAATTCCTAATCGTCGTCTAATATTAAAATAAAGGTGTTTCTTAAGTAGCCAGAGAGCTGCTGCATGTGAGAGAGTGCAGAACTCTGTCTACATCTTTAATGACCCGACCCGAATCATTTATGAGAGTTTTTCTTCTCCCGCAGTCTTCAGCCGGTTAACTTTGCCCGCTTGTGACGTGATCAATCATCCAAGCAAGATGTTGTGTGTCCCACTTTAGCTTCTGTGGGCCGCTGCGTCACACACCCGCCACCACGGGCCGCCGGCGAGGCCCACTGGGAGAGGCCAGGAGAGAGAGAGAGAGAGATGCTGTTGATGTGATGGTCACTGAGATGATTCACCACATTACAAACCAGGAGGACGACGACTCAATGGTTTCTGATGGGAAGATACCTGAGATCACACAACGACAAAAAACTAAAGTCCAGAACAGGTTGAAAATGTAGAAGTGAAAGAGAACTAAGAAATCTAGACAGACAGACAGATAGATAGATAGACAGTCTTTATTCACCACCCCCCCCTGTAAACATCCTGTGTGTCCAGTATTTAATGACCAGGAGCACATGTGGTTGTGAGTCGCTCCTGCTGCATAGAGAAGATATGAAATATTTAATGCCCATCTCTAACCACTCAGGCCTTTTCCCAGATGGAGAGTATGGACCCTGTGAAGTTCCTGTGAGCGAGTGCAGAGCTGCTGACCTGTTTTTAAACCGCTCAGCAACACAAACACTCAGATACTCTGACTGACGTTTGTGTTCCAGTGTCACCTGTAGTTGTTGTTCAGGTGTTTCCGGTAACTCGTCTTTCTTACATTCCCCACGATGCTTTTCACCAATTCAGGAACCCAACAATTCATTTTTATCTTTGAAATTCAACTAACATCATCCAATCTTTATGACTCCAGTGGGAAACGTTGTCTATTAAAGGATCAAGAGGTAAATTCTAAAGTTTTAAAATCACAGTAACCTGTAAAGTCTCCAGAAGCTCCTCACGGAGACTCTGAGTGATCGCCGACCGATCGATTATTCCACCCAAGTGTGTTTCTATTCATGTTTTCCTTCCTACTGGTCCATATGCAGAGCTGCAGCAGGAAACACTGATCCCTCTCCTCCGTCTCTGTCTCCACCCGTCGGCCTGTCACTGTGCATTACCTCCGCCCGACGACCACACACTCCCCCTGCTCGCCCTCCTGCATCCAGGTGAATCACACTCCTGCTCCGCCAGAGGAAACCATGAATTATGGACCTGAACTTTATTTGTGGTGACGTTACAATAATGGATACAAAGTGTTTTGCAGACAATAAAACATGAATAAATAAAGAGGAAAGCAGGAAATCTGACAGGAAGGAATTTTGATGTTAGTCTCATCACCTTCAGTCCTGCTCAGAGGCTTTGGTGTGACCACGCCCCCGATGACCACGCCCCTGATTACCAACCCCTGATGACCAACCCCCTGATGACCACGCCCCTGATGACCACCATGTTATTGTCTCTGCCGGACACAGGAAGCTCCTCACAGCCGAGCAGACGCAGTGTAAGCCGCCATAAAGGTTTAGACAGGGAGCTAATGGCTGGTGTTAACAGGCAGGGGGAGGCTTTTAGGGAGGAACCCCCCACCACCACCACCACCACCACCCCCACCCACATACACAGCCTCAGCCTTCACCTCCACCTCCCCCCTCTCGTCACTGTAACCCAGATCTGAGCTCGGACTGTAAAAACACATTCGGCTCGTTTAACTTCTCTTCTATGACCACAGATGTTTTATTATAACTGCAGCACATTATCATTCAGTGCCTGTTTATACCCACACACACACACACACACACACACACACACACACACACACACACACACACACACACACACACACACACACACACACACGTGTCTGCAGAGTTATAGTTGTCCTACAGGTTTGTAACTGGCTTCTTGTTGAATGAAGCTGGTCCCTGTGAGGAGCGTTGTTTTGTTCTTGTAGAAAAGGTCACGTTCTCTCAGCAGAGTCACACAGAGGTAAATATTAATGTACAATCAGGCTGGTATCAAATTTATTTTTGAATTACAGTACACAAATAAAGAACGACTATTACTTCTTCTTCTTCTTCTCTGTAGTTGTTGGTAAATGTAGATTTTAAGCTGCACAGCGTCAACCTCTGTTAACCTGACAGTAAGAGGACGAGACAATTTATAAAAGATGATCAATCAAAATGGATCAAATCTGGACAAGATTTCAGTTTGTTTCCCAAAATCAGCTTCAGAAGTTGCAGGTGGTCAAAGTCAGTGTGCAGCTAAAAGGTCACAAAACCTCCAGAGGACGTGTGTGTGTGTGTGTGTGTGTGTGTGTGTGTGTGTGTGTGTGTGTGTGTGTGTGTGTGTGTGTGTGTGTGTGTGTGTGTGTGTGTGTGTGTGTCTGCGGGATGCTGCTGCTGACCTTTACTGGGAGCAGCCCGCGGGCTTCGACCTCAGCGTGACGCTCAGGTCAAACCACAGAGTTTCCTGTGCGGCCCAGAGGTTTGACTGACAGCTCGGTGACACACCCAGAAAACCGTGAGGCTCCAGGAAGACGGAAGAAATCCGTCTGATAACGTTTTCTCTCTCTTAACGAGTGTAATTAAAGATGGACGACACGTCTCCACTTCCTCCTGTTGTAAAGAAATGAAGCTGAAGTATACAGGCGCCGCCATCTTGCACTTTAGGAGTCTGAGTCTTAGGGGCGGAGTCACAGCATCGAGGTCAGTCTCATCTGTCAATCATGACGTTTCAACCTTTTTTCATCCCATCAAATAATTATAATTTCAAAAACCCTGAATAAAAACGTAAAGATCTACATTAATTTTTTACCAAAATTTGAAAATGAATAAAACAGATGAGTAAGAACAACCTCAGGAAGCTGAACACGAGTCAGCGTGTTGTTTACGTTGTTGACATCACACTGTAAACATGTCGCCATGTAAACACGGACTCTGTTTACGCTCGGCCGTGATTGTGTTTGACAGGAAAATGTTTCTCTGCGACTTCTCCGGAGACGACGCTTCACCGAGCGTCTTCACCCGCACGGTTTGACCTTTAACCCCCCCCCACACCTTCAAACACCACCCCCTTCATGTCAATATGGCAAAACAGGTTGGATCAGCGTGTTTGTTTTGTCAACCCCAGCAGATGAGGTGGGTGGATAGGTCATGAAATATTAATGCCACAGGCTGAAAGACACAACTGCTCCCAACAGGCGACAGGCGTCGGTTCCAAACATCTTTTATCTGCTGATTCACTTCAAGCTGAATTCACTCGGATTCATTTTAAGTAAAACAAACATATTTAAGATTCAAGTGTATGTATTTATTTATTTTAAATCCTCATCATGTGACTTATTAGGTAAGTACTTATTATGTATTATTAGACCCATAATACTGATGGGAAGGAAGAGGATGGGGAAAGGTTGGTGTAGTATTATAAGCAGTACCAGTGGTATCAATCACAGTATTTTGTTAGCTGCAGCATTAATTGTAGTATTTGTACTAGTACTAGGTTCTAGTAGAGTTGCAGTACTTCTGTTGCAGTAACAGTAGTGGTGGTAGTACAGTGGTATTTGTTGTAGTTGCAGTACAAGTATTTCCACCACCTCCTCCAGTCACACTCATATAAATATTTGTGCATGAATCCGAACCTCGCTGACCTTTTCTTCTGAGAGCAGGACAAGTGTGCAGAGAAGACACAGAAACAGGAAACAGGGGAAGGAGGAGACGAGGGAGGAGGAAGGAAAAGAAAAAGAGGAGACGGGTGATGAAGAGAAAGAGGAAGAAGAGATGAGACGTAGAGGAAAGGAAGAAGGAAACAGGAGACGGAGGAAGAGAAGTGAGTAGTGTTGGTTTGGAGGTCACGGCCTCCCCCCTGTTGGTCTGATGGATCCACACTGACAACCAGAGACCGCTGGAGACTCTCTCCCCAGTGTGTGTGTGTGTGTGTGTGTGTGTGTGTGTGTGTTGTGTGAGAGAGAGACTGAGTTAGAAAACACACTCAAACAACACACACACTTCTTTTCCCCGTTTCCCCGGAGGTGTTTTCTCTGTCGACCGTGGCTTTGGAAGCTCTATTTTAGACACAAATACACACACAGACACACACACACACACACACACACAAATACACACACACACACACAGACAGACAGAGGTCAGAGGTCACACATGCCTCCCCCATGTTATCAGATGGGACAGTAGTAGTAGTACCTTCCTCTTCTGAGTCGTCTCTTCACCGTCTCTCGTTGTGCTCGATGTAAATATTTGTATATGAATCAGATTCTCACTGACCTTTTCCCCTTGCAGACACACACACACACACACACACACACACACACACACACACACACACACACACTCACACGCACACAGTTTGATTTTGATTCATGTAAATTTTGTGTAATTCATCCTCAGGCTGGATTTATATTCTACGTAGAAATCAGCTACACTTCTGAGTCTAGTGTTTGTGAACATTTGTTAAAGCTAAGATCAGATGAAGATGATGAAGATGATGAAGATGATGAAGATGACGACTCCACCAACACTCCGTGATGAAGGTGGCGACAGCAGTGATGAAGGTTATTCACAGAAATGGCTTCACACTCAGTCAGGAGTCTGTATCAGTGTCTTCACTGTCATCACATCTGACACCAGTTTGTTCTTCAGACTTACAATCAGGACTTTAGTTTATCACTGTTTCCAGATTTAATATAAACATTTATACAATAAAAACAAGTAAAAAATACTTTATATCAGTTTATAATACAGATTTTAACATTTTTACAGGTTTAGTAGATGTTTGCTTTATCAGAATTTAATTTGTGTTAGTTTGTTCATATTGTGAGCAGCTCTCTCTCTCCCAGTGTGTTCGTTAACAACAGCATTAATCAAAAATCCCATCAGCGTTGACACCACCCGTCACTGTCAGACCTGAGGACCTGGTTGAGGACTTGACAGCGGCAGGGACAACCTGCTCCGGCCCCTCCGCTCCTTGACCTCTGTGACCTCTCAGAGTCTCTTCCTGTCGGTGATTCAGAGACGCCACGTTGGATCTGAGGACGAGCGAGGACGAGCCGCCGCGATGCTTCCTTCATCAGCACCTCTGCACATCACACACACACACAGACACACATTCACACGTACTGTACGAGTTTACACACACCTACAGGTCTGCTGTTAACACACACACACACACACAGTTTACTGACTGCTGCTCTGTAAAGAAGCTTCATGTCAAGTGTAAATAAATGAGTTTTGACTCTTTTGGACTGAGGTGTGAGAGAGTGAGAGCGAGACGACTGACAGACGATGCTTCTGTCACAGTGTGACTGTTTTAACTAATCAGCACACACACACACACCTCAGATATCTTTAACTATCAATCAAATAAACTATGTAACATCAAAATCCCTGAATTTAATGATTTATTCATCTCTTTAGCTGCTCGTTGATATCTATAGGTTTAAATAGAATGCTCACTTTCCAGGTTTATATTTATCATTCCGAATTATTATTATTTTAATTTGTATTATTATTTTACAAATATATAAAGTGCATTATGTATATATATATATATATTACTACTACTGCTGCTGCTCCTAATACTTGTACTTCTCCTTCCAAACAGGCCTGTTTCGCCCCCTGCTGGTCATTAGTAAAAACTACAGTTTGAGTGCTGCACCTGAAAGATGATCAGAGAGCAGAGGTGAGAAATACTCTTATATATATATTTATAATCCTGTGATTGAACACAAAGCTAGATTAGAATAGTGCAGAAGGAGTTTATTTATATCAGTTATCGTAAGTTTCGTTGTACAAACGTTTCTGCCTCATGAACCAATGTAAAGTTCTCCAAACACAGGGAACTGATTTACATATGTTTCCTTTGGAGATACGCAGACACACATTCAGTTCTTTGGAGAGTAAATAAGTGATAAAAAGTTGTCTGACAGTTTTCAGGTCGACACAGTTCAGACCATAAAACAGCTCAGGTCATAAAGTATTTGAACAGTTTGTATATGTGTGTAGCTACAGGTCATAAAAACCTTTAGACAGGTCTGCAAAATCTTACACTCAACTACAAAATAGTTTTCAACCACACTTAGTTAATTTTTCCAGTACAAGCGTAACAAGGAAGCTCGATGAAGACTCTCGATGAAGACTCTCATGTTCCCCTCAGCAGCAGCAGCAGAACACGGAGGTAATCCTCATCCACAGGGATTAACGATTAGCGTCTTGGTTGAGACCGCAGCAGCTTCCATGTGCTCCTCTGTCTTCCTGTAATCCTCCTGCTCGCTGGGAGTCTGACGCCTGGACACACTCGCTGCCCTCAGCTGGACACATGTGAGCAGGGACCACCAGCAGATGCTGCTGCAGCCGGGACGCAGGATTAGAAATACACTTAACAGACGATATGAATTAACAGTAACGTCCATACGACACAGATACAGAAAATCACTTGGATAGAGATCCTCCACTTGCTCTGTGTTGGCAGATTATTATTAGCAGTAGGACTGGAAGCAGATTAGAGGAGGGGTGATAGTAGAAGTATGTGTTACAGTACTAGTATTAGTTGTCAGAGTATAAGTGGAATAACAGTAGAAACATTATATCAAGTGAAAATCTGTATTTGCTTCATACTTAATGATTTCTACCTCCACCAAGGAGGTTATGTTTCCACCTCTGTCCCTTTGATTGTCTGCAGGTTTACACAAACATTAGAGTTTCTCCTCAGTCGTCAGTTCTTCATTATCGTGTAAAGTTGACTCTGTGGAGGTGTGAGCTGTTGCAGCTGAAGCAGGGTCCTGTTGACACTGGAAACTCCTGCAACAATCAGGTTAAGTGTACAGTAGGGAGGTAACACAAGTGGTGTCCAGCTGCAGCACAAGTATCCAGGTCAAATCAAAGGGCTGCTGTGAAACTGGAACCCTGCAGACACCTAATATCTGTTAGAGGAAACACTACTGTACCACCGACACACTGTCTGCAGGGAGGAAGACAACTGGTGAGGCCAATTCATTCTGATGTGTTTGTGTTTGATTGAACAGAAAAAGGAAAAGACACAAACCCAGAGAAGAAGAGGAGGTGGAGGAGGAAGAGGAGGTCACAGTCCTGCTCCTTCTGAGACGTGATCACAAAACTAAAGTGAAATATGTGAGTCCTCTCTAAGCCGAGCAGCACTGACCTGCAGGACGGCTGTAAGATCCCACTCCTCAATTAGTGGAGGGAGGACGGTGGCAGAGAGTGGTTTATCTGACCCGAGGATTTAGATGTATTACTCTAATCTTACTCTTTGTGACCAACAGGTCCGCTCAGCGTCTATCCAATAACCCCTGCTTCATCCTACAGATGAGGGTAAATAATGGCACATCTGGCTGCAGCTGGATTCTCATATCTGTTAAGACTCAGAACTTCAGCAGATTAAAAACCTTTATTATTTAGATTTTTAAGATGTCTTTCTTTTGTGTTTCAGGATGATTCTTTCATCTTAATCAATAGTTTTCTTCTCTCTTGTCGTTTTATATGTGACGCCTTTCACATATCTGTTCTTCGTAGATTTCTGACCCTTAATCCAAGATAATCAGTAGAAAATCCCAGGGCACCTTCAGGAGCAGACTCTGACCTTTGACCTCACCCTGGTTCTGACTGTTCCAGGACATCGAGGAACCCCTCATGTTATTTGTGGCAGCAAATACGATGCAGAAAATGTGAACAAATTAAAAACCCATTCTTGCCTCGGACACTAATCCTGATCAGAACAACTGGAAAAATGAAAATCTATAAATAAACCTGGAGAGAACTTTCTCATAAACAGCCACAATCAATCAAATCTGTCCCGACCTTCTAATTCTCTCTCTGTGGCCCAGTTCAGCACCAATCTGTTAACCCCCCACAACTCAGCCACAGAGCTGTGTGGTGAATAATTGACGAGCTCGCCCTCCTCCTCCTCCCCTCCTCCTCTCCTCCTCTCTGTGTCTCTTTCCATCACTCCGTCTTTGTGGTGTCGCTCGTCAGCGCCGACCTGCCCTCCCCCTCGTCCATCATGTGCAGTTTCCACCTGCTGCCGGCTGCACGTTGACGACCATCAGGTGAACAGACGCAGGGAGCAGCAGCTGGTAAGAACAGACCCTGACTCATTCAACAGCAGAGGAGGACGTTCACAGCTTTAGCTGAGTACTTCTTAGCTGCTCTTGACTTTTAGAAACTGCTCTTTTCTCTCTTCTTCCTCTTTAACTACAGCAGAGCAAACAGATTCTGTACAAGATTCAAAACAAGTAAATACACGATGTTTGCTTCACAAATGGATTGTTTTTCCTCTTCAAGCCTCCTGAGATACCAACACATTCTGCAGATGATTTCTGTTGTGATGTATAAACTAGGTCTTTTTCTTTGTTAATAGTTATTTGGGGAGGAGGAGGATTTGTTAATGAGCATAGAACAGGACAGAACAATTTGTATTCAGTTTCTTTCAATCAACAACGTGGTTATTGTTTAAATCAAATCATAAAGACATATTTACATCCTCATGAAGATTGAATACTGATCTCCTGTTGTTTCCAGTCATGAAGGAGCTGGTGTTCCTCCTGCTCGTGGTGACCGAGGTGACCTCCAGGACTCGCAGCAGCTGGTGTGAGCTGGGCTGCGACTGTCGAGGAGACCTCAAGTTCACCATCTGCTCTCGGGCCCTCTTCACTCAGCTGCCCAGCAGAGTGGCCCCTGGCACGGAGCTCCTGGACCTGTCCGACAACCACATCTCCATCATCCCGGAGCGCTCCTTCAGCAAGAACCGCAAGCTCCGCGTCCTCCTGCTGCAGAACAACAACATCAGCGTGGTGGAGGACGGCGGCTTCTCGCAGCTGGAGTTCCTGCAGAAACTGGACCTGAGCTGGAACCAGATCTCCAGCCTGACGGAAGGGTTCTCCATCGGCCTGGCTTCGCTTCGGGAGCTACAGCTGAACCGCAACCGCCTCACGAGCCTGGACAGCCTCAGCTTCGTGCACCTGGACGGCCTCCAGAGGTTAAACCTGACCAGCAACTCCATCTACACCATCCAGGTGAGGTCCTTCTCCTCCATGAGCAGCCTGAGGCACCTCCACCTGGAGGACAACCAGCTGGCCTCTCTGCGGAGCGGCATCTTCTCCATGCTGCGCTCCCTGGAGCTCCTCAACCTGGCCGGGAACCGCATCAGCGAGATGGAGATGTCCGTCTTCAAGCCGCTGGTCAGCATGACTCTGCTCAACCTGGCCAACAACCATCTGTCCACGGTGTCCTTCGAGACGTTCAAGAGCATCCACACCTACAGCACCCACATCCTGCTGGAGGGGAACCCCTGGAACTGCGACTGTGACCTGCAGAGGCTCTTCTGGAAGCTGCGCAGCATCCAGAGGCTCTTCCTGGATGACTACTACAACCTGACCTGCGAGGCGCCGGCCGTCCTGCAGGACTACCGGCTGATGGACGTGGACACGGAGCTGTGCATCGCCGAGACGGTCACCGTGCTCATCATCACCATCACCGTGGTGATCACTCTGCTGGCCGCCATGCTGATGGGCGAGAGGAAGAGGAAGAAGAAGAAGAGGGGGAAGCACTGGACGCAGCAGGGGGAGCTCTCAGATGAGTCTGACTACTGACGTCCACTGACTTCACCGTCCCTCTGTCCCTTGTATCCGTCTTCGTTTGCACCCACTCAGGTTGCCGGTTAAATCCCTCGGCAGCATCTGCACGCCTGGAGAGAGATTTTGGATTGTGCAGTTTATCTTTTGGGGTTCTTCACATCTGCTTTGCACCCAGAAGCTGAGAGAAGCTTTTTATTTCACTCACACAGCATCTGCTTCACAATAAAAACACTTTATTGAACTGCATCATATTTACATTAGTTTCCCTCCTGTAATAAAGAAATGTTTATTTTCTAATAAAACCTTTGAAGAGCAAATATAATTTTTTATGTGAATGGATGTAATGAAGCGGTCGCATGTTGTTAATGTCCCTGATGTGACTCTTACTTTGGAAAAGCATTAAATGGGATGTTGTGACATTTATTTGTACGTTTTGTGTTTCTAATAGAAAACAACACAGAAACACACTTTCACTACAGTGGCCATCAGCTGTTTACAATGAAGTCTACAGCGCCACCTGCAGGGTAAAAAGGTTTATTACACTGAAGTTACTTTATGGCATTTGATTTAATTTACCTGAAGCAGCAGATGGTTGGTTTGTTTCCTGGTCAAATATCTTTATCACACTTTCCAGGAACTTGCATCGTGACTTTTTGCACAATCCACCAATCTGACACCACGTGCATGTTCAATTCTTTTTAAAAAGGCACCATGCTTTGATTTATTTTGTTATATATATATAATTAGAGAGAAATATGAGATCAATTCACATCTAAATTTAGTCTGAATATTTTAAATTAATATTTTTTTGCTGCAGAAGAAAAGAAGTCTGGGTTTACCAATCAAAACTACAGGAAGTCGACAAAATAAAAGCATAAACCAAGGTTATAATTATACAAATTATAATATAATATATAATATTAATATTAATTATATTATATTAATAATATAATATTTTAATATAATACAACACATTATTCTATAAAATAAATAAATATAACTTAACAATATAGCATAACATAGGAATATATAATACAGTAAAATAATATAATATAATACAACATATTATAGTAAAACATAACATTAATAAATAAAACATAAAATAAATACAACCTAACAATATAGAATAACATGGGACAATACAATACAGTATAATAATAGAATAGAATAAAATACAGTAGAATAGAAGGGAGCGTGAGTTTTATTCTGAAGTCGTTTGTTTTGAGGCGGAAGTGTGGCGTGGTTGTGACGTCACAGCACGGACAGGTGGGAGCTCCGGTTGAACGAGTGTCTGTTGTTGTCACAGATATTTGTTTCCGAGTATTTACGGAATATTACTGGAGTATTCACCGAGTATCGCTCCCTCGTGCGTGTAGTTTTCTGAACCCGAGAGCCGGAGAAACTCTTTAAATTGTCTCTGGGACACAAACATGGCGTCTCCTCCGTGAACTCATCGTTTTGTCTCCGAGTTTAAACATGAGCGAGTCCGAGTGAGAAACTCAACCCACAGCGGAGCCGGTGAGTTCTTCACGTGTCCTCTTTGAGTCTAATGGTTTCCACCGTGTCACGAGCTCACAGCGAATAACAAGAGCGGGAGGTTTATTAACCAGGAGGAAATCCACCTGCAAAGAGGATGAAGCCTGTTTCCTTCAATTCCCATTTAAATGAACAGAGTTTGGTTTGTTACACTGTAGCTTGTTTCCTTCAATTCTCATTTAAATGAATGGAGTTTGGTTTGTTACATTGTAGCTTGTTTCCTTTAAATTCACATTTAAATGAATGGAGTTTGGTTTGTTACACTGTAGCTTGTTTCTTTTAAATTCTCATTTAAATGAATGGAGTTTGGTTTGTTACACTGTAGCTTGTTTCCTTTTAAATTCTCATTTAAATGAATGGAGTTTGGTTTGTTACATTGTAGCTTGTTTCCTTCAATTTCATTTAAATGAATGGAGTTTGGTTTGTTACATTGTAGCTTGTTTCCTTTTAAATTCTCATTTAAATGAACAGAGTTTGGTTTGTTACACTGTAGCTTGTTTCCTTTAAATTCTCATTTAAATGAATGGAGTTTGGTTTGTTACACTGTAGCTTGTTTCCTTCAATTCTCATTTAAATGAATGGAGTTTGGTTTGTTACATTGTAGCTTGTTTCCTTCAATTCTCATTTAAATGAATGGAGTTTGGTTTGTTACATTGTAGCTTGTTTCAAGATGTCAACACTTCCGCATGGGAGCGTCGGTGACGTTTCCAAGCGGAGGTCCGAGGCCCCACAGCGGTCCTCCTGCACAGAGCCCATAGAAATACATTGTGTTTATTTGAAGTATCACACATATTGTTTTAACCATCCACTGCAGACTCACCTCACGTGAGGAGGTTTTTAAACAATGTTATGTGAAGCCACATGTTGTATTTTTTATTTATTCACCATGTCCAGGTAAGAACCACAGTACCCATAATCCTCAGGTGTACAATACAACATACTGGGGACATACATTCAGGGTGTTTTCCTGTTTTGGGAGCATAGAATGACTTTTAATATATTGTTTGTAGTTTATAAATCTCCCTAAATGTTCCTCTATAGACGGATCAGTTCACATCGGCTGTTTGATTAATGTTAGGAGATCTCCCCAGTAGTCGGCAGCTGTTGTGTGCTGGATCGTTTCAGTGTCATTTGGTTTTTGACCGCCGCCCTCATTTCCTTATCTTCCAGATATGCCAGCTGACGACAAGGTTGCCATCCTGACAGACGATGAGGAGGAGCAGAAGAGGAAGTACGTGTTGGCGGACTCGTTCAACACCCAGCCGGAGGTGGACGTCTCCACGATGCCTGTGGCCGTCACGGACGCACCGGCCGACCAGCCACCGCAGCCCGACTCCATCAACTGCTGCGAGAGGATGTGCCTCCGCATCAACAGCCACCTGCTCATCTCCAAGGTCTTCTACTTCTTCTTCTACGCCGCCTACGGCTCGCTGCACCCCCTGCTGCCCATCTACTACAAGCAGCTCGGCATGTCAGCCAGCCGCAGCGGGCTGCTCGTCGGCATCCGCTACTTCATCGAGTTCTGCAGCGCCCCCTTCTGGGGCGTGGTGGCTGACCGCTTCAAGAAGGGGAAGGTCCTCCTGCTGTTCTCGGTGCTCTGCTGGTTGATATTCAACTGCGTAATCGGCTTCGTCAAACCAGCAGAGATGACATGCGTGGAAAAGGATGTTGCTGTGTCGACGACGGTGACGCCCTGGATGACGACGACGCTCCCTCATGGTAACTTCACACAACCGAGCAACTCCACCAACCACACCAGGCGACGCCGGAGCTTCCTCGACCTGCCTGAGCTTCCTGAAGTCCTCCACTTCAGCGTGCTCCACAGGTACGAACGAAACGCTGACGCCAACGCGACCGTGCCACCCCCCTTTGAGCCGAATAACACCACCCAGCTCGGACCAAACTCCACCCAACCCACCACCACCATCATGACCACCACCACCTCTGCTGCCCCGACTAAAGCCAAGGAGTACCAGATCACCTACAACACGGACCAGGTGCAGACCAACTTCCTGCTCATCCTGCTCGTCATCATCGTGGGCGAGTTCTTCAGCGCCCCCGCCGTCACCATCGTGGACACCATCACCCTGCAGTACCTCGGCAAAGCCCGCGACCGCTACGGCCTGCAGAGGATGTGGGGCTCTCTGGGCTGGGGTCTGGCCATGCTGCTGGTGGGCATCTGGATCGACCACACACACGTCAAGGGCATGGCCGAAATCATTGGCTGCGTCATGCCCGACTACCGACTGCACAACTACCAGATCGCTTTCATCGTCTTTGGCGTGCTTATGAGTTTGGCGTTTATTGTCGCCACTCAGTTTCACTTTGAAAAGGGCGACGAGTACCGACAGGAGCTTCCAGAGGGGGTGGGGGAGCAGACGCCAGAGTCCGGCTCCTCGGGCCAGAGCAGCCCCGACCCCGCTCAGGAGTTCCACTACAGCGACCTCTTGAAGCTCCTCTGCACCGTGCGATACGGCTCCGTGCTGTTCGTCGCCTGGTTCATGGGCTTCGGCTACGGCTTCGTCTTCAGCTTCCTCTACTGGCACCTGGAGGACCTGAAGGGGACGACCACGCTGTTCGGCGTCTGCTCCGTCCTGAGTCACATCTCCGAGCTCGCCGCTTATTTCACCAGCCACAAGTTCATCGAGCTGGTCGGACACGTCAGGTAAGACGGTGAAGAAACAGAGAGATATTTAATATTTCTAAATATCACACGTATCTAGAAGTTACAAGGATTTTTATAAAGCCTCTGAATACACGAGCCAATAAATCAATAAATAAACGATAATAAAATCTGATTCAGCATAATTCACGTTCAGCTTCTTTTGACTCCAGTGCAACCTGTAGTTTACAGTGAGCCTAATAAAACCCTGATTGTTCATCACAGTAGATAAACGTCTCTGCAGCGACCGGCCTCAGAGCAGCGAGCAGACAAAGCCGTCATTGATGCTCGGGGGGGGGTTTCAGTCGGAGGGAACTCGGGGCCTGGAGCTCGCGGGCAGCGGGGACATTTGAGAGAGCGGTGTTAGGTGACGGTCTGCAGCTCCGGACCCACATCGCATAAAACACACAACGTCTCTGACACAGCTCCTGAGGGAAAGGGTGCAGAGTTTGTTTAAGGATTTAAAATACAGAAATATTCCTGTGTCACACATCCTGCTGTTAATATTAAAAGCTAATAGCTCTCAGTGCTGTTTAATATGTAGAATTTAACTTAGGTTTGATAATAATCATGTGTCAGTGTCTCCTTTTATTAGGTTCATCTACAAGAACAAACTATTCTAATCCAGAGCAGCTGATGTTTCAGCTCTGAGGTGTTTGTAGCTGCAGTTCAACACATGACACCCGACTTGTATCCAGGATGTTAATCTCACACTGTGTTCTCTTCACGTCGCGGAGCCGTCACTCGTCAGTGTGCGAGGATGTGACGCTCTGCTTCCTGTTTCTCTGGAACTTGTGATCGAGAGCAGAAAGCATCTCTCGCTCAGAGCAGAGCTGTGAACCGTCCTGCTCTGCCACACGTTTGTGTTCATCGTCACACACTGACACTCGGTGACGCTGCGTCAGGTGTAAAATGACAAACCAGGGAGAAGTGAAAAATGCAGTATTTGAAACAAATGTTATCTGGTGTTGAACACGCGACTGACTGAGGGCGCGTCGGGTTCACATTCAGGTTTGTCTGCTCTCAGCTGCTCGTCACCTGGTTCTCTATGGAATCTACAAAACCTTGTATTGATCCTGAGCTGATCAGGCACTTGATTCGTTGATCATAGTCCTTCCACAGTTTGTACTGGTCACTCCTAGTGGATCACGATGATTCATGCTGCGTAGAGTGAATACAACTTTATACTCATCGGTGTCCATGACGTCATCAAACTAGGTCTTTTGTTATTGTTTTGAATGAGAGACCCCTAGTGGCCAAAGTTGCATATTGGACATTTAAATTCTTCTTTTTGTAAATTAAGTTGTGGAGCATGTTTTTAAAATGCTCTCAAGACAAAGATTCATAGCAATGAGCGTTAATATAATATATGAACCCCTGTTTTCCTCTGTCTCTGCCCCTCAGAGTGCTCTACATCGGCCTGGCCTGCAACACGGCTCGGTACCTCTACATCTCCTATCTGGAGAACGCCTGGATCGTCCTGCCCATGGAGGTCCTTCAAGGTAACATCCGCTCATTTCTCCGCCTGCAGGGAAGGATTAGAAAAGCTCGGGCTCTGGGGGCAAGTCGGAAAGTGGCTGTTTGTTTAACAGGACGCTTATCAGATGGCGTCTTTCCTGCGGCAGGCGGGATCACGCAAGGGCGATGGAGCTGGAGCTGCAGTTCAGACCCTGAGAGGAAGCTTAGAGAAACCAACCCTGAGCTTTTACAGGATGAATGTTCAAACAGAGCAGGGAAGCTGAAGCTCTGTTTGAACACACTGAAGATCACCTGAGGCGTGAATGTGTGTGTGTTTACTTGTTAATCGAGCGTGTCTGACCAAAGCCCAGTTTAACATCTGGGTGACAACACAAAGTGAACAAACACGACTCCACCACCACAATCTGTTTAAAGAGAAACTAAAAGTTCCACTCTAGTATTTTTGTTATTGAGAATTTTCCTCAATTAATCAGTTCGTAACATGTCAGAAAACCTGTTAATCTTCAGTTTGGAAAAGCTTTAGTCTGAATTTGGGTTGAAAATGAACGAGAATACAAACAAATATCTGCTCATCGACTAATTAATGAACTGACTAATCGTTCAAGGTCTTTCTCTGTGAATTGATATCAACTTACCGGCTCCTTTTGTGGGGAAATTAAAAATGAAAATGGTGTAAAGATACAAATATTCTAATAGAAATGTAAAACTGTATGAGTCACTTGTGTGAGAAGTTCCACCCTGAGAAAACACTGACGCCTCACAGAGTCAACAAGTTAGAACGAGTTCAGAGCTTCAGTCTCAGTTCCACTGTTTTTAACTGTGAAGTCAACCAGATAAACCAATTCAAACAATTCAGACGCTCCAGCTCAACAGTCTCCTCATGAAACCACGTTTAAATCCACTGGATCTGCAGCAAAGTGGACACACTTACAGATAGGAGTCCCCTAAATAAGCCTAATTTAAAAGTCATTATAGCTGCAGATTTCTCTCCTGCAGCTTCTGGTGTCGTATAACTTATTTTACAGTTATGAGTGTTGTAATTGAGCTTTATTGCACTTATCTGACAGTTCACGCTCTATTAACTGAGCCGTAACTGCCACAGGTACAAGCTAAAATGTAAAGTGTTCTCTGTATCTCTTTATAATATGTATATTAGATGTGTGACAGCAGCTGTGACCCATCACTGTCTCCCTGTGTCCTCCAGGTGTGACCCACGCCTCTGTTTGGGCAGCTTGCATCTCCTTCCTGAGCGCTGCCGTTCCGCCTGCACTCAGGACGTCTGCACAGGGAATCCTGCAGGGCCTTCACCTCGGCCTGGGCCGGGGCTGTGGAGCCATGGTGGGAGGAGTGTTCGTCAATTATTTCGGTACGACACAGCGGTGGTGTCACTGAATTGAGTAAAATGTCACTTTCCCAGAGCTGATGTTTCCCTGTTTGCTTTGCAGGAGCTGCAGAGACGTTCAGAGGAATCGGCATGGCCTCCCTCGTCATCCTCCTCATCTTCTCCTTCATCCAGTTTCTGAGCGGAGATTCTGAGGGGAAAGGTGGGAAGAACTTCCTCAATCACACAGTTTTCACTTCATTAAATGTGGTTTAAAAAGTGATAAAGAATTGTTGCTTCCTTGGGGATTACATGATTTTATGTATATCTCTATAAACCCATGTTTTCCTTCTTATGTCCTGTTCATTTTTATTCCTCAGAGGACAAAATGTTAGCGGAGAACATCCCGGTTCCCTCCAGCCCGGTCCCCATCGCCACCATCGACCTGGTCCAGAGCCAGAGCGAGGTCGGTAGCCCGGTCCACCTGGCCGCCGTCTTACCCGTGAAGAAGACCAAGCACCAGGAGGATCAGGAGGACCTGACGCAGCCGGCCTGGGTGCTCTCTGGCGCCCCCTGGGTCACGATCGCCTTCGCCATCTTCCAGATCAAAGAGATGATGAAGATCTCGAAGAGCGGCGGACCACCACCATCAGAGGTGGACCAGCTGCAGGTGAACACAAAACACCATTTCATTCATTTTGAATTCTAACACATCCTCATCTTTGGTTTTTCACGATAATGGTTTATTGTGAAAGTCTCTTACACAATAAACCATTAATAAAACTAACTTCGTGCTCTGAGGTGAGATTCCTGCGTGTCGTCACTGGAAATCGACGCGTGCTTGTGTAGCCCCAGTAACAATAGATGTCGTATCATAGTAACGTGTGTTGTGTCTGTTTCGTAACTGTGTGGGAAATGTTTCTTTACCTTTCACTAATCTCAACCCTCTTACACTTCCTCCTCTCAACGGCTTCAGAAAGGTGAGACATAACTGCGTGCAAAGGTCGATGGAAAACTACCTTGCTTGTGTGTGGTGTGTGTGTGTGTGTGTGTGTGTGTGTGTGTGTGTGTGTGTGTGTGTGTTATGTGGGTGTGTACGCGCATGCATACGTCTCTGCAATTGTTAAAAACTCCCACGCCTGAGCGGTGACGTCATGTGAGGTGCATGCATTCCTGAATTAGATCAGGGCCTGTATTTATCAGGAGGGTGAGACGACGGCAATCTGAAAACGTCCCTGTGAGAAAATAAAACACCTTGACTTCATCAGGACTAAAACTACAATGTACAATATATTTAATCATTGTCAAGGTCTTATTACATTTATTTTAAAGTTCTTATCAGCGTTCTTGACTCTGTTTCATCCAGAATCTGTTCTTTATTCAACTTCACTGAATATTTCTACGTTTATATTCACTCTAAACGTGTGTGAGTAGAAACTAAAGTAAATATGGGCCCAGATCCTTTTTGTCTCTGATGCATGTGAGTGGTTTTGTGTTTGAGCTTCTTGCACAAAGACGTCTCTCCGACCCTCGACTCTCTCCCTGGGTTTTGCTCTTGATGCTTTTCTCTGTTCCCGACTGAAACGTCGACAGTCGCAGGACAAACACGGTTTCTGCACAAAGTCCATGTTCAGTCCAGTACACTAGTACCTGGTAGTAGTACTCAGGGGGGGAAGAAGTACTCAAACGTTTGTCTGAGGTAGAAATACAAGTAAAAGTACCACGTTAACTTTTCTACTTGACCAAAAGTAAGTCACTTCTTGGTTTTACATGAACTTTAAGAATAAAGGAACCAGGTTATTAGTCATCATTTCAAGCAGATGAGAGAAATCTGTGAGATCACACACATTAAATATATTTGTCGCGGGAACAAGAGAAAAAGTAATGTTGAGGGAGCAGAAGACACAAGTGAGACGACCAGATTCACTCAGGTCAGTGCAGCCGATGACTTCATGACTGTTTGTAAGATTGAACCTCTGCTCAGTTTCCTTGTTAACAAGTTTCTCTGAAGATAGAAAGTTAGAATAATCGTTTTGAAGTTAGCTAGTCAGGGAGACAGAAGTTTTTCCAGCTAGATCAGTTTTATTCTAGTTATCTGAGGGTTTTTAGACGATATAAAATAAAAGACGATGCTGAAATGCAGTGAAAAACGGTGTCGTGTGAAACGCTCTCACTGTTTGTTCCTCTTGTTGCTAGGTACTTAGTGATGGGGCGTCGTCTGAGGCGGGGCCGTCGTCTGAGGAACATTCAGGCGACGACGGCACAGATCCGCCGCCGGGCACCCCCGAACCAAACACCGCCCACCCGGATGAAGACCAAACGCACCCACCCTCAGACAGAGGAGGGCCTCATGAGAACCCAGCGTTCACAGTGGAAACCACAGACTGACCTTAAGTGGGGAAACTATTTAATTTACTCACTGAGCTTTGAGCTCGGCGTGTTTTTAAAACTGCAAAAATATCCGTCATAACAAGTCGCTTAACAAATCTGCAGGTGTGGGGAAGTAATTCCACTGTAGGTGCAACATTATATTTAAAATAATTTGATAGTGCAGTCATTTCCACATCAAGTTGGAAATATTTTAACCCTACAATTAATTTATAAAACCGGTTTTAAGCCTGAGACTTGTTTTTAATGGGTTGTTTTTGCAGAGGGGACTTTTAGTTTAAATGTTTAAATACAATAAAAAGAGGTGCGCTTGGTGGCGTTTGCTCGTCCGAGGCAAGCAAATCCAACGCACCTCTGAGCTCGGTGCACTATATTCTAAGTTAAACTGCCCTTTACCGCTGGAGTGTGGAGTTTAAACTATGTGCCTCTTGATAAGTTATTTTGTGACTTTATTCTCACGGGAAGTGATGAAATCTGACAGATTTTAAAAGAAGTGAACGGCACTTACCTGTTGTTATTTTCCATGTTTTTACACAGAGGTTCCCAAATCGACTGACTCTGACTTTTGCTTTCTCACGTACTTAATTAATATAAAAAAACGAAAAACCTTAACAGTTTTTTATTTTAATGGATTGAATCTTTTTAACCAAACAAATGTACTTTTCTCTGTTTTTCTTCTCCCTCGATACAAGAGGGAAACAGAGAGAACTTAAACTAATCATTATGTTTACACACTAAATTAAAACCCAGACAGTTGTTCAGGATTCAAACTGAAGTCCTGCAGGTGTTGACAAGTCCTCAGAAGAACTTGTTTTTAGCTGTAGGCCGTCGTGTTGGTGCTTAAATCCTTTAGTGTGTGGTTGCAGCTTCCAGACGTTTCCCCTCCGCTGTCCAAACACAAACCACGACTGTGGTGACGGAGGATCCGGCTGCTCGAGGCTGTTCTGTCCTCACGTCTCTACGACGGCTGCTTGTACGTCTGAGTCTCTTCTCTGTGTATTAAACGTTCTGTGGTGCAGGGTTTGGGAACCTCTGTTATATTCAAGAACAACATATAACAAAACAAGTTTTCTACGAGGGACCATAAAGAAGAATCATCTGTGTCAGATATCATCACTTCTCTCATGTTTATGAATTCTGAGCGTCGGGTGAAGTGCTGAGGTTCCGTTGCTGTATATTTGTATTTTCCTGAGGAGCACACTGATGAAGAAACGCCTCTTTTTAACACTGTTCGCTTATTTAATCATCGTCGTTGTCTTAACTTATTATTACAAGATGTCCGGCAGGAATCCCTTTACTGTAAAACACACTGTCGGGGTTTTCTGAAGGTCGACTCCACTGCTTTTGTATTGAAACTGCCAATAACTGACACATTGTGGACCTGCTGTGTTTGACTCTCATGCCAAATGATTCCCAGTATTCAGTGTTTTTTGAAGTCGGAAAGTTTAATGAGTGAAGTAATCCTGTTCACTGTGATATGGATGAATAATTAAAGGACATTTTGGGGAAAGAAAAAAGCTGTTTTGTCTTTTTCTGTTGTGGAGTCGTGAAGGTCGGTATCACGCAGTATCGGTGTAATCTTAAAAATACTGTTCTATATATATATATATATATATTCTATTCAAGTGTAGTCAATGAATAAAGTTGTGTTAAAGTGAGTTTAATAATAATTAAATTGTGGAAAAGGTATTTAAATCTTTTACTTGAGTAAAAGTACTCAAGTATTTGCATTAAAACAGACGCAAAAAACTAAAAGTAAAAGTACTCATTGTGCAAAAAGACACCACTTCAGAATAATGCATATATTATATTGTTTGTGTATAATTCTTGATGAATTATTTTGCATTAATCCATATAATACTATTATAGTATTTAGTACAAAGCATGAATATATATTGTTTTTACTAAGTGTAAAAATGTGAGATCTCAGTTTAAGTGCCTCCAGCAGTAAGACAAATGTTGTGCAGTAGAAAGTGCAGTACTTTTACTTGAATGTTAATGTACTAGAGGTATAAAGTACCATAACATTCACCACATCGATGCTGCAGGATGTTTCTCAGGCAGGTGTTGTGACTCAAAGCAGCCACTTGATGGCAGTAGTGTTGTGGGAACATCAGTGGGTTTCTAAAATGGACTAAACCAGTGTGTGTGTGTGTGTGTGTGTCTGTGAGAGTGTGAGAGTGTGAGTGGGGGGTTATTGAGGTCGTGGTGCGCCTGCTACTGATGGGTGTGTGTGGGTGGACAGTAATAGGCTTCCTCAAAAAGTAGGCTTGTGCTGTCATTTAAAAAAATAAATAAAAATAAAGATAATAAAATCTTGGCACACTCGGCCTGTCTGATAGCCGTGGAGAGATTTGAGCTGCTCCTCTGCCGCTGATGGCTGCCGCTGTTCTTTGGTCTTAATAATGAACAGGATAATGGTGCAGTTTGCTCCGGAAGGCGTCACGATGCTTCACATCTCACTTTCAATGACACCGAGGATCTGGTCGAGCTCTTATTCGGGGATACGTCTCAGAGTTAACACAGCGCCGACCTGCAGACGTTTCCAGTTGCTGCAGCAGGGAGGGTTGGACACGATCGGTGCAGCGTATTGGCTGAGTTCACTTTGAGAGGACGTGCTCTGGTCTGTATCTGATTGTCCACCAGGAGACTTCAGGCTGTTCCCGGCCTTTTATCTACTGGAAAAAAGACGATAACTTTGTGCTTTAAAGTCATTTTTTTAACACCTTGAGTAGATTTGTTCAATTTTGGTTCAAGTGTTAACTTAGAGCCACGGGTGAACTGATTAGAATTTGCTGTTTGAAGGTCAAAGGTCAAGGGCGACCTCACAAAACCCTTGTGCCTCATGAACGTATGGATTAACTGTTCGATTTGGAGAATGGTTTGAATGTCTCGAGACAATCTGGAGAAGAGAGAATACAAATCGTGTTTTTTCAGCTTCTTAAACATCATATTTCAAGTCTGTCCTTGAGGGGATTTCTTTAAATCTGGACCAGACTCAAAGATAAACTGATTAGATTTCACTGGCTGAAAGGTCAAAGGTCACGGTGAGCTCATATGAGGCTGGGGGGGGGAATCAATGCCGATCAAAACTGCTTGTCAGGGTCTGTCGGTCTGTGTTTGTAATTGAAGTCAACTCAGGCAGAGAACAATGCTTCTACCTTCAACCTTCTCCGTAAACGTGACCATTAAAATTACTTAAACCTGATATTAATACCTCGTTAATGGAACGTCACGTTGTCAAAACACAATGAAGCTGCATCCGGTTAATTGTGCCCAATTATCATCAGTGTGAAAGAGCCTGAACATTATGCTAATCAGTCGCTTCCAGCTCGGATTCCACCTGAAGCTGTTTTTAGCCTCTCTTCCGTCCCTGCTGTGATGTGAAGGCGAGCGAGACGCCCTGTGGAGGCGACTGGGGGGGAAGCTGTTGAGTCAAGGTGAGGACGGCGCCTCCTGTCCCCCGAGCCACAACAAGGTGTCCATATTACCCACAATCCCCCTGGTGATCACAGTACGCCTGGTGGACTCACAGGAACTTTGATCCTGAGATCGTACTGAGCCAAAACCAACCCCAATAAAACAGTGATAAAAGAAGATAATTGCCAATGAGTCAAAAACTGCAATTATACATTTCACGCCTCAAACTTTTGAGCTTCTGTGGGAAAAGGAACCTTTTTAATTCTCAGACTTTCCTTTGTCTCTCATGTTCTATTTCTCTGTTTCTGTGACTGTGTTGGAAAACTATCAAAAACCATATTTAGACGTTAAATAATCTGCTCCACTTCCCATGTTGAGGTCCAGAGAACCGCCACAGCTGATGGGAAGAACGACAGCAGTGTTGATTTCAAGGATTAACAAGCTGCTGTCTGGTTTCACAAAACCACACAGACAGATATTTCTTTCTGCTGGTTAATCACTGGCAATGCAAAACATATAAAAAAGCTATGAAGGGTTTTTCAAAGAGGCTCTTTGAAACGCTGAAATGATTAATTTATTCGTCGTGCGGGAGGCGACAGAGGCTCTTCCACTGAAACCTTCACCTCGGTCTCGTCACCTTCTCATAGATAACCGATGATAACTTGGTTCCATGTGCTCGTTGTGTGCAGGTATTTTCTGATTCAATGGGAAAACATCAAACACTAGGGAGGAATCAATGGAGATGGGATCCTTAGTAAGTTGTGCACAAACAGGCGTGAAGACATAAATAATAAAGCTGTTGACTTTCAATCTTATAGTGGAGGAGCGAGTTATTCTGGCTTCGGTTTCCCTTTGTCCAGAACCTCAGTTTATTGTACTGAAGATGATTCATTGTTATTACTGTTAATAATTATATTCAGCTCATGAGACTGAGTTCTCCCCAGAACAGCGACAACCCTGAGAATATTTTCAGTATGTTTTGGTTTTACTCTTTAGATATTTAATTGAACATGTATAATTCAAACTTCATAAGACTTCCATCCTTGTCTGTGGTTGTCTGTGGCTCTCTGAGTTGTGTGAGTTGCCGGGGTGAGCGTCAGTGCTCTCACAGAAACCTGCGAGGTGAACTGCTGGAGAGCGCCGAGCTAAATGACTAAACTGTGAAGTGTAACCGAGCAGACAACAGCAGGGTCACGGGTTAGAGATGAGAGCGCTGCTGACGCTGTTCCAGAAAACCAGTTAGATTTCCTGCAGCGCTGCGATCGGGACCACCTGAGTCAAGTCTGAGTCAGAGTACAGAACACAGAGTCATGTTATTGGCAGGAAGACGTGTCTGACTCCCCTTTTAGTTCAAGGAATTTTTCATTTTGAAACACATGTTGTTATTCTTGCTGCTGTAGGACACTAAAAACAACCTGCTTGAGCAACATGTTTCCAGTTCGGTCAAATTTAAAGTTACACCAGCTTGAGCTGAAATCCATCGTACACTTTAAAGTGTTTGAGTCAAATTCAGGATCAATTCACAGCCCGAACAATAACCTCCTCTTTAAATTAGCAGTGTTTGCTCTGTGTGCATCTCGGCTGCGGTGACCTGCCTTGGATTCAACCACAGACAGTAAATAAAGATGGACGACACATCTCCACCTCCTCCCACTGCAGAGACTCTCCAGATCTATACATGCACAACTCTCTCACTCATGTCTAATTTACCAGTTGTTTGTCCACGGTAAGGACTCAGTTTGTCGGGGGAGGCCATGTGCTGAAACTACAAACACTGCATTGGTGGTGTTGTTCCTCCGGACCTCAGCCCTGTCCGACTGTTTGAAGTCACAGGAACATCTGTGTGCAGAGCAGCTGCAGCGTGAGGCGAGTGCAGCCGGAGACGACGGATCAGAGCGGACAGCTGTCATGGTCGCTCTGGCATCAGCCCGCCGGCTCATCCCGCCTCTGTTTACACAGGAGAAGTGAGGATGTCACAGCCTGTTACCTGCGTCCACGTACAGCTCACGCCCGCTCACGTCCTCTTGACCTGGTTCATGATCCTTCTCTGTGTTTAATTTGCTCTTTTAACGCAGGGAGGTTTGGATCCTGGGTCATCGTGAGCGGAGCTGTTCCACTGGACCACAGGGAGGAGGGGGAGTGTACGGATCAGCTGCACGTCAGAGGTCGTCCGTCCACAAACTTCCAGGTATTCCAGGAATTCAGAATTTGCTTTCACCCTTTGGATTAAATCAAATTCTCGTGTTTGAAGCTGTAAACGTTAGAGAACTGCTAATAATCTCCTGCCTCATCAGGAAGAGTTCTTTCATGTCACTAATGCTTTAAATTACTTTTGTTTTAAAAGACCTTTAATCCTGGGGCTCCTCAGGGACCCCCCCCCGTGGCTTTAATCTGAAAAACCCTCACAGGTTTCCCTCAGGGTCTCATACATTTCACAGTGTGCAGACACAGTCATGTATTTTAAAACATCTTAAGCACATTACGAGCGTGTTGTGTGCCATTCTGTTTGTATAATCACATTTGGAATTGACATGCATCATTATCAAGGGAGTAAATTAACATGTTTTTTCATCCACCGGCCACAATGGTTCCAGATTTTGCCAGAGTCCTTCTCTGTTTCACCAGCCAAGAGGGATTCTGGTGAATGAACAGAAAGCAGCCGCAGCAGGATGGGAGGTTACCGACGTTTGGCTGCAGGCGGCTGCTGGTTCTCTACCTTAAAGAGATTAGTGCTCGCAGATACGTTTTATATCAAGTGATTAGGAAAGAAAACGGAGAAAGGTAAAGAAATAAAAACAACGTAGAACAGCAGCGTCGCCTTCATGGCATCAATTATCATGGGCTGTGTAAAACCTGTGAGTGTAGATTAGAGCAGACTGAACTGTGTGAATAGGGAACATGCGTTATTAGTCATTAAAGATCAATGAGCGCCGACGGCAGCTTTGCACGTCTGTGATGTGGTTGATGGTGATGATGATTATCAATCAGATGAAAAAGCAGAGAGTTGATGTGTCACTAATCTGACTAATTGGAACATTTCCATAGATGCTGCGACCTCTGTGACCTCTGACAGGCGCTGCTGGAGGCGGAGAGGACGCACTTCATGTACCATCGAGGAGGAGGAGGAGGAGGAGGAGGAGGAGGAGGAGGAGGAGGAGGAGGAGGAGGAACGTGTTCTTCATCTTCAGGTACGTTACATCTTTTTTAAATTCCCAGAACAATGATGTGAAGGGTTCCTACTCAAGCTTCATATTGAAGCTGCAAAAATATAACGTAATCTATTTTACATACTGTTTCCTTTAACTCCAGTAAATCGTTGCAGCATTTTCAGAAATTATTCTCGTTGATATCGAATCCGTCTCATTGACTCGCAGCCCGGTGGCGGTTTTTTTTCTTGAGGCGTCTCAGCAAGAACTCATCTTTCCCGTGTTTTGTGGGGAAAATCATTTATTTTGTAGAAGCCAGGCGAAGCTTCAGTGCAGCTGCAACTCTGTCATGGAGGTGAGACAAAAAATCAGTCTCCATAACTTCAAACATGCATGAAAACCTTTCAGATGTATGATCCAGTGTCTTTTAACATAGTGATAGATAGATAGATAGATAGATAGATAGATAGATAGATAGATAGATAGATAGATAGATAGATTTATAGATAGATAGATTTATAGATGTATTCTAATGTGTGTGGCTGTAGTAAAGTGCATCCTTGCAATAACCTTTGTTTCCTTCACATGTTTCAAGCCCAAAAGTTTCCAAAACTCCCTCCTGCATAAAAAGTCAGCGTCAAACCCACGCCACCAAAAACTACAGGTGCTTTTTCTCTTCCTCGGCAGCAGCTGACAAACAGCTCAGCCTGATGTGGCTCGGCTGTGATACGTATTATAAAGTCTAACAGACCTGTTCTCTGTGGCTGTGACCTTTCCCCCTCTCCAGGCGTACACCTCCACAACCAGCCCACACCAGCACCCCCACCAGCACCAGCAAGGCGGCGTGGACTTCAAAAGAGAGCGACTGGCGTGAGACCAAAGTCAAACGACAGCTCCGCGCTCAACCGGCCATCATGGCTGCTTCTTTACCTCTGTCCTCTCGCTCAGTGGCTTCAATGAATGGAAACTGCTGCGGTTAGGAGATAAATGTGTTTACATGACTTCTGCTGGTGACCTCTGACCTCTGACCTCTGAAGGTGTTAAGCTCTAGTCTGATGCTCTTATCTACATGAAGGTTACACTTGTTTGATTTCTGCAGAGGTGTAAAGATGTAACTGGATCAGTGGGAATGAAGCTGGATCACAAAATACATCAAATATTCTATCTCCCCTCTCGCTTTGCGTGGCTCTGTTGTATTATTATATATATTTGTAGTGTTGGTCGTAGTCACCATCTGGTCCTGAGCTAACTGGTAAGTAACCAGTGTGATATTAGTAGTTAAGTGCAGTGTGGCGTCTCTGCTGCAGTGACTCAGAGCATTTTTTTTGCCGCTGCGGCTCGAGCAGGACAACAGGGAGACTTTTTGTCCTGGCCGGGATCAATCGCTCCATAGATGACGCCCACCCAGCCAGGCCTCTCCGTGGGCGGCCTGCAGCCCAGCAGCACAGCAGCGCAGGAGCCCGGCCCGGCCTGGCCCCGCCTGGGCCCTCCTCCGGCCCCCGCAGCCTGCAGGGCCGGCACGGCAGGAGAGCTGCACTTTAACTGACACTCCAGTGAACCTTGGAGTCACTGGCGAAGAGAGCAGTGCTTTCTTATGGTGATTTCCCTCCTGTTGAAGGAGGGATCGTTCACCACCAGGAGGATCTCAATGAGAGGAAGAGACGGGGGGGAGGGGGGTTATTCAAGGATATAGTTTTATTTCAATGTCACAGAAAATTATCAATATTAGGAGTTGGTTCACTGGTTGGTTCTGCGGCTCCATCCTGGCTCCAGAGGATGTTATCGGTGCAAGATGGATAGAGGGAAGGAGTGGAGAGGGGTCAGCCATCTTTATCTTCAGTCCAGGATCACAATCAACATGGCTGCATACACACATCAGTGCTTAATATCTTTAAATTGGAACCTTCATTGTCTGTGTTTTGCCGCCGATTTGTTTCCACCAGCCTCTGAAACGTCAAACAGACGATCAAGAGTCTAAACTCTCCAGTGAAGCCTGACTCTCTGGGTTTTGATCTGTGAACGGTCGATATTCACCTTTCTGCAGCTTCTCCGCAGCTTCGTACAGGAGCCGACCACAGCGGATGATATCGGATATTTAATTAAAGGCAGATGAATCTTGATTTCCTCTGTGTGCTCGGCCCCGTTGTCTCTGCAGTGTCTTATCAGTGTGTACATTAGTTGTCAGCACGTCTCTGCGTTAATGTCACCAGGACAAATCCCCGCGCGTTCGCTGTGCGATTAAAGTGATGCCGGTTGTGATGTGCTGCAGGGACGTGGGCAGGGCGATGTGGGTACTTGTGCGTGAGGAGCCCTAAGTTGCAGAGGTTTTTTTCTAATTGAGTCAGGGACTTATGCTGGCAAGGTAGGCGTGCGAGTGGGGGGGGACTAATCCCAAGCTGCTGTTGTTTTTCGTGCCTGCTGGCTTGAGATCAAAAACTTAACAGCAATAATCATGCAAAATGTGTGGCTTCACTTCAAAGCTCGCCTCAACTTTGCTCACGCCCTTGTAGCTCGCATTGTTTCATCATTTCTACCAGTATCTCTCCTCCTTCCTCTCCTGCAAGGGATTTTTTTTCCTCTTAGTGTTCATCTTTTGTTTCGCATGTGACGGCGAACACGTTCTCATAGGTAGTCGTGACCTTTCCTCCTCAAATTAATACATTTAACAGATTAATCACAGCGTCACAGTTGAGGTGTTTCTCACACCACATCTTAGGCTCCACGGTTTCTCTCTGACTGCAGTGTGTGGTCGTGGCGGAGGGAGCGTCAGCCTCCGCCCGGCAGAAGCAGACATGTCAGACGTCAGCAGCACTCTCAGGGTGAGGATGCCGTGGGCGGGCGAGGGTCGCTGAGGCCCATACGTGGCCAAAATGGGCAAATCCCCTCCACGTCAGCCCACGGCCTGTCAGCAGGGAGCTGCAGGGCTTCCCACTTACAGCTTTAAAGGTGCAGCAGAGCATTTCAAGAGCAGTGAAAACTCCACCGCATGAATGACGCTCGGCCCACTTCTTTTATGATTCCACTACTTTGGCAGCGCGGCAAGCGATGCAGGAGATTTGCAGATGTGCTGTTACGACCACACTACAATAAATAACACTTATTTCAGCGGAAGATCACTTTATCGAATCTCTGTTTCCGTCTGTGAAGGTGATTTGATGCACATTTTGTACATTTTAGGTTTATTGTCTGAAAGCAGCTAATGTAGATTCACAGATATAATAACGAGGACATAACGTTATCTCCGGCTGATGTCAAGTATTGAACATTTCATTTCCACAGTGTTTCT
Source organism: Hippoglossus stenolepis (assembly GCF_022539355.2). Taxonomy (NCBI): domain Eukaryota; kingdom Metazoa; phylum Chordata; class Actinopteri; order Pleuronectiformes; family Pleuronectidae; genus Hippoglossus; species Hippoglossus stenolepis. The sequence continues at coordinate 2,180,145 of NC_061506.1, read as the reverse complement.
TTGGTGTGAATCCTTCAGATATTGTGATTAGATTCAATGGACATTTTTATTTTATGTGTTTTAGACTCAATAGGTTGATTTAACGCAACATTTTCAAGGACACAAACGTCCGAGGCTTTGACCTTGAGTAGATATTTAGTCAAACTTTATTCAGCTTTATCAGTGAGTCAAACATGTTTATTTATTCAACTTTGATAAAAACGAGAGTTTAAAACACATCACTGTTGATTTCTGTCAACATCTGAGGATCAATTGATTTAACTGATTAACTTTGAACATCTTCATAATTTACACAGAGATAAAACTGTGTTATTTGGTGAGCTGCTGTTTGCTTTGACTCATTTTCTCCAGTGAGTCTCGTGCTAGATTCAGGTCACAGTGTTGACACCATAACATTGAATCACTTCAAAACTTACTGAAATGACAGAACAGTCACTTGTGAACGTCAACATTCATCAACTGGGAATTCATTGTGTTTCATCTGTTGCAAAATCATAAAAATAAATATGTAACACAATAAAAAATGCCTCATTTAGTTCAATTCAAACAAACGTCACCTCGGCATTTTTTTTCTTTGATCAAATATGTTTGATTTTCAATAATTTAGAACAAAGAAAAGTAGAAAATCGTCTCATTTGAGAAACGTGTGACTTATCAACACAAAACAACGCGTCTGTCGTCACAAGAAGCCGAAATTTAAAGGAAACTAATTCCTCAGTTCACGTCTCCTCCTCCTCTTGACCCTAAAATCTCCTTTTCCCTGCGTCTCCACGGAGGAGATTTGAACTCTCAGTTGTCGTGGACGTGTGTGAAGGCTGCAGATTTCCACGCTGGCACATTCGCAGGCAGCAGGGCCCCTATAGCTGTTTGTGCAGTTGAGACTCTGCAGTAAAGTTTCACACACATAAACACAGTGCAGGAACACTGCCGTCTCTATCTGTATGTCACATAACCTCCGCCTACACACACTACGCCCACACACATCCTTGCCCAAAACGCCCACACCAGTGTACTGTGTGCAAAGACACACACTTACACACACACACACACACACACACATCGCCCCTATACACAGTCCCCACCCACGCAGGCACACACGTGTTCAGTCAGACATAAGCCGCTCATACCATCCCACACTTTCTCAACAGACACAAAGTAAGACAAACCGGGGAGCCTGTGCAAACACACCAGCTTTCGCCCTGCACGTCCACACACACACACACACACACACACACACACACACACACACACACACACACACACACACACATGCTGTGGCCTCGTACGACACCGTAAACTCAAAGAATATGTTGTGTTTTTCTATTGAAAGAAAAAACCTGCTTCTCTGTCCAGATTCTTGATTTCACAACGTTTATTTTCCTCCTGGTGAAGTGAAGTCACATCCACGCCCGACTCGAACGTGCCTGCCACCCGAACGCGGCGGCACAACGCAGGGTGGAGCAGACAATGGAGTCACCGAACTCCAGACGGGAGGAGAGCGGTGTTTGTTTTGTGTGTTTTTCTTTTTCTCTCATTACTGAAATGTTTTAAACTCTTGTTTTTGGCACCACTGTCTCTCTGTAACCCATATTCCCTCCAAATGAAAAGGGACACTCCATGACAAGCACCACCACCGCCTGGAGACTAAATCATGCCACTCTGTTGTTCCTCTGGTTTTTTTTTTTTTTCTTCCTCCAAAAGAGGAACTTGGATGAAAAGAGCTGTTTTTTTTTTGTCGAGCGCAAAGTGTTGAGGATGTGGGTTGGTGGGAAGGGGAGGAGAGGAGACAGACGGGAGGGAGAAGGGGAGCAGAGCAGCGTGGGCGCTCTGACAGGGCGAGGGGCTGACAGGCCCAGGCGTGGGCGTGTCATTGAAATGTGTTTCTACTCCGAGGGGAGGCTGGGGGTCGAGGAGGAAACGAGGGGGAGTTGCAGGGAAAAGAAGAAGAAGAAGAGACAGAAGCGAGCAGGAATTAAACAAGCAAGCGTCTCCAGAAAAGTGAAATATGAAGAAGCTCATTTTTCTAAAAGTGTGTGTGTGTGAATGTGTGAGTGTGTGTGTGTGTGTGAGTGTGTGTGCGTGTGTGTGAGTGTGTGTGCGTGTGTGTGTGTGTCTGTGAGTGTGAGTGTGTGTGTGACGCCTACTCACTGGGAATGATTGACAGGACGGGATGAAAGCAGATTGCTGATGTCATGTGAAAACCTTGCAGCTCTTCCTCTCTGAGGTTTTTAGGACTAAATTGAAAGATGAGTAGAAATTTGAATCTGTAGTTTTATTTATTACTTTGACAGTGATACTCCACCGCAGTATAGTCATGTATATATATACAGTAAATATAGTGGATACTGGAGTGTGATGCATATCCAGGGGCTGTTGTTTAAGTGAGTCAAATAAACACAAAACTCAGACTCTGGAGACTCAAATCTTTTCACCTGATGACGAGTTGGCCTCTGGAGGCGTCGGCCAATCATCTGGGGCTGGGGGTGTGGACAGCGGATGTCAAGGCCCTGGCCAGACCGCGGGAATCGAACGTTTCTCCACACGAGGACACAAACAGTGATACCTTTCGGGCAACCAACGCCTGCTCCGACCTGCACACATGCAGAATCAGACTATAGGAATCACTGGAAACTGAAGACAGTCCTATCTCTTATGAGGTGCAGTAAGCAGGAGCAGTTTGACCACGGGTGCTTGTTCCGACGTGCTAAGTTACCGTGAGATGGTGCGCGGCTGAAAGAGGCGGATGTCTGTGGGTTATACAGGATCTATAACATGCTCCCGTCAGCCGTGCACAACGTGCGTGTTCCAGCGATGCAGACTCTCAAATACAAGCCAAATGCCGTGTCACCGTGAGACACCGGGAACCTAAACATGTCCAAAAACACATAAATCATCTTTAGAAAAACAGTGAGAAATATGCAGAGTAGCTCGTGTGTCTTTATTATGGATGTATCGTGTCTGTTTCTGTCCTCTGAACCAGGCTGAAGCTTTGCATTCACCGCACATGGTACGAGATTCTGGCAGATGAGCTTTTGTCGTCTGCAGAAACCATCATGTAAATACAGTGTCGTGCAGAGAAGGAGCAGTGGGAGTGTTAAGAAGCAAGGCAGTGGTGTAAAATTTGGTGAACTGGGAAACTGGGACTTGTGGGAACACGCAGCCTGGGTGTCGACCTACCTCAGAGTGTGGGTGGACATCCTATTTCCTGCCGGCGCTCTCATTTTAATTTGTTCTTGTTTGGTTCTTGTTGTTAGTTAGTGAGTGTACAGTGTGTGTGTGTGTGTGTGTGTGTAGGTGAGAGGAGGGGAGGAAAGGAGGGTGAGATCAGAAGAGGGAGATCTGGAGGTGAAACTCCTCCTCCTTCTCGTTTCTTTCACAATTTGATTTGATCCCCGTCTGCTCGGAGGCTGATCCATCCAAGGTCATATCTGCATAATAACACACACACACACACACACACACACACAGACACACACTCAGCAGGCAGACATGGATTTATTGGCCGAAGGTGGGCGGACTGGAATCCTACCTGCTACCTGCTCCATGTGTGCGTTTGGAAAATTCATCACACATCAGACACTTGCATGACGGTTCGTCGTTGACCTTGGAATCGCACGGTGTGACATAACCGTCTCAGCTCAAAGCTTCTTTTTTACGAGCTTCTCCCAGAGCTGTCGACCACATGTCACGGCCTTCATACGGCAGCTCGCTTGTCAGGAGAACGAGCGTGGTGATGTGTGAACTGTTCGATTCCAGCCGTATCGCCTCTTTCGGGGCCTCGCATCTGCGTCGGCTCGAAAGTCCTCTGTGAGTTAACCTGCGTGTGATGATGTCATAAGAACGTACCTACACACACGCCGCAGCGACATCTGGACTCTTCTGTGTGGAGCGAGCGTAACGCAACATCAGAGCCAGTGAAACGTCTCGTTGCATTTGTTTCCTCTTGGATTCAGAAGAGAGTGAAACGGATGTTCCTCGTGTCGACCATCTTGTGTTTCTGGCTTCATCTGGAGCCGGAGTCTGTACATGATGCTGTTGTCCTTCACTTTGATCTCTCACATATTTTGTGGTGTAACTTATCGTGAGAGTTTCATAACGACATCTTGGGAACCACTGACACTTACCAGAATGTAACGTGGGTTGTACTTCATGCTAAGTCTACATATTGTATTTCCACGCTGTGTTTTTACCTTCTGGTATCGTCTTGATGTTCCTGCAGGAGTTTATATTTCAGCCTAATCTGCAGTTTGGCTTTGATATTTGTTTTAGTTTCCTTCTGAAATTAATTAGAGGATTATAAAAGCATGGAGTTCCACCCCGTCCACCCCCGCACACACACAGACACACACACACACAGACACACACACACACAGACGCACACTCTACAAATACTAGTTTTCTCATCATTTGGGCTTTTGAAGACACATGAAAGGAGGCGCAGCACAGACACTGAATTGTACTTCTGTTATTGTATTGTATTTTATTTCATTGCTGCCGTGTTCAGGGTGCAGAGGCAGCGGAGGTGGGTGGTGGTGGGGGTGCAGGGTTTCAGGGTGGGGGGGGGCGGTTGACAAAAGCCGCTCTGGTTCCGTCCCCAGGGTGTTACACTGGTGGCAGCTGGCCTAATTCCCCAGAATAGCTCATTGATGGGGAATCAGGCAGAGTCGCAGCGATCGGGTGGAGATTTGATCGGAGCTGCTGGCGGCGCCGACGAGGGCATCGCTCCGCGGTGGCGCTGCCAGGACGGAGACGTTTACAGGCTCTCTGCTCCTCTGGGCTTCGTCTTACACACTTATTAAAGTTTCAGCCAGAGTGTGTGGCTGCTCGTAGTACTCAGACTTTACTGCATAGTCCTCACAGTGTACTAATATATGAATATATATATATATATGTGCACATTAAGAAGTAGATCAGAGGTCAAAGGTCATGATGTCCAACAAACACAAAATACTACTGTTACTACTCTGCAGTAAAGTTAGTTAGTTAGTATTCAAAGTAGCTCTAACTACTAAGGTAATTAACAGTCGTAGTAATAGTAGTCGTAGTATGTGTTGGTACTTGTATAAGTTGGATTTGTTGCAGTCGTGTGCATTGATAACAATAACAGAAGTAGTACTACGGATACTAGTAGCTGTGATGTAGAGCTGAACACGTGAAGTTAATAGTACTAGTGGCAGTACTGTTCATAGTAGCAGACATATAAGTCGCAGTAACAGCAGGAGTCACAGTGTATAATCGAGTGAACGTCTACATTAATGAAGTATTCTTAAGTATTGTACGTGTTTGCAGACGCTGTGTTAAACTCACTTTATTCTGTCTGTCTGTGTTTTCACCAGCTCAATGGGTTTTAATGGAGGAAACAACACTGAGTCCAGATCATCTGTGTGAAAGTCACATTGGAGAAAACACTGGTGCCAGATTTAGCAGCAGATGAGTCAAACAAACGTGCTCACGCTGCTCGGAGGGCTTCCTGCCGCGCGGCGCCCTGCGTTGGAAACCATTTGCATGCCCTGTCACATCGCGGCTGCTTGTAAACTGCTGAATGTGATTGGAGCATTTGCATACAGGCCTGTTTCACTGACGCACGTGAACAGAGGTACAGACATCACTCACAGAACCTGCAGATAACAGCAGATGACCTCAAAACACAGAGTCAATGTGTTTGAAGGTGTTCGGGGAAACTCTGGTCGTCGCCTTCATCAGATGTTTGTGTTTCTGTTCCTTTGATTTGAAAGTGAATCCTTTGAAAACCTCGACTGGGAAATCTGAACTGAAAGAACAAACAGGTATAACTGTAAATATATGATGTCACATATACGGACAAACATTAATATGGCAAAATGAAAACAATGTAAATTATACAAACAGAAAGACAACTTTATACCTATATTGAAAAAACTATGAGCCATAAAAACATTAAATCCACATAATTGTATTTGTATAAAGAAATATGCTAAGATTGACTGTTTACAGGTAAACATACACATGTGGACACATTGTACAAAGAAAGTATTTTTAAATATACTTATAATACACACATATACATATACAATTTCATACTTTCCTGAAATATAAAACACACCTTATACGTGGACCCAGGAATAAAACAAAGGCTATAATAATAAAGTGTACTATCTTGACATTTTAGAGATACACTGACAAATATGTAAACACATATACACGTGCACACATTTTTTTTTATTGAACATGTTGTACTTTTAAAGTTAAAAAGAACATTTTATCTCCCAGGACTTTTTGCACATTGATCCACATCCATTGATTATTTTTAAATGCTGAAATAATGAAGTGAGATCCACGGTCGAAGACGGAGTGAGCAAACTGCTGTGTCTCTGTGGGTGTTGAACCTGCCTGTGTTTGGTATTCCGTGCAGAAGCCTCCCACGCCCCGTGTGTCCACCCACGCGCGGATTTGCGTCACGCAGGGAGCAGCGTGGGCGAGGAGAGAGAGAGAGAGAGGAGGGAGAGACAGACACACAGAGAGAGAGAGAGAGAGAGAGAGAGAGAGAGAGAGAGAGAGGGGAGGGAGACAGACACACAGAGAGAGAGAGAGAGAGAGAGAGAGAGAGAGAGAGAGAGAGAGAGAGAGAGAGAGAGAGAGAGAGGGAGGAGACAGACACACAGACAGACAGACAGACAGACAGACAGACAGAAAGACAGACAGAGAGAGAGAGAGAAAGAGAGAGAGAGAGACAGATAGAGACAGGAAGACTGAGACAGACAGACAGATAGAGAGAGAGACAGAGAGAGAGACAGATAGAAACAGAGAGAGAGAGACAGATAGAGACAGGAAGACTGAGACAGAGAGAGAGACACACAGACACAGACAGACAGCTAAAGAGACAGACAGACAGACAGAGAGACAGACAGACGCGGAATATCCCACTTTATTCCGCTGACGCGTCAAGCTGCGCGCGGAGTGGACGCGGCAGACCGGACATGTTAACAAAATAAAAGCTTCTGAATCTGATCAAGAAATAAATGATCATGCACAAAAGCCCAATGTACTTAAATAAATCTTCATAATTTATCTTCTTTGATTTGCTTTTTTGTTCCATTTTATTCTATTGTGCATTTTAATTTCCTTATTGTTATTGTTGGTAAATTTGGCAAAAGTGTTTTGGATCTGGAAAGAGAAAGAAACCTAAATGTTGAAGTGGAATCTAAATCAAAGAGAAAACTATACATTAACTTTACCATATAAATACAAATATAATATTTAAGTACGTTTAGCATCACTGCACGTTTAAAAGTTGTAACCTGCACATTCTCCTTTACGCATCCTCCTCCTGGTGCTTTTACTTCATTACCTCTGGCGGAAGTGTGTGTGTGAGTGCGTGCGTGTGTCTTGACGGTAGTGACAAGTGAAGGGGAGTGGAGAGAGAGAGAGAGGACTCAAACACTCACACACGCTCACGCACGCACTGACACACACTCTCCATACGTGGGCTTGCACGCAACACACACTTGGAGGAAACAAGACGCACCAAAGACGCACGAAGGTCAGAGGCTCCTCACTGATTCTCTCTCTTTTCTCTCAACGGCAGGAGAAAGAAAAAGTTTTCCCGGAGGAGAGAAAGAAAGAAAGAACGAGTGACGCTCGGCGCGAGCAAGAAAAGACAAGAGAATCCTCTTTGGCTTCATATCTTCTGCGTCTTGGACACTATTTTTCCATTTTTTACGCACCAGGCTCTCGCTGTGGGAATCTCCTCAAACTGACTCCCGGGGTTCGTGGTGCTACACGGTGAGGAAGAGGAAGAGGAACCGGACCAGGGCGAACCGAAGGGGGTCAAAAACTCACCAGGTAGGCAAGATTAGACCCGGATTGAATCCTGCATGTCTCTGCAGGAATATTATAGGAAGTGCTTTGAAATCTCACTTTTACGCACAGGAACTCTCATCATAGCGAGATGAAATAATCCAAATTGCAAACCCTGCGCCTGTTTGAATGGTGTGTGTGTTTATTATAAGAGATATAAATGCCTTAAAGAAATATTAAAGTGGGTTTAAAAATAGCTCACAGCGCCACATGCCATTATTAACTCACTACTGAGCAGCACACACACCTCAAAGAACAACACTCCTGATTGTTATATATTATATGTGTTTAGAATGAATGTGCCGTTTTAAGAAAATACAGAAAATACCTCAAAGGAGATAAAAATAGCTCAGAACTCGTCATCACATAAACAGCTCTGGGTCACCGTCGCAATACTATGACATGGAAATACAGTAAAGCAGCATTATGGCCGGATACATGTATATTATATGAATATTATACATGTTAAAATACCACGAGGCGTCACTGTGTCAGTGTAAACTTTCATTTAGAAGTTGCTGTAGGAGAATTACTGGTATTTCACATGATTTTGGTTATTTCTAAAGATATTTTACAGCCATATTCTCTCAATTATTGTGATAAATATGATGTTGAAACACACACACACACTCGCGCTGTATAAACTCATGGTGACCAGGTCATAGTGATGATTTATTGATTAAAACATTTATGCTGCTGCTCTGAGAAACTGGAAAATTCCCCTTGAATTACAGTCAAATCAAAGGAATCCTGGTTTTCTCTGTGGGAGGGCAGAGATAACGCCGGCGTGCCACTTCACCTGGAAAACCACACACCAGCCTTCATTGTGTGTGTGTGTGTGTGTGTGTTTGTGTGTCTGTGTGTGTGCGTGTGTGTGTTGGTGCCATTGTGCCAGTGAGCCCTGCTTCTCCAGGTGAAAAGCTGAACTCGCTCAACTCGCTTTGTGAAGCAGGGCTTCATTTAGAAGCTGCCATTCACAGCCGCCTTTTACACCCAGGACACACTCACACGTCTGCTGTGATAAAACTGGAGTATGATGGCAGGCGGTTGGAGTCTGAGAGTGTTTGTGCAGACGGATGATGAACACACACACACACACACACACACACTGGACATCACTGGAGCTGTTTTTCCTCTAATACAGTAAATTGATCCCGTCTCAGAACACGTTGAGGTTCTTTTAAAGCTGCAGCCGCCAGGATCGGTGTCGTTCCCCAGCAGAGGTTTGTCTTTGTTGACGGACGATTTCACCTGCAACACACACGTTTACACTGCAGCTAAATATAGTCATTCAGTTCACACACAGATCTGTTGTAAAGCAGCAGAAAACAGCGTCTGTGCCAAAGTGACAGCCTCGTTCGGTTGTGTTGTCGTACTCAAGGCTGCGGCTCTCAAGCCCATTAATCTGCCAAGTGTTTTCTTTGTTAATTAGTTAATTGTTTTGTGACATATTCACATTGGTTTTCTGTCCAAAACCCAAAGATGCTCAATTCGCTGTCGACTGTTTCTCAAAGGAAACGCATCAAACTCTCACATTTAAGACAAAAGAAGAAGAGATCAAGTCGTTATCGGAGTATTTGCTGATTAATTGACTGATTGACTGACACTGGACGATATCTGTCTTCAGACTCGTTTGATCCAAACCATTAATGTTTCTGCATTTGGAGATGAGCTGGAACGTTGTTTCCCAAAAGCACCTTGAGTCCGAGATGTTCGTTCAAACTTTGTTAAGATTAAGACGTAACTGACGATTCTGTCAGAAACAGACTCAGGAGACGAGAAGCTCCAGAACCTGCAGGAGGAAATAAAAACTAAATACTGAACAAGTGTGTTAAACATTACAAAACGTGGTAACTCCTAAGATCCATTGATCCATATGTAAAATATGACCTTGTGAACTAATAAACTATGGCAGAGGTGTGAAAGTATGAATTTAAACTTTAGAAACTTAAGTATAAAGAATTAAAACGTCTCATTTAAGCTTTATTTTAATTCTTTGCACTACTTCTTTCACTTTTAAGGTTCAAGTCTTTATTGCCCCACTTGTGTAAAATTGATTGAACATGTGCAAACAGGTTGAACAAGGTGTAATCTGTATTTCCATGATTCATTGGGTCTCACCTTTCTCTGCGATGGCAAACTATTGTCCACCTTTTGAGTGCGAGTGTTCAGAGCTGATCTTTTGTCTCGAGACGTAATCGGACGTCACGTTGTTCAAGCAGTTCTCGGTTCGTACTCAGCAGCCGGACCCTGATCCAGATCGGGACAGAATCTAAATGTTTGGATGAAACTTGCAGAGATGTGAACAGGAAAAGAAAGAACTATTTACCTTCCACGATATACTGACACCATCATGGTTGTATTTCTATATCTTGTCCAGTGTAATCCTCTCTACATCTTATACTCTGGTTGAAACTCTCCTAAATGTTTGTGTGTATGTGACTCAAACTCTCAAATTTGGTAAATTAGTTTTCTGAAAGTTGAAAGTCCCGTATTCGCTGACTTGGATCGTCTGGAGCTGCTCGGTGCTTCGTGCTGAGCTTTCCTCCCGGGGGGGATCTATCTTTCCCACAGTGATTTTGCCGGATCACCATTTTCTTCCTCAGCTCTCCCTCCGGTTTGTTGTAAACAAGGCACATAGGTGGAAACTCATCAGATTGAACTGTTGACGAGTTTGTTGAGTGACTCACATTTACGTTGTGTGGTTTAATCCATCTGCACGGACCAGAATGTTAAATTAAAGACTTATATATTCCTACTTTAACTAGTACTAGAGTTTAAGAAGAGAAATGATGGACTTTTCTGTGCCGGGACTTTGACTGAGACAGATTTGATTAACTTGGCAGGTTCAGGTTCAGCTAAAGCTCGTGGTAGACGTGGTTGTTTTAGAGAATGAAGCTGGAGGTAGAGATGGGATAAGGTCATTGTCTTCTCTCGTTTCACTGAGGCCGAGTCGAGGCCTGCCTGGCTCCCTGGGCTGAGGCTCTCCGGGCCTATTCTGGGCGAGGCGAGCCCACCACCCACACATCCTGCAGGGGTGGAGAGAGGCATGTGGTCCTCCCAGCAGCCCGGGCCTGCTGACTGCCACTCCTCTGTCAGCCTGGCTTCCGCAGGGCCTCACATGCACATAGGAAGAGTCAGGAACAAGCCTCTTTCTGATCCCCTCTGCTGCTCGCTCTCAGTTCGAGGTGGCACCGATGTGAGCGATTGGAGACGAGCTGACGAGCTGAGAACAACCAAACATCCCAACCAGAAGAAGTGTAATCACAGGCTTCTGCTGATGTGGAATCCAATGCATGTAGAAACACTACTGACGGCTCGAATAGTCCATTAAAATCCCACCTTTCTGCTTTTTATCAGTGCATTGAAGCAGCACTGTAAGAAATACCTTCCCTTAATCGTAGGTGAAAGAACGACTGACTGAGCCCTGTGAAAGAAGGTTTTGTAGTTTTTAAATCCTGCATTCAGACGTTTTTTAAATGTAGATTATTAAGTACGAGCAAAGCAAAAGACTCAAATATCCTGTCGGTGCCATTCAGGCTAAAAATGACAGTGAAATTCATCCTTCCTGTATTTAACCTCTTCACACTCCTGTTCACGCCTGATAAACCGAAATCCAGCACCTGCCAGGAATAGTGAGTACGGTACGTTTCTGTGGAAATGTGTCTCCTCTTCAGGTCACGGTGATAATTTGGTTTCAGAGTCAGTTGGGACATGAAATAACCGATGAAGGTGTGAGCGCAGGTTTGGATTCGTTATTTAAAAATGCACCTTTTACTTCTTTAACCCGGTTTAACTGTAATTACACCTTTGACTTAATTCTTCTCATACTTTTTATGTTTATTGCCTTGATCATGATCTTCTCTCAGCAAATTCCCCATTTCACGTTGTTGTGTAATGCTGCTCGCTGATTTCTAATCCACGTGTGGCGTGTTCTCCCTCAGGTATGGCGGCGGTGTTGCCGAGGACCCTGGGTGAGCTGCAGCTCTACAGGATCCTGCAGCGAGCGAACCTGCTGTACTACTACGAGGCCTTCATCCAGCAGGGTGGCGATGACGTGCAGCAGCTGTGCGAGGCCGGCGAGGAGGAGTTCCTGGAGATCATGGCCCTCGTCGGCATGGCCAGCAAGCCGCTGCACGTGCGTCGCTTGCAGAAGGCGCTGCGCGACTGGGTCACCAACCCGGCTATCTTCAACCAGCCGCTCACCTCGCTGCCCGTCTGCAGCATCCCCGTGTACAAGCTGCCCGAGGGCTCGCCCACGCTGCTCAACGCTCAGGACCGGGCCAACACCGCCAGCGTCAAGATTCCCAAAGCCGTCGCAGCCGCCTGCTCAGATCCCGGGAAGCTGGACGTGGCGCGGGACAAAGTGTCGGCCGGGTCGCCCCTGCAGGGAAGCAGCGAGGCGCGGTTCTGGTCGGGCCACAGCAACGACAGCGAGCACAGCCTGTCGCCATCAGACCTGGGCTCGCCGTCCTCGCCCAGAGATGCCCTGGAGGCCCTGGATGCTGCCGCCGTCCAGTCGGTGCTGGAGTGTGTGGACAGGATGGCTCCTGGACTTCCTAAAGCAGACCTGGCCGAGGTCAAAGATCAACTGAAGAACAACAAAAAGTTGGCGAAGATGATCGGACACATCTTTGAGATGAGCGACGACGACCCGCGAAGGGAGGAGGAGATTCGTAAGTACAGCGCCATCTACGGACGCTTCGACTCGAAGAGGAGGGACGGCAAACACCTGACGCTGCACGAGGTTCATACACGTTTTCCTGTTCAATGAACTTTCCTCACAGAGGCTTAAGATTCTGTGTGTTACCTGAATTGACTCATGTGTTTGATGCAGCTGACGGTGAACGAGGCGGCGGCTCAGCTCTGTATGCGGGACATGGCTCTGCTGACACGTCGAGACGAGTTGTTTGGACTCGCCCGGCAGATTTCCAGAGAGGTCACGTACAAGTACACCTACCGCACCAGCAAGTAAGAGCTCGAGCCTTCTGGGCACTGATCTCAGATCTCTGTGATTCACATCCGTCCTATGAGTGTCAGATTTCAAATTAAAGGTATAAAGTGGTTCTCTGGACCTGAAGTCATTTATTTCCTGATGTTTCTCTGCAGGTCTCGATGTGGAGACAGAGACGAGCCGTCACCCAAAAGGATAAAAACCGAGGTACGCTCTTTGCTCTGCGTGACGTTGACTTCCTGTACTTTGCTGTACTAAACTGTCTGAAGTGTAGAGAGGATCCAGGCAGACGCAGCTTTGTGTAGTTTTGAGCAGTGAACAAAGTGACCTCACACTGTTCATCTCCTGACACTTGGCTGTGAGTTGTCTTTGAGCTGTGAATGGCTCCTCTCAGTTTGTAAACCGCTGATGGGAAACATGTGGCGGCTGCAGGGACTTTAACCACCATGCACCAACACCTGCCCACTGACTAACGGAGGGAGTTTCCTGTCAAATTCACTTTCAGGACATTTTACTGCAGAAAACCCAAACTCCCCAAAACCACAGTTTGTTTGTCACCTGGTTCTCATCGACACAAATTCTATTATTATTAGAAACAAAAGGTCTGAACCCTTGAACTCAGCCCTGACATGAAGCGTAAACCCACGTTCCTCTGTGTGTTCTGCGTCTCCAGGAGAACTTCTTCGACATCCAGGAGGCGCTGCAGGCCATCCACATGCGGCAGGAGATGCTGAGGGAGCAGCTGGCCTGCGCCAAGTTGAAAGGAGAGGAAACCGTCGGGAGGAATCTGCAGGTGAGCCACACTTTTTAATTTGCATATTGAGCAAACACTTTTCCAAGATTTCGCAATAACTACTTGACGGATTTCCACGGTACTTGGTGGAAGGATGAGTTATACGTCAGGAAAGAGCTCAGGAAAGTTCGGTTGGGATCCGGATCAGGGAGCAGATTCTGGAATCGTTTTTTTAACTTTCTTTAACATTGTGAGACAGAATGTTTCTGTTTATTTGTTTAGGGGAACCATATTTTCAAACGTGTGGAATTTGATGCAGATCCACATCAAATCTGGATTTAGATGTGGTTTCATACCTCTTGGGCCTCGACTGAGTTCATGTCTAAATGCAGAGAGATGCTCATCAGAGGTGAAGACACAGATTTTCTTCTGCATCTCAGCTGTGGAGTTGAAAGAATCGTCAGCTGCAGCGACGGCGACAGATTTCCACAGCAGCAGATGTTTGTGGCGGCAGGATCCAGTTTGATCCCAGTTAATGGTCTTTATTGGTTTCCATGCTGCTGCTGCGGCTTGTTCCTAATTAGAGTCAGAGAGTAGGTGGAGAGCTTTATGATAACTCATTACCCAGAGAACACGTCGGTGCTGAGTGTGTGCGTTTGCCCCTCGACTTCTCTGTGCCTGTGGAACACGTGTCTCGTCTGCGTGTGGATTCTGGTTGATCACTTTGTGCGGCTGCAGCTACACTTGTCATTTTGATGTGATTTCCAGAAATCGCATTCAGGAGAAGAAGAGATTTCACGGCTGCGTTCACACCGTCTGAGCGTCTGAACGTCCCACAACGATTTAAAGTGACAGCGATGTGCAGACAATAAGCAGACGTCTCTGCTGGTTTTATTCCAGTGCGGATGAAAATCACACGTCACTAACTGGATTAGTCTTTTTTAATAATGACACCAGCCGTTGTAGTTTCTATATTCAGAGTTCAAATGGTTTGTGTCCTTCAGATTCAGCTGGAGCGTCTGCTGGCGAGGCAGATGGAGATCCTGCAGGACGCCGCCGTTCAGGAGCGACTCCAGGCTCTGGACTGGAGGATCCCCCCCGCCGCTCTAAAGTACCTCAATGACGTGCAGAACACTAACGGAGCGGCGGCCGACGCCAGCAGAGACAACCAAGGTGAGGAGACCGGCCGGCGAAGCTGCGACGAGGCAGAAGAGGTTCTGTGATTCCAACAAACCATACATGTCTTCTTTGGCTTCTCCGCGCGAGATTTTAATTTTAGTTGTTAAATGCTCAGCTCACTGCTGCCCCCTGTGTCCAATAAGGGGAAAACATGCCGTCTTCAGCCAAATTGACGCCATTGTTGCGTCTTTGAGGCGAAACTGATTCTAATTTGACTTGATCTGTTTCTGCTAATTTGATTCATTTCCTCTCGTAAATGCTCGAGGAAGCTTCTGTGGTTGTGGAGGATTTTCCACACTCAGCCGCGGCAGCTGTCACTTCCTTTTTTCTTTTTTTCTTTCTTCACCTCCATTTTTATATTTATTTCATCTCCACAGAGGTGAGAGAGAGAAACATCATTATTCAGGATGTGACTCCTGCTCCGGGCCTCATCTCATTTTCATCCTGTTCCTCCTTCACCCACTCCCGACAGCTCATTATAACGCTGTTCCCACAAATCCCACAATGCACCTGTAATTATCACGCCCACGCCTGTTTACCTCCAGCCAGTTGCCTGGAGGGCGGCGTCTCTCTCTCTCCGTCTGGCTCTCTCTACCTCTCTCTCTCTCTCTCTCTCTCTCTCTCTCTCTCTCCCGCCTCCACCTCTTCTTCTCTGCTTTTCTTCCTCGTGTCCCTGTTTCCTCCGTCATTTGTCATTTCTTTTTTCTCCTTCTTGTCTCAAACTGTCTCTTGCGGCAGTTTGACGTTTTAAACTCTCACTGTTTTTCTTAATTTGTCCCTTTTTCTCTCTTTCTCTTTTCCCAGTTTGTTTCCTTCCATGTCTTTTGTCTGTTATCGCACTAAAAACCTGCAGAGAACCTGAACCTTGTGGACTGAGTTATTAAAGTCCATAAATCAAATGGAATTAAATTCATGGCCCTACACTTATGACTGAACTGATTTTCTGAACTTATGACTGAACTGTTTTCTGATATTTCACATTCAAAACAATTGATCGATTGTATAATAATTATTCGTCGCAGCTCTGTAACTGTGATGAGACGTGACGATGAATAGAATCCTGAGGAAAACCCTGATTCAGCTGAAGGTTAATTTCATGTAATTTACACAGAAGTCAGGAAAACCAACAATGTGATTGAATCCAGACGTAAATTAAAGTGGAACGACTCCGATAATATGCAGAGTAAACCTCATTGTTACTGGTGAATGAAAACAGACTCGATAGCCACCGGTGAATCCCACATTAACAATGAACACGTGTGTGTCGGTATTAAACAAAGAGCGATAGTTCCACAGTGAGATCTTCCGCCCTGCGTGTTTCTCTCTCGCTCTCAAAGGCAGTAAAAGACAAACACGAGGGATCAGCAGCTTCACTCGCCTTGTTCCCACTGGGAGTTTATCAGGGAACATGTCAAACACAGTGAGCGCTGGGAGAACATCTGGGCTGATGTTTGCTTTTGTCCCCGACGTGGATTTGCTTTATTTCATTTGATGGTGAATACGACAGGAAGAATAGAACCTGCTTTTATTTACATTACGTCCGACAGACATATTCTTCTCTTTGTGGTTTTTACAGCTGTTATAGTGAAGTATATAGAATAAAGTATATTATGGGATAGTATTATATAGTATAGCATAAAGCTTAAGTATAAAAAATGGAATGTTTTCTTAAAAATGGTTGAATTTAAAATGAAACATCTTAGCTCCCTGAACACTCACTTGTTTTTCCAGTGTTTTCCACCTCACGGTCTTTCCTCAGTTTCCTGAGTTAGTCACAGTCAAATGTTCTGCGAGTAGATTTAAGGAATATTTGTTTATCTTTTTTCCAGACGAACGTCCAATCAACTTGCGGGTGGTGAGTCAAAGCATGCAGGAAGGTGACCTCCCATTGGGGAAGCAGCTAGCCAACGAACTGAAGCGTCATCACAACCACAACCACAACAACAACAACAACAACACAGACGAGACCAAAACACCAGCAACAGGTTCGTGATGATCTTATATTTTAAATCAACCAGCATGCAGAGGCCTAGAGACCTGATCTGAGTCTGAGTTAAACTTCCTTCTTCTCTCTTCTTCAGAAAACGGGACGTCGCAGCGGGCGCCCAGCAGCGCAGAAAAGAAGACCATCAAGTCAGAGCCCGAAGACTCCACATAGTGCCTCGCCCACCCTCCCACTATACCCACTACCCAACTTGTACCCACTCCCAATTCATTCTACTCACACTTGACAGTATGCAGTTACTACCCGTCAATAGATACTAAGCAAGCACAGCCACAGTAGAGCCTTAACAACCAATGTTGCCTCATGAATAGCATTTATTTTTCTTTGATTTCGTCTTTTTTTTCGTTGTTTTATTTTGAAAGGTATTTGCCAAAGCACCTGAGAGCAGGTTGGAGGAGCCCTTCGGTGCTCTGCAGGTCTTTGTCTGTAACTGTACATGTTCGATTCACATGTCCTTTAAGAGTGTCGGTACTCTTTACCTCTGCCTGGGTGGTTTTTCTGTTGCTTTCTTTGGACGCCGGGTCGCAGGCTGTGACGTCGGGGCTGAGTCTTAACTCGGGCGTAGATTCAGACATGAGACAAAAGGCAGGAATGTTGCTGCAGGACCACAGCGAAGTGAGCTCAGCCCAGTTCAACCAATTCATGGGTATCCCACAGGGATCATTCTTTAGAGGCTGAAGCTGCTGCTGCTGCTGCCGATAGTAAACCTGACACTTTGAATTCCAAAGTGTTTTAAGAATCTAGTGTTTCCTCGTTAGATCTTTAGCAAAAACCAGCTTCGTTTCAAATTGAAATATGAGAACAAATATTAGATTAGATTTGATTGATTCCATGTTTCTCAGCGGATGAATCCTGGAACTGAAGGTGACCCCCTGGCTTCAACTCAGCCTGTAGGTCCGTGTTAAGTGTAGAATTATATTCATGGTTCCAGGGTTCGGAGTCAAATATCTTTACAAGTATCCACAAAGTTGGGAAAAGACTCTCTCAGGATTAACTGCACAAATTAAAAATGTCTCCATCAGGACGTCGAAACATTTGTCTCCTGAAAACTATTCCCGTCAGTCTCACCTGTACTTTGTCTTCGGTGCTGAGACTAACAGTCTGTTGGAAACAGGGTGGAACACAGCTACTTGTGTTTTTATGACAATTGATACTATACATGTGACTAATAACTGAATATTTATTGTAAAAAATAAAAAAAAAGCAGACACCACATGATAATAGTGGTCATGCAATGTGTTCTAACTGTGAGATTCCTATAGGCGGCGGTGGCTGGTTTCACAAGCCATTTAAATATAATAAGAAAGTTGTGTTCATGGCCACACGTCCTCTGAGCCTCCGTCTCTCTCCCGACTCCCCGAGCTAAAGTCTGGAAGTACTGTCGGGAGACTGAGTCAGGATTCAGCCCCTTCTGTGTCATCCACGTCAAATGGGGAAACAGGAGGAGTGGGGTAAATGAACCCCCCCCCCTCCTCCTGGTTTGTGTTATGTATATTTATGGGGGGGTCATTTCAGAGGAGGATGTACAGGAGCTGTTGTGGAAGAACAGCTGAGGCCGGCCTGCCGGGCTGGTTTGCCGCAGGCCCGAGCTAATTGGTTCATTTCACTTTGTAATTTAGCAAAACACTGCTGTTGAACCAAAACCGTGCATCGACGAGAACAGGGATCATTTCAGGAATCAAGACGCCTGCGTGTGTGTGTGTGTGTGTGTGTTTGAGAGGTGATCCAGTGAAGTCCTCCTCAATATGAAAACGTTCAACTCAACACAATAAAATACTAAAGATTGCAGGTTTTCAACAACAGCAGCAAACAGTAAAATCCCCGTGTACTGCGTGTTGTGTAAATAGAACCATGATAACGAGTAGTGTTAGCCTAATCTCTCCACCAGGGGTTTTCCTTCGTCCAGTGTAACTTTGCTGTAGATTTTTCTCGGTGTCAATACGGTGTTTATGTATGTGGAGCAAAATCAAAAAAAAAGAAATCCTAAGTGTCATTGAGGAATTAGTTTCTGGTATATACAAAAAAAAAAAGATGCTTTACATGATGATAATGTTGATTAGCCTTAGCTCTTAACAGTTTTTAATCCATCAGTGCAGATTTCCAAGATGTGTTGTTGCTGTTTAGAGGTAGATACATAACAAATAAGTGTTATTCACTGTGTTTCTGTGTGTGTAAATATGTCTATAATGTCCCACACGATGATAACGTCCACTCGATTTAGTCTCCCTGCAGATAGTTTAGTCTCACTCAGCGTAATGACACACCAATGCAATATTTATGTCAGTAATAAGTCGGTTTTGCATATTGTATGGATCCATTGTTCTGTGCTCAGTAACTGTACGTCTGTCATCCGGGTGGAGTTCACCTGCAACACGGGAACTGTTTGTGTCGTCTGACTTTTAGTGCACGAGAGCACTGTGCTTGTGTTTTGAAGACGTTGTGCTCTTTTCACAAAAAAACTCCATGAGCTTGTTTTGTTTCAAGCAGCAACGACGGCACGAGCCTGACGAGGATCTGAGGCTGTGATCAGCTGTAAGAAAAAGAAAAAAGAATCGGTGGCTAAAATGACAAGTGGATTCTGGGAGATGAAGCCACTGTGGTTTGGGAGTAAAAGGAATCGAACACTGGCCGTTAGTGTCGTACGATGCTCAGCACGTGTCTGACCTGCGTCTCACTGATCACCCTCCTCCTCACTGTTTATTGTAAAGTGATAGATTAGGCTTCACCTAGTTATGCACCTGTTTTTTAAACACTAATATATTTTATTTGTTATACAGCACATGAACATTAAACTTTATTTTTTTGAACTCTATTGTGCCGTGCGTTCTGTGATCAATGTCACTTTGATTTCCCTCTGAAGCTGTCGTTGCTCCTCATGAGTTTGTGGTGTTGACTCTCCTGAACTAGAAGCCGTTAATGAGCCGAAGCCTCTTTGTAGCTTCATGGTTGTTTGAAGCCAGAACACAGCCGACCTTTAGCCGCAGTTACCCCGACTTACAGTAGCTTTTAAAACTTTCCCAGTATGCGTGAGGACACAGATAAATCTTTAGTGATTCATAGAAAAAACCCACCTCCTCAGAAATTACTGGACGGTGAAGATTTCTGTTTAAAGTTGATGTAAACAAAGGGCAGCCGACGCAAACTAAAGGTGGTTTGCAGTTAGTTTCACTTTATGATGATTTGGGGGCAGTTGCTGAAGTCAGATATCAAGTTAAGTGACTAATGGGCAGAACAGCTCTTTGTAGTGCAGTAATAACAGGTTCCAGTCACTGGAGATAATCATGTTGTGCATGATTATATATTAGCTGCTGGCTGCAGGGAGGAGCTGCAGAGTTCCAGTGTCGGACTCGAGGAGGAGCTGGAATATTACTGGTTTGAATCCTGGCTCACGCAGCTTGCTTTAAGAGCTGTCGAGGTGCCTTTGAGCAAGGCCCCGGGAAGCAGCAGCTCTGAGTGTGTGTGCAGATGCAAAGCAGTGTTTTGTGGAGTTTCCCATGTAAACACAGGGGAAGATGAAAGGGACTTAAAGCAGAGTTCACCTCCTTTAAAGGAGCCTCTGGTCGGTTTCCTTCTCTTTTCTCTTGGTTTCTGAGATGAATCCATTCTCAGGCCATTTGCATCAGCGTCACATCAACACATTGTGAAACTGGCTGATGACTCACTGTGACGCAGGTCATTCTCACATACCTCCCATCATTCTCTCCTCCAGTCCCTCCACCACCCCCCCGTCCTCTCACACACTCACACACACACGCAGACTGCTTCTCTCTGGAGAACGGCTCAGCTCATGAACACCCACGCTGGTTGCTGTTCACAGTGGCAGCCCTGCTTGGCGCTCAAGCGGCCACCCCTCCCCTCCCTGTCCTCCTCCTCCTCCTCCAGTGCAAGTCACTGATGATGATGATGATGTGTTGCTGTGGCAACGGCCCGATGTGGGCGGCTCCACGGGCGGTGGGTGGAAGCCAGCCGCTAAGCAGCGTGGGAGGGATCTGCCGAGCGCACCCATCACCCTCATTTTGAAAGGAGCAGGAAGCTGACTGCTTTTGAGAAGGTGTGGGTGTTGGTGAATTATCGCCTCTCCTCCCTGCAGCTTCGTTAGGGATTCGCCTTGTTTGTCTCCCTTCCTTCCTTCTTTTGTTTTCTTCTTTACTGCTGCATGCAGGGAAAATGCTGCTGCTCACAGGGGATTCTGGGGCAAAATTAAACTTAGAAAGCTGCTGTTGCTTGGAAAAAAGTGGGAGTTAGAAAGGTTTCTTAAGGAAGACACTGGAGAGGTAAAAACACACAGGCAGAGAAAGGCCTTCCTTTGAAAATCCTTTAGTTTTTCAGCCTAATGTGAAGATAGAGATCTGTCTTTCTGTCTTGAGACTGAAAATGTGCTCGTTAAACACTCCAGTCTTTGTCTTTTCTCCCATATTATGGAATACACCAGTCCCCAGGGTCAAGAAGGAACCAGTACAATCTGCTCCTTCATATAACTTTGCCTGAGTAACAGTAATTACCTATCACTTGATTTGATTCTGTTGTAAAAACAGAACATGCATATGACATATGCACGATATAGAGCAAAGCAAACCTCCACCACTTTAACAAAGTGTCATGCATAAAGGTGAAATATGACACAATCAAACAAAAGTCACATTAAATCCATTGCCCTGAAATTAACTCTTAAACGATATAACCGGCTCCTGTAATGAGAAGGTTTGACGTCTGTGTGTAAAACGTCAGATTGATTCAAAACATGTGATTTGGTGAATTAAGGTCATTTATCTATGAGTTCTCTTATTGCACCGTTAACGTGCAGAGGATTCTGGGTAAAGTTCCCTGCTCCATGTGAGGTTTCATCAGTCAGCATCAGTTGGCTTGATTTACCCGACTTGGAGCTCCAGGTGGGAGGAGTTTCATTCACATCAAAGTTGGGAGCTGAAGAAAAGTAAAAACTTCAGCAACTTACACAAAATACTTTCCAGTGAGTAATTGTGTTTTTGAGGTTTTGATGTAAGAGTTCCCCCGGACTGCGAAAGAGGTCGACACAAACATTAAGCTGCTGCGTGACTCAGGTCGAATACAGGAATAATGTATCACAGCCTTTGGCTCAGGATTTATTTAGAAATAGAGAATGAATGTTATATTTTTACAGCACAAACACAAAGATAAATTGTCTGTTGTGTTTTCGGATGCATCTTTTTCCACACATGTAAAAGCAGACGTGGAGAAACGAGGCAGACGAGAACCAAACGAAGCATAGAAACCACCGCTCATCTACATTTCTATTTATAAGCACCTTCTATAAACGTATTGATTGTGTCCTGCTGCTCGTGGATCAGAAGAGAAAGGATGTTCTGACCAGTGGGCTGTGCAGTGACACCAGTCAGATGATGTGCAGTACCACAGTAAAGCACCCGGTGTCAGAGCAGGACCACACATGTGCAGAGTCTGAGGCTCACTGGGGATTAAACTGATTCAAGAAGATGATCACAATTCAGAATACATTTCAAAATAAGCAGCACGTCACAGATAATAACTGGAGGTGGACCCTTTTTTAAATAAAGACATAAATATAGAGGTGGAGAATCAGTGCAACGTGTTAAAGTGCAAAGAGTTAATAACAACATTACATATATTATATTACACAATCATTTATATTCATTTATAACATATAGTTTAACATAGAAACATAAACAGATGACGATTATGGACAAGGCAGTAGATTATAAAGATTCGAAATAATATATATTAACTCACACTGTTCAGTACTTTTTAACTTTTACAGATTATTGGACTTCTATCAACATGATTTTCCTCCAGAATCTGATTCACTTCCTTTGTTTTGCTGTGATTTTTCTTTCTAAAATGTAAAATCAGATCTATTTGTGTTTTCTAGTCGGTTTTAAATATGAATTGTGTTTTTAAAACGATATAAAATACAGAATTTATCAATAATCGATATAAAACGTGAGTTTTAATATGAAGCTCCAGCAGGAAAAGACGGGTTCCGATGATTGACAGCGCTCCCGGCCAATCAGGTGCAGGGACTTGTCTCCGCAGTCCAATCAGAACTCCCGCTGACAGTAAGGTAGGTTGTACCGCGGAGAACCGTTAACTCGACAGGAGAACCGACGCTTCTCTCCGGGACCGCGGCTCATTCTCTGCTCCTCCTCCGGGTCACGCTGCTCGCTGCTCCCGGTTCTGTTCCTCCACGTTCCGAGATGTTGCACCTCCGGTCCACGGTGGTGCTCAACGAGCTCTTCCAGACGCTCTCCGGCGGGGTGAGAGCGGCACCTGCCGCCGCCGCCGCCGCCTGCCTCGGCGGCACCGGCGCTCCGGGAGGGAGGTCGCCGGGCGGAGGGAGGTCGTTCGCCGGGTGGAGAGCTCCGCAGCACCTCGCCCGGAGGCAGCACGGCGTCCGGGGCTTCTGCTCCAAGGGCGACGGCCACAATGAAGCCGCCGCCGAGTCGTCAACGGAGAAGTGAGTCACGTCAGCCCCGCGGTGTGAGGGCGTGTTAGCCGCTAGCTTCACCCGCAGCCGAACTCCATAGGGAAAAACATGAATTTATCATGGCGACGATGCCAGCAACCCGTTCCTTAAAGTGTCTTTATTACTGGAACGAGTCAATAACTACTCACAGAATACAGGCCGAATTCATCAATACATCTTAACATTACTTTTAAAAGATATAAAAGTGTTTTTCTTTTAATGTTTCACTTGCAGGCTGTGAATATGTAAATATGTTGTTTTCCTAAGCTAGTTCTGCACGCAGCATCACGCAGGGGGACTAGCTGCTGTTACAGATGCTGTTTAGCTGGATTAGCCGATTAGCCGGGCAGCTACAGGCCGGTGGAGGCCGTAGTTTGGGGTTTGACGGAAGCTGGAAGGCGGAGGTGTGGAGAGGCTCGACCCGGGGACCTGCTCCGTGTCTCAATCCCATTAAAACCATCCAATTGCACGTAGGATGCCAGTGTGTCCGACGATGGAATCAGCTGTCGTGACTACCAGGAGCTCCAGCTTCATCTGCAGCTCAGAGACATGAAGCTGAGAGCATCATCTTCATCCTCTTCATCATCCTCTTCATCATATAACCATAACAATCACAGTGTGTTGAACTTGATAATAACGCACCAGGAGAATGAGCCTCAGGCTGGTGCCTCATGAAGGTCAGCCTGTGTTTCATCTACCAGCAGCTAACAGCTCTTTTCTTATTGATTTTTAACACATTGATCTATTAGAATATAATATCTCTAAAACCTCCACTGGCCCAAGTTGACCCAGTTTGACCACTTGTTTACTTTTCCATCTGTTATGACAGGAAGCAGCATTTGTGATTATGATTAATATCGTGTATTGCGATCGCATAATAAGACAAAGACGTGCTTAGTGTGAGAAGCTGGAACATTCATCCTTTTATTGACGATCGGAACAGTTGTAGATTAATCTCCCGTCTGTCGACTACGAGAAGAGGAAGCTCCATATTCACAAATCACCATGATGACAAACCATTTAAAAACCAAATATCTAAAAGCTCACTGACAGGTGCATCGGTCAGTTGGTCTGTAGTTGTATTCGTATGCAGGCGGCTCTCCTCTTATTCTAATGAGATGTAAACGTAAAGCGATGCTTCCTGTGCAAACACCAGAGTGTCCACTGAGGATTCACCTTCCTCTACATATTTAAACATGGCCTGGATGAATCTGGCAGCTGGATTTCCGGTATTTAATAAGATTATTGTCAGTATTCACGGTGTTAAATGATATTTCAGGATTAAGGACAGAGAAGCTGAAGAAGTTATTTCTGTTCTTTACTTTGCTGTAACAATATTAATAGACAGAGATAAAGATAAAATAACTAAAGTCTCGTTCTTTTTCAAATCAGCTGTGATTCCAGCCGTCGCACCAGCCAGAGTTTCCATAGAGATATAATGCTTCATTGCCCCTGTGGGTGGAAGTTGCCCCATTTGTTTCTGTTCACGGACAATTAGCTTCAGCAGTCGGTCACGTTCATGCAGTCATCTGCTTTGCTGCTCGTCCTCAGCATCTTCTTTATTCCCCTGGAGACACATTTCAGTGTCGGGGAATCTCGGCTGAAAGACTGAAGTGTCAGGAGAAATCATCAGCTGTCAAGGTTTAGGTTGAGCAGGAGGAGTCCCAGTGAGTAAGCAGTCAGCAGCTCCCAGTTCTTCTAGGAAGAGATTCATGGGATCCTCTCTGGTTATCAAGGAACTGCTCCGTAACAAATCCCCCAAAAAAGACCAAACTATGACTCTGTTAAAGATGAACTCATAATGGAAATAAGCGTTAGTGGCGTCCATTCAAGCAGAAAAGGACAAACTCCCCAGGCTTAGTGTCAGACAAAGAATACCCAGGGTTAGTGTGTGTGTCATAAAGTGTTATCCTCTGGTAGAAAAGTGCTGGCAGGGCACTGGGGAGCACTTCATCCAAAGCAGCTCCATGTGTTAGTTGTGTTGAGATCAGGCTGCAGTGACGACATGATGCCTTCCTGAAAGGTTTCGGAGACTTTCCACCAGAAGTACTCAAATCAGGGGAGAAGACGCCGGCTGCTTTCCCCCCCCTGCAGCTGCAGATGCTCTTTCCTCAAAGGGAACAGCAGGAAACAAGATGCTGCTGCTCAGAAATCAAAAAGCTCCGTGGACGCATGCTGTCGGAAATCTGAACACCAGTCGTCTCCCGAGGCGGTGCCCTGGCTAATAAGGGGTTAAGAATATTTGTAATGCAGCGGAGATCATCCCGCCCACCTCATTTCTGCACGGTTTTTGCACCAAAGCCTGTGTGCTGGCATGCTGCCTAGCACTTGTCAGGGCCTAAAGGAGCAGATGAGTCACTCGCACAGATTGATTTGTGCAGCGCCGCCTCTCAACGCTCTCCCAGTCTCATGTCTGCATCCACCCCCCCGTCAATTTGTCATGACCAGCGGCGAAACCGGCACCATCGATCGGGTCAGTTAAATACTGCAGATATTACACACGACTCGATCCAGACGCAGATCTCGGCTGTCATCTCTGGCAGCGACTCAGGGTGTAATGTCATCATCGATAGTGGGGGGATCTGTGGAAAGGGTTTGGGCGCGGGGAATAAAAATCAATACGCAGTAAAGTGCCTTTCAAAAGTAGGTGGGTTACATGTCTTTTAGATTCTTAAGAATATATATTTTAGTTTTATAAACCAGGGAGAGTGGAAGCTTGATGGCATCAGGGTGTAAAGGTCACCGACACTCACACCAGGTCTGAGTCCTGTTCAGCCGTCTCCACCTGTCCCGTCAGCAGCAGCTTCCCTGAGCTGCGTCTTAACTGACGTGAGAAATACCCGGGAAACAAGCGAGCGGCTCAGTGGACAAAAAGACGGACAAAAGAGACGAAAGAGAAATCAGCTTCTGGACAAACTGTGTGCTGACCTTTAAAAAAAAAAAAAAGAGAGAGCGAGGGATGGACTAACGAGAGCAGAGGAGGTAGATTAACGAGGTCGCTCCAGATGTTCCAGATGTTCACCTCTAACCTGCTGGCGATGATGCTCCCAGAGGTGGAATCTCTCTGCGTCCTCATTAACTATAGGATGTTACTTAAGTGTCATTTCACACCATGTTCACGTTAATTCTACAGACTTCATCAGAGGAAGCATATTTTCTCCTGGTGATGGATTCACGTTACTGCAGCAGCTTGAGATAACAATATACGATATGGATTTAGATATTTACATTCATGCTTTGGTCTGCGTGTACGATAAGTCACTGTCACTAACTCAGTGTTATTCCCTCCTCTCTTCCTGTTGTTGATCTGCTTGCTTTGCATTTGTAAGTATGTTTCAATTTTACTTTTATTTTAGTTTCAGTCCTTTTCCAGTAGAAGTAGAGGTTCTCTGCAAAAAGCCAATAACTGCTTTGACCTTGAAATGACCTCACTTCCTCCCAGAGGCTGCGCTTGAATCCCCTCTCCTCTACCTCCCCCCCTTATCATCCCTTCATCCCCCTCTCCTCCCCCCCGACACACACATGCCCACACACACTCTCTGACGTGTATTCCTTCCTCACCAGCAGGCGTCAACCGTCCATTAACGTGGTCAGAGACGGACAAACAGTCAGAGGACGCAACAACATGCTGATTCAGACGGCATGAGATTTGTTTTGAGTGATAAAGGAGACATATGATGCTGTTTTCTTATTTCTTATGTTTTCTTCCTCTAGGGTTTGGTAATATATTATGTAAAAGTTCAGAGGAGACTGGGCTTTATCGGGGGACCAAAACATGAACACGTTAAACTGATGAACCTGAAAATGAGCAGAATATGTCTCCTTTAAAGCTGCGTTCCACACATGTTGAGAAGTCACAAATTCTGACTTTGTCCAGGTAAAAACAAGTTATAAACATAAATATAATGTTGGAAAATGTATAATTACATCAACACGACAGATACTTTAAAAGTGCTGTAGGATTTAAACTCGTAACTTCACTCACAATCTTCTTGTTCAGAATTTCTGACTCAAGACACAAAGTGGAACTCGGCCTAGAAGCTGAATAAATCCAGAGGAAACTCTGCTCCGATCTCTCCAAGGGTCCGAAATCAGTTTTTTCCTTGTTGGCTGCTGAGAAGAGCCGACTGACGCTTTACCTTCAGACTTCCTCCCCCAGCACGCAGGCCAGGCAGTGGCCCATGATGCATTGCAGGACATCATGCCCGGGCACCCAGAGCTTTGCACAAATCCAATTTGGTGTTGATATGAATCATAGCAGAGAGCCTGCTGTGAGCTGGTCGCCCCGTCCGCCTCCTGACACACGACTAACTTTCCTCCCAGAGACAACGTGGTGTGGAAACACTGCTCAGAACACCAGCCAGAACATAATACTACATAATTCAACAACGTGTCATCAGGCTGCCAGCGGCTCTGGCCAGCCTCCACGTCACATGAGGTCCAGTCATCACAGTTCACAGACCGGACTCTGCAGGACAGAGATGCCTTTAAGGCTCTGTCATGAAATAGTTTTAATATTTCAGGTGTGTCTGCTGCTGCGGTGCTGCCCACAGGATTTACTGGATAAATAAAAGTCAAATTGAAGTAAATCCAGAACGGTAAACAAAAAGGAGTTTGGATTAGATTGCATGTGATGTGTTGTTTGGTTAGATTAGTGGTTAATCGGCTTGTTAACCATGTTCCTGGCTGGTGTTCGAGCAGTGCAGACCGTTAACAGTTTTCATTACAGCGGCCTTATTGCAGCATTTTAATCTCTGGAAACTTTTAAGTTAATCTGAAACTAAAACTCTGACTGTACTGTAAGTTTTTCAGAGCAGAGACTCACACGCCGTGTCTCTGACATCAAGTTATTCTGTAGAAACCTTTTCCGCAGCTCATTTTGCTGCAGTAAGGCCAGTGCAAGGTCACGTTTTCCTCCAGTCACCGCTTCTCCTTGCAGTGAAAAAGCCTTCTCTTCTCCCTCTGCTGCCCTTCCCCTCCACGTGTCCTCTTCACAAGGCCTCACTTGCTTTTCCTGTGTCTGTGTCTTTCTGTCCTGCAGGAGAAGGAAAGCCGGCGTCCTGCCCAGTCTGGAGGACCTGCTGTTCTACACCATCGCTGAGGGCCAAGAGAAAATCCCTGCGCACAAATTCACCACAGTGAGTTCTGTCTGAGGCTTTAACAACCAACTGGGACAGCACTACTATGAAAATAGTTCGTATTAGATATTCAGCAGGAAAGAGGGACAATATCATGAATACACACAGTACATACAAGCGTGTATGATGTATAGGATGTAGATTAATATGCAGCAGGTTTGCAGCGAATGAGCGTAATCACCGTTTAAATCCCTGGTTGACTTACGAGCAGTAAACCTCCTCTTGTTAGCCTCTTCAGGAGTCTCAGTTCACGGCTCGTAGCTTCATTGATTTGTTGTCAGGCCGCTTCAATCACAGTGTTCCTCCTCTTCCTCCTCCTCCTCCTCCTCCTCTCTCTACAGGCTCTTAAAGCCACGGGGCTTCGCACAGGAGACCCCCGGCTGAAAGAATGTATGGAGATGCTGAAGGTGACCTTGAAGCAAACGTCTGACGGAGCGCTCGACAGACACCTCTTCAAAAAGTAGGTTTAGTAGACTTGTCAGCTAACGTCAGTAATGTCCCTGTTTCTCTTCCACATGTATTATCAGCATCAATCTTTCATCACAGTCTATCATAAGAATTATTGATGCTGGTGAGTCCTGGGTCACTGCACGTCATTAATTATTCATCACCACGTTGAGGATGGATGCAGTCAGGTGACCTGGAGGGAAAAATACAAAATAAAGAAGTTTCAAATGGATCAGTTTGTCTTTAATACAATAAATAAAATAACTACTAAAAATATCACTGTTCAAACCCCCAAAGTGTGTTTCAGTATATTTAAGTCTGCTAAAAACACAACTGGAGACAAAACAACAATGGATGTCAAATAAAATATCCTTAACCCCCCCCAACCCTGTCCTGGCAGCCCCTCTGCTGAATGAGCCCCCCCCCTCAGAGGAAAACGCTGCTGAGACAGAACTGGGTGACAGCTTGGCAAGCGGCGGCCTGGCGAGTCAGGGCATATGACGCCTCCTCAGGGCGCTTAGTCGTCACCGCACAGACCCCAGTCACGCCGCTGCTGGCCGGGATCCATCACGTCCGCTCCTGGGCTTATTTATAGAGCTCAGCAACGCAGAGGGAAACATGTGAGCGGGCGGTGGAGGGGAGCGTGTGTTTTCACTGCAGGGATCCCATGCTACAGGGATTACACTGGGTTGGCTGCAGTGAGATAGCTGAGCCACAAATCTCTCCACTGACAGACCTCACCACCTGATTATGTGGAGTTGTATGTAAAGTATCTGTGGTCTCAAATCAGAAGCACTGGGAAGGACCTGGTGGGTTTCTATTCCCAAAATAAAAGATTGTGAGTTTGTTATACATGGGTGCAGAAATCCTGAGGCCACTGACGCCTTGTTCTGAAACTTTAGCAGGAAATGGAGGCACTGATTCAGAAATAACAAAAGGTTAAAACCCTCATGCTGCGAGTTCAGTTTCCTGTGAAATATTCTTCATATTCCCCTGGTAGGTATATGATTATTGTCCTACACTGAGTCCGTCTCCTGTCTCCTCCTCAGATGTGTCCAGAGCAACATTGTTCTGCTCACCCAGGCCTTCAGGAAGAAGTTTGTCATCCCAGACTTTCAGCCCTTCCGTGCGCACATCGACGAGCTGTATGAAAACGCCAAAAACATGTCTGGAGGGCAGGTGAGTCAGAGGGATTTTCTTCCACGTGCGGAAACGTGAAGGTTAATTTCCTCTGGCTTCAGATCAAAATCATGTTTTTCTATTTAATATTAATTTGTTAGCATTGTGTTCTTCATATTCATGCATCATGCTGTTTAACCACAATGTGACGATGAGGTGTTGATCCCTCTTTATTGAATTCAGTCAATGGAGATTATTTAAATCTCATTTATTCACACAGGGAACATTGTCTCCGCTGCACTGTGCTGCAGAGAGAGAATCACTATCTGCTTGTTTTACCGTTTGACATATTAACAGCCAGTAAACGCATATTTAAGAAAGTGTGGTGTCATGCTGTAGGTGGCGGACTACATCCCCCAGCTGGCCCGCTTCAGTCCCGACCTGTGGGCCGCCGCCCTGTGCACCGTCGACGGACAGAGGTACAGCTTCACCTCTTTTATTCACATACCAAGATTACATATATAGACAAGAGAGTAAACGGGACAGATCTGTGAGGAGATCTGAAAACATTTGAAGAGTTTGTTTGAGTGTCAGTTCCTCTGATTCCTTCTCAGACACACCGTCGGCGACACCAAGGTTCCTTTCTGTCTGCAGTCCTGCGTCAAGCCGCTGAAATACGCTATCGCCGTTCACGACCACGGCACCGAGTACGTTCACCGCTTCATCGGCAAAGAGCCCAGCGGCCTGCGATTCAACAAGCTCTTCCTGAACGAGGAGGGTGAGGAATCACACACACACACACTCACTCCTCGTACGAGCCTCTTTCCTCTCCGGGCTCACGTGCCCTCTGTAAGAGGAGCCATCCAGGCCTGGTTGCCATGGAACTGTGATGAATTATTAATGAGAGGCAGAATAAAACAGGAGTGGACAGTGTGTAACAGAGACACAATCACCTGGGAACACAACAAGCTGCTGGCACGTGGCGTCGGTAAAAAAACCAGCCAGGCCTGAGACGGCGAGGCTGAAAGTAACTGTTGTTAGTGTCTGATACTGAGACGACAACATGCAGGCGGTGAGTTCAGATACTCACCTGAACCCTGCGGTGAAAGCACTGCTCTCTCTTTCTGAAGGAACCACAAATCTGTGGTCAGAAGGTCATCATACAACTCACTCGAAGCTTGTTGAGGTTTCTAATTTCCTTTCTGTCCTCTTTCTATTGCAGTCTGTGATTTAGTTGTTTGTATATACTAGAATCTATTGGTTTCCTTTTCTCTCAGTGTTTAATGACGTTAAAGATTAAAAACACAGATTTATATGACAGATTGATCAGGTTTCCTCTCTGTGTTGTTACCGATCAAAGCAGAGAAGAAGATTAGGATCTAAACCCAGAGAGGAAGTGGTCTGAGTGTGTCACAATGTTGTGTAGTTACCTTTCTTGTTATGTTCGCTCAGTGAATCACTCAGATGGGATTTGACCTCTAAGCATTAAAATGTTCCTCTTTATCCTCTCTCTTCCTCGTTCTACTTCTTTCTTTGATGACACTCATTTTCTTTATTGCAGATAAACCACACAACCCCATGGTTAACGCCGGCGCCATCGTCTGTACCTCCCTCATTAAGGTACGCGACATCCACATCCCCCTTTATCAAGTATGAGATATTACAGGCACAGTTTGTGAACGTGTGTAGAGTTTGTTTCAGGACAGCTATAAAGCCTTAACTGTAGAAATCAATCGATATCTTTATTTTCATGTCCGGACTAATGCAGTGACTTTAGAAATGATTTTTATCTGCAGCTACAAAGTTGTGTTGAAAGAGACTTTGTCTGAAATAAAATAATAATGGTGCAGAATGTGTTTCTGCCCGAACGGGGAGATTAAGGTTGTAGATAATCACGCTGAAAGGGGATTTGGTTGAAAGCAGCATCGCCCGGATATCGCACGCACACGCACACACACACGCACACGCACGCACACGCACACGCACGCACACGCACGCACACAGTTCATAGAGTCCAGAGAGTAGATGGAGATGGAGACAGAACAGCTCAGCTCTGCCACATTATCAGCTTCATATCCTCCACTGACCTTCACACACACACACACACACACACACACACACACACACACACACACACACACACACACACACACACACACACACACACACACACACACACACACACAGCCGGTGTAAACACACAACAGCACCACCTGCTGACTCAAATTAAAACACACACCACAGCGCCTGGTCTCAAGTGGCCAATGAGGATCAACAGGATTCCATGAGGTCTTCTCAGAGGTCGTCAGTAGCAGTTTAATTACTGTTCTACATTCACGCAGCGAGAGGAGACTGTAGGAAACATCTTCTCGAGTACAGACAGTCAGTATTTGTCAGTATTTGTTGTGTTTATCGTACGACACAAGGCTCCATCGGCCCCGAACCTTAACGAGATCCTGTTCTAAGTCCGACTGTTTGCATGCGTTGGCTCCTCCTCTCTCTGCATCTACACATGTGCAATGTACCTGTTCAAGGCTCGTTGTGTGGTTTTATGTGTTGTTGCATATTTTACAGCATTAGGATCTTTGGGATATTATGACCACAGCAACAGGTCAATGACGTTGGTAATTTTTTTCCTTTTTAATCATTTTCCTCCCTCTTTGATCTGGATTTGTGAGCTTCTAGCTTTTCACTTGGCCGTTGATGAATGTTTAAATGTGGCTTTTATACTTTTTCACATGCATTCTCCAAACTGTTTATACATCTGGATTATAAACAGGACAGCTCTGGCTCAACACTGGTTTTACACCATACTCCATTACCTCCGTAGAAAGGGACCTCCTTTTTGATTTCTCCTCATTTTCTGTACGAGTCAGTGCAGATACATCAGTAGTTGTGTAGTCACACTCTAAGCTCATAGTGTTTAAACTAACTCACCAGCCTTTGTACAACTACCACACTGTAAGTTAACTACTGCAGCACATGTACTTACTTTCACAACTTTTCACGATAGTTTATTTGTATTTTCCTTTTAAAGAAGAAGCAGAAACCCAGAGTGGATTAACTGTTTTACTTCACCTCCTCCATCTCCAGCTAGTCTCCCACCTCTAATCTTAATTCATCTGATGTCATGACTGGTTTGATTGGTCACGTAACTGACGACTCTGAGTGAACTTCCTGTCATAGTTTAATATCATAGAGACGTGAATCATATAATACACTAGTGCATATATGTGGGTGACGTTAAGTGTCCAGATTAAATGTGTCATTGACTGAAATGTTGTGTTACTAATGTTGTTTGTGTGTTTCAGCAAGGGGCCAGCAACGCGGAAAAGTTTGATTATGTGAGTACGACTTGAAAAGAAGTTTCCAAACAGAAATAACTTATAGATAATTAATTATCCTCAACATCTGCTCCTCAGGTCATGGACTTCATGAACAAACTGGCAGGAAACGAGTACGTGGGCTTCAGCAACGCCACGTGAGTAAAAACCACGTCGCTGCAGAAACACACTGCACTCGCTGCAGAGGTGAACTCAGGGACACATCAGTGACTTTCAGAGACAACACAATTCAGTCAGTACAGTTTGATTGTGTTTATATAACGTGAGCTGAGTCATGGTCCCGCTCTGTGCCCCAGTTTCCAGTCGGAGCGCGAGTCTGGAGACAGAAACTTTGCCATCGGCTACTACCTGAAGGAGAAGAAGGTAACGTGAGGCCGAGGAGAGACGCTGTTTCACCTGAGGAGTAAAAACCTTCAGGTGAAGCAGCAGCTGTTTGTTGTGGAGAAGCAGCAGATGTTATAACAGACGGGTTGACGGTGTGTTTTTGTCCTTGCAGTGTTTTCCAGAGGGCACAGACATGACGTCCATCCTGGACTTCTACTTCCAGGTAAACACAACTCCACAAAGGTTTGAAAACACACGTTTGCTTCTCTGCCATCCTAATTATCTATGTTCCTCCCTGTCAGTTGTGTTCCATCGAGGTGACCTGTGAGAGCGCCAGTGTCATGGCAGCGACTCTGGCCAACGGCGGCTTCTGTCCAATCACGGGCGAGCGTGTGCTGAGCCCCGAGGCCGTGAGGAACACCCTGAGTCTGATGCATTCCTGCGGCATGTACGACTTCTCCGGACAGTTTGCTTTCCACGTGAGTGACTCGTTCACAAAGATCCTGTAGCGTGACAAACGTCTGAGACACAGCACATCATCCTCATCGGTGTCCGTGGGTTTCAGGTCGGGCTGCCGGCTAAATCTGGCGTCGCCGGTGGGATTCTGCTGGTTGTACCAAACGTGATGGGCGTCATGTGTTGGTCTCCTCCTCTGGACAAGCTGGGCAACAGTGTCAGAGGAATCAAGTTCTGCACGGTAACAAATCGGCTTTAAATCATTTAATGTTTGAGCAACTTAAACTTGAACCGTGGCTCCGGAGCCTCGACTGACTCCAAACTGAAGCATCTTCATCTTTCAGGACCTGGTTTCTCTCTGTAACTTTCACAACTACGACAATCTGAGGCACTTCGCGAAGAAACTGGATCCTCGCAGGGAGGGGGGGGACCAGAGGGTGAGTCCCAGCAGCACCATCCTCCATCAGACATCAAACATCTTCGTCATTTTACCCCCCCACACTCGTCTTTAAAGTCTTTATATGGCAGAATAGAACATCTGCAGTTTTCCTATGAGTTATATCCACATCTACACCAACTATAACTGCTCTAACACCTTTGATCAGACAGTCTGCGTCACATCCTCTTCCCGTGGTCGCTCGCCGTCCGACCTTGTCTTTAGGATTTTTTACTCCACAACTCCATCTGCTGGAAAACTACTGCAACAGCGTTTTATGTTTTATTCTTAAAAAAAACAATATCCTGATTTTACTCTTCTTCGCTTTGTGGTTTGATCCTTCAGTGTCACGTGCAGTTTATAATAGTGTTAGTTAAAATGAAAAGCTTTAATGTTTCACAAAAATACATTGAGACAAAAATATGCACCTTCAAACGGTAATAAAGATAAATGTGTTGTTGTTCCAGGTGAAGTCGGTGATCAACCTGCTGTTTGCTGCTTACACCGGAGACGTCTCCGCTCTCAGGAGGTGAACACACACTCACAACAATCATTCAACACAATGACACAAGCTTTTTCTCTTCTCGACTGAACTGCAGAAGAATAACAGATTACACATGATTTGAATCCATTATAAATGCTTGTTTATTCTAATCACACTGATTAAAGGTTTCCTGAGTAGTTCATTGTTTAATATTGACTTTGTATTTGTGCAGGTTTGCTTTGTCCTCTATGGACATGGAGCAGAGGGACTATGACTCCAGGACGGCTCTGCATGTCGCAGCTGCTGAAGGTAAAACACTCTGCAACAGCGCCCCCTGCAGCCTCACTTGTGTGTATTGTTGATCTAAGGTTAAATCTGTGTGTTTGTGTTCACGGAGCTGATGTGTTGTGGTTTGTTGTAGGACACACTGAGGTTGTGCGTTTCCTGCTGGAGGCCTGTAAAGTCAACACGATTCCCAAAGACAGGTAACACACAATCTAATAACTAGAACATTTGGGTGTTTCTTTCTTTCTCAGATGATTTAAGTATTTAAATGATTTATTATAGTAAATTGATTTACACAAGTTTTTAGCGGAGGTTGTGCAGAGTTAAGTGATATGAAGCATTTGGTGATCCTCTGGGAAATGGCACCAGTGTGAAAAACACCAATGAAACACTTTTACTGCACCAGAGCCCCTCTGACCGTTCTCCTTCCCCACAGGTGGGGCAACACGCCGATGGACGAGGCCATCCACTTCGGCCACCACGACGTGGTGACCATCCTGAAAGACTACCACAACAAGTACAGCCCCCAGGAGAGCACCACGGACAAGACGAACGCAGAGCAGAACCTGGACGGGATGCTCTGATGGAAGAGAAGCAGGAAGGTTATGAACTCTGAAAGGAAAAAACTCCAGGTAGTCAGTTTGATCCGAGGGGAAAAGATCTCACTCTGCACTTGAGACAACATTTAAATCCTGATAAACAACCACAGTAGAAAACATAATAACAACCCAGATAACTAAGTGTGCGGATCAAACCTAGAAGACGGCGTAAACGCTCCTTATCATGTCGTTGGTAGATGTCGTTTTTGTATTATATTCATGTATGTAACACAAGCGGGGGAAGTATTTTTATGGCGGTTTCTCCTTCTGTATTTTGTTGTCAGCTTTGTAGCTTTGTAGGAAAAAACCGGCCACTAGTTGAATGCTGGGTAAATTTGGCGGTGGCTGGTCAGTGGACGGACTCAGGTGTGAACAGACGGTGTGGTGCTCTGGTCACTTCGTCATCACAACGTGGTGGAATGTATCCCCCCCCCTCCAAAACACTCTAGTGTGTTTGTAACGTGTGCGTGATATTTATTTATCTATTTAAGATAAACTGTACATTCATGTCGTGTGTGTGTACATTCCTGAGAGGAGACCTTGGTGTAAATACGTGAATTAGCTGTAGTTGTGTCTCGAAACAACCGAAACAAAACAAAACGTGTGACGTAGTTTTCACTAAAACTGTAAAAGCTGAATATTACATTTCTGTGAATGTTGAACTGAATATTCTGCCGTTAAAGGTGAATATGAGTCTAAAGCTTTTCATCAGCCAAAGTTTCTACATATCCACGTCGATACAGCTTTCCTGGAAAGTTCCTCCAACTTCAGAAGAGTCGTAGAAGGTTCGAATATGATTGTCAATCCTGGAGCTTCTGAGGAAGTGACTTCAGTTCCTATGAGCCTCGTAGGAATTGAACCCACAACCTCAGTCTGGACAGACTGTTCCACACACGCCCGTCGGTGCGCGAGTCGAATTCCACAGGTCGAACAGAGAACATGGGTCATGGTTTGATTTTGTGCTTGTAGAATATTAAAAAAGTTTGATGTCGCCCACAAGAAAAAAGTATTAAAAGGAAAAATATCATTTGAGTTTGACTTTATTTCTAATAAAATCATAAAGTTTTCCACTTGCTGTTTACTCAACACACAAATATTTTCCAGACACATAAATTCTTATTTTAAATACACAATGTTTAAATGTGTCCTCGTCGTATTTCGGCTACAACTGATGCTGTCATGTTTTAAAGGAGGAAAACTCACATTCTTACTTTTCACTGTTTCACAGTCAGAATCATTCGGGACTTAAAAACAAAAGATATGTACAAATATAAAGTGACAGAACCTGTTACAGCCGACACCACCACCAAGCTGCATGTATTTAATGTCTGTGCAGATGATTTACGTTGATGCTGTGAAACTTAACAATTCATGGTTCTCAGACACGCTCTGTCGTTGCGAGCTCTTTCTTCTTCTCTCTCTAAGCAGACGTTTGGAGGTTCATTGTCGAGGCACAAGTGGAGATAGCCACAGAGATAATGAAGTGGAATAAAAGCAGAACAGTGATAAGGAAAGGACGAGCTGAAGGAGACACGTGTCCATTTTCAGTCTTCATCTTGGAAGTCTGAACTCATCTGAGGAGAGAAGGAAAGGACGACAGGTGATTTTAGCCAGTAAATCTATTTCAAAAGGAACAACCTCACAAAAGCAACAGGAAGTATTAGTTTCTCTCGTTTATGCATCTTAACTTGAGTTAAATCATGAATATCAAGTACAATTGATATTTATGATTTGAAATCGTAATCAGGAAGTGAGTAATCCTGTTAAATTAGAGCAGCTGAAGCCAAGACATCAAACGTGTGAGTTCAGAGACGAACGCGTCACAAACAAACCCACTGACGTCGGTCCCTTCGTTTTAAACAAACGAGGAGGAGAAACCATAACTGTTAGTAAAGTGCAGCAGTGATGGAGACACACACACACACACACACACACTTTAAAACACACATGATGAAGCAGAGCAACAGATTAAAGCTGCGTCTACCTGGATGTCAAACTGATCGAGTCCAATCAGATTGCTGGCCTGAAAGCAGGAAAAAGAAAAAACGACAAAAAGACAGAAGCCGAGATTTAAAGCCGGGTAGAAAACGGACGATGCTCAGATTCATTTTCAATAGATTCACAGGTAGATCGAAGGGGGTGGAGTTGCCAGGTTTGACACACACCAGAATTAACCGTATTTGGAGGAGCAGGATGGACCAGAATTTACAAAATGAACATCGCGCTACTTGAGACTAGAGATCGAGACCTGAAACAGTAAATAAACAGCTCGGTCACAGGAGATTTAGAGATGATTGATTGTGGAATTTAAAAGTTTGCAATGTTTCTGTGACTGAGCAGTGCAGCCGTCTTTACAGCGGTGTCCCCCCACAGCACTCACCACAGCATTGATGTCCCTGTGGCCAATGGCCTGCTCCAGAACCTTGTATTCGTCAGGAGACATGGGCATCATGTTGTCGTGCAGTCTGGACGGATGTCTGCGCCAGAGGAACACGCACGTTACCTCACTGATAACAACATGTCAGGGCTTTAATATGTCGTCTCTGCTTACACTTCTGACACGGAAATGAGCTCCGTCTTCATGTAGGCCCTCTTCTCCATGTCCTCCACATCCATCGGCTCTGGAGCTGGGGAGCAGTTAATACTCCGGTTACATTGTGGATGTCACACAGTGTTCAGCAGTTGACAGGCTGAGGGGTTACAAGTGTCTTACTCTCTGCAGGTTTGGGGTAGTACTTCCCGAAGGCCTTGTCTTTGGGGATGTTGGGGTAGAGGAAGCGGAGCGGGTTCTCTGGGATGTTTTCGGCGGCCATCACCTTGTAGGTGCGGATGATGTCGGGCAGAGAGACGGCGCCCAGCTCCTTCTTCGTGTACGGCTCCACGGAGTGAAAGTCCGGCTTGTCTGGACGGAGAAAGACAGATTAAGATTTAATTCCAGAATTTGTCCAAGTAGTATAAGTCTTCTCATCCAAAACGTCATTTTACCGTGCATGTCGAGTTCGACCCAGGTGAAGGTGATGGCTCCTTCTCTGCTGCTCTCGCTGAACCTGAGCAGGAAGGTGCCAGGACACTTGTCGCTGAGCAGAGCCTTCTCCCTCTCCTTACAGATGAAGCCCATGATGGAGCTGCCGACACAGACAGAAATATACACTTTACCGTTCAGAAGAAATCTCCCCCTCTCCCAGTGGAGAAACCCACCAGAACTCACCCGTCGTTCCACAGGGACAGAAGGTGTCTTTTAATGAGGTCCAGGATTCCTTCAATCCACAACCAGAAGGG
Source organism: Hippoglossus stenolepis (assembly GCF_022539355.2). NCBI lineage: Eukaryota > Metazoa > Chordata > Actinopteri > Pleuronectiformes > Pleuronectidae > Hippoglossus > Hippoglossus stenolepis. The sequence continues at coordinate 2,141,049 of NC_061506.1, read as the reverse complement.
GAAAGCTTTCTCATTGGCACTCTGCTGTTCAGAGACAAGTTAGAGAACTCAATCTCTAAAGATGACAACTAAAACTTACTATCATGCAAACCTTTGACAAGGCCTCTCATGCACGACCAGAACCAAATGAATATACGTCACCTTGCAGAACTTGGTCCAGGGGATTTGTCCCTCCGGGTTCCTCTTGGCTCTGGCTCCTGCACACAAACACATTCACATTTCTACTTTCATATTTCACTGAGTTCTGCAGGAAAAGGTTTTTTATTTATGTATTCAGACAGAAGCAGTGGATCTGGGGTCTGACCCAGCAGTTTGTCGGCCAGCATGTTGAGCTGCTCCTGGTTCAGGCCTCGCTTGGTGACGGAGGAGAACTGCCAGCTCAGGATCTCGGACAGCTGAGACCAGGTGGCCAACGGAGGAGAGAGGAAGAACTTCAGGTTCTGAGGATGAGGAGGTGAAAGGACAGAAAACACAGAACTCCATTAACTGGTTTACATTTCACCTTAAGGTCTGAGAATGATAATAATAAACGTTTGCAGCCAATGTCACTGTTAGAGATCTGATGCATCAGAAATGCCCCAGAGAGTCATCTGATCCTGAGTGTGTCCTCACCTTGGGATCGGTGGTGAGCATGTTGTACCAGAGGATGGACGCCCAGCCGCTGGGCAGCTGGCAGACGTTCGAGATGACCACGACAGGAAGAGACATGGCCTACGACGACAACAACAACAACCAGGACAACACACAACACGAGAGTGAGTCTTAGTATTCAGCCTCATCTGTCATCTCCTTTACAATCTTTCTGTCGTCACCTCCAGTTTGATGTTGAGTCCCGACTGGTTGAGCTGCAGCTCGGACTCAAAGGTGAGCGAGTGGAGCTCCTCAGTGACGATCAGAGGACCCTGAACACACACACACACACTCAAGCTCACTGGGAACTACACAATGACAAATTTGCCCTTTTCTACATTTCTTTGGCTCTCACCTCGTTCGTTCTGTTCCCGGCGACTTTCTGCTCTTTCAGTTGCTGCAAGAAGAAAATAATCCAAGATTTTAAATGGTTTTACAAACTGTTTTCTTAACGTACTTTGCCTTTTTGTTGGATTTTTAGCTAAAACTAAATACTAATAATAAAGCCCAATGAAATACATGGAGACAACGTTGTTTTAATTCATGTATTTTCGTACCAGATGTCTGAACTCCGCTGCCAGGCTGCCGTTCGAGTCCTCCATGTTCATCACTTTGGAGTTTGTTCCCAAAATGTTGAACTTACGAAACCTGGAATCAGAGTTTGTTTTTAGTTATAATGATTTAAGCAGTTGTGGAAATTTTATATTAATAATTATAAAAAGTGGTTTTAAATCGTACCCTTTCTTTTCTGTAACATCCCTGAGGAAAAGGAGGAGACATGACATTTATTCAACATGCTCAAATACAAACAGGTACATTTAGTAGAAAAATGAATTGATCAGCTTACTTGTCAAACATGGCTTTGACTTTGAGTTGGTAGTTAAACTCCTGCAGCTTCACCAGGAACCTGAACCAGAAGGATTTTTACGTTAATGTAGTTTAAATCTTCTAGTCACAAGCAAGATTTAGGACTGATAATGGGGCTGAAGTGAATTTATTCAACTGTCATCAAGTTAATTAGGAAACAAATAATGAAGTGCACCTTTGTTTGCTTGTTTTCTTTTCTTACCGTAGTTTCACAGTGAACTGGACGCCTGTTTTCAGCACCAGGGGCCTCTGTGGGTGGGTGGGCATGCAGGGCTGCCTCTCCACAACCAGAGAGCTGCACACACACACACAACAATTGAGATTAAATTCCTGATTACTAATCAATAACAAAACCATCAATGACTTGTGTGTGGTGGGTTCCATACTTGGAGAGGAGGTTCTTGAGGAGATCCAGAGCTCGGGTCTCCAGGAAGGTTTTCTTCTGTGTGATGGGGTCACTGTCGTAGGTGAACTTCTGCTCCAGCTCCTGAAGCTTCTTCAGGTGCTGCCGGACCTGCTGCAGACTCTCCGCCACTGCTGTGAACCTGCCGGAGGAAGAGGAGGAGGAGGAAGAAGAGAGTGTGTGAAGGAAGGACTGAGAGGAGCAGGAAGAGGAGAGACGGGGGGGGGGCAACACGAGTCTCACCAGTTCTGGAGCTGGTCCACGCAGGCGTTGGGTGGACCTCCGATACAGGCGATCTGCTGCCGCTGCTTCCACTCGGGCAGCTCCTCGGAGATCAGGTTGGACAGTAAAGCCTGGGTGACGTTCAGGAGGTCCGTCAGCTGGGTCACCACGTCCTGACACAAACACAGACAGAGGAGGGCCCTCGAGTTTCCACTTTCTACACCTCAAATCGTGGTTCTCAGGAGTTACCTCTGTCTGCTCACCTGTCGTTTGGCCTTCAGCTCGAAGCCCATCCTCCCGATCAGCAGCTTCTCTCTCTCCTGCTCCTGCTGTGTCATGCCGTTCACTTCCATCTCTACAGATACAGGACAACACACAATTACACCTCAGGTCTCATTGTAGTTTCAAACTTCGCACGGATATCAAAGTTTTTATGTATATTTGTCGACACAAAACCAACTCCAACATGTTTAGATGACAGATTTGGATTTTTCCTCACCTCTGTTCTTCAGTGTGTTGATTTTGAAGTCGTACTCGTCCTGCAGATACTCCACGTTCTTAATGTTCTGATCCACAAACTGAAGAAGAAAGCATTTTTATCATTTCCAGTTGTTATACAGCATCAATTTTGCAGTCTTGCATTATACACAGATAGTAGTAAATATTGAATATGCTTAAGTCACATTAAGTTAGTGTCTATTGCCCAAAGAGTGATGCACTAACAGGAACGGTTTCCTTTTAGTTTACTACCCTCTCCTCGGTCTGTGATAATGTCCCAGATTTCAGGCCATGTCTTACCTGGACTGCCTCTTTTATGTCCTTCACTTTGTTGTCCAGCTTTTGTTTCTCCACCACCATGGCCGACACTGTCCCCTCACCCTCCTGCTGCAGAAACAAGAGGCGACACCTGATTAACTTTCGCCCCAAATCCTTAAAAGAATCACTATTTAACCACCTGTCGATGTTCATTCATTACGTATTTACAGCTGATACCTTGACGCTCTTTGCACTGTCCAGGATCTTCTGCTCCTCCTTCAGGTTTCTGGAGATGATCATGGCCATGTGGCTTGGATCATCCTGGAACCGGTCCTGCAAAAACAAATCACTCAAACGTTAATAAATGACAGTTACACCTGAAACAACCCCCCCCAGGTTTGAAGCATGGGCTCCAGGGTCTGACCTGCAGGTTCCTCTTGATCTTGCGGATGTTGTGCTGCAGCAGGAAGTTGCTCTCCAGGGCGAAGCGGCTGTGCTGGTCGTCCAGCTGAGCCAGGAGGTCGTGGAACCGGACGGTCGCCAGTGACTCCTGAATCGACACCGTGTCCCTGAGGAGGCAGAGGGTATTTTCAGGTAACAACAAAACCAATTTCTCTACTAAATAGGTTTGAGAAGCCACTTTTAATACAGCTGTAAGACGTCTGTCACGCTGCAGAGTTTCATTTCTTACCAGTCGATGCTCTCGATCCATTTGCTCAGGTACTGTCTGATGTCCATGGGGAAGGAGTCGTCATAGAGCTGGTCCACCTGCTCCAGGTACTTACAGTCCAGCATCTGCAGCTGGCACCACTGCGCCATGTTCTGCTGAGCAGGAGCAGCGTCGTGAGGATTCAGGGTAAGAGCTTTTAGATCTGTTACAGCTGGAGATGTTCTGATACCAGCACCAGCGTCAGAGATACCTCCGATACGTCACGTGTTGAATCGGTTGGACGATTAGTCTGATTTTGTTGTTGTTATTAATAGAATGTATATGTTTTTTTAATGTTGTACTACTTTAATCTATCCCAGATAATTATAAAAATAGAATCCAACTCATCCAAATCCAAACCAGCTGCACGTTCACAGGAAATCAGAAGTGCTGACTCGATAAATACTGTGATGTGATCATCCTCCTCCTCCTCCTCCTCCTCCTCCTCCCTACTCCCTAACAGATTTCTGCCCTAGAAACCAAAACTAAGAAATGAAACCTAAAGGCTTTTGAATGAATCTGTGAGGATGAATGTTGATTCAGATTAAAAGTCAACCAGGAAATGATGTTGTGTCAAACATTTTGTGCTTTTCTGGTTTAAAATTCCCCAAAAAGGAGACAAGTAATCAGCAAATAAAAGAGAAAACGTGGATGTGACTCATCCTTACAGCTGAAAACGAGAAGATAGTTGCATTGAATCAAATATAACTCGTTAATAAAAGGTTTCTGTTGCAAATGTTATTCATCTAACTTCATATTTAGTTAATTACAAGCTGTGAACCTGAATAGAGGTGGATGTCCTGTTAGGTTTCGTTTTTCAGCAGGAATCTGACCTCAACACAAACAGATGCCTTTACGTCTCTTATACATAATATATATCAATATTAATATCAACAGTATATTAGTGTGATTCCACAGCAGGACACTAATTACTCATATTAAGCTTCTATAACACGTTTCACACCTGTCATCTGTTGTATCCTTCACCACCAGACTCCATTCAAATAAATCAGCTTTTTAACAGTTTAATACTAACTTCCACTCACGTGTAACAAAACCAACACAACTCAACACTTTACCTGAATGGTCACGTTCCACTGGTGCATTCTGGGATATTTATACGTATCTATAACTCATATTTACAGTTATTGAGCACTCCCAGTAACTAACGGCGGCTGCAGACGCGTCAACATAAACGTTATTATTTGTGACTTTATCAACTCGTGAAGTCGCGAGTCGTCAGCTGGTTTGTCTAAACGCGTCAGGACGGTAAATAGCGTCCCACGGACCGGAAGTACGTCATTAAACCTACCTTGGACTGCGGTGAAACGAGTTCGATTCCGGACGGAAAGTGGTTTTATTTCAGAAAGTGTCTCAGTCCAGTGTCGCCTCTGCCTCGGACTCCGAAAGCTGATATAGTGTGAGCGATTGTACGGAAACGACGTCAGCCAATCCCTGCGTCGGATTTACGGCCTGCGTCCGCCCCTTTCCGTGTGACGGCCAATCGGAACGACGGACAGACAGCTGTTCCGCCAACTAGCAAAGCGCTGCCGTAATAACATTTAAACATTTAAAATATTTCATTTAAATGTACTAAAAATGGTAGAAAAATCTAAATTTAAACACACATTAAGTTTTTAAAGACTCTGAGGATTTGCACGTGGATTTAAAATGTGCTTGTGACGACTGAAGGCAGAAAGAATGACGTGTTTTCAGGGAGGGAAGGCAGCAGACGGAACAGCCTCCGGTGACCACGTGTTTTCAGAGAAAGAGAAAGTAGCTGGGGCTCAGTCACAAAACGAAACCTAACTGTCGATTATTTAATTTGATTAAGAAATCAAACTCATTTCAATCTTCGGACGTGTGAGTTCAGTTCGAAAGAAACAGGATGTGGTGAAGATCTGACACAAATATGCAGCTTTAGGTTTATTATCGGTGAGTTAGAGATCACCACATCAATATTAATAATAATATCTGTAGAATAGATGAATAATTTGTCTTTTCTTTCGCCTTAAACAGAGGCAGAATGAATAATAAGAGCATAATATGATAAGGAAGTGAATTATTGTAGCTCACTTTTGACTGTTGCATTTTAAAGATGGACTTGTTTGTGTCCTAATCATATCAGACAGGTCAAAACCCTCATTTCTGACACGTGACAAGTGATTTATACTCAGGGGCCACATGTAATAAAGGCGTACAACATTCTTTTATTGTAATAGCATTATAATAACAATTTCTCACTTAAAATGAGTAGATAATTCAGAAGAGCAAAAAAATAATGTAACTGTTAATAAACAACACTAACTCGTGTTTCAACCGCAAACCATTGTACTGCTAACATTTATGAGATCTACAGCACATTTGTCATTCTTCATATTCACACAGTGCACAAAGTGAGTCCTTCAAACTCCTACACAAATAACCATCGGTGCAAACATGTGGCGGGGGAACGTCATTACAACCACACACTGATCATAACTTCTTTCTTTTACAATCAAACCACACATTTCTTGTCTTCAGTGTGGGTTTCACTATCAGAGCTATCATAGATGGTGTGTGAGCACATTTATTTATTCACTGAGTGTCATCAACAGTTATAGAAAGATAAATAGCAAGAAACGCAAAAATATGCATCTAAATACGCTAGTTTCATTAGTTTTCTAGAAACACATTCAACTTCTTATATTTTTAAAGTCAAAACATATCAAGTTTATCCACCTGATATTGAGCAATTTTATTTAGATACAAAATCTCATGATTCTTCTCTCATCTTGTGGCCTCGTCTAAAGAAACACAGGACAAAAACAACTTTGGATCCACATCGTTGCAGCAATGTGACCATATAAAAAAATAAAAAAGTGAACTCAAGTTCACTGCAGAATCACAAACGTGAATGTGTGTCACTCGTGGACGTCCTGTTCCGACAGCGGAGCAAAGGCTTGTGGGTCAGGAACCCCAGCGAGGCACAACAACAGTCAGGACATCTGCACTCAGCTTCAAATCGAGATGAAGCCTCCCTCTGAGATCACATTTCTGCTCACATTCAATTTGGCTGATGGCTCCCAGTCTTCCCAGTTGTTCAGACACTGGTATTTTAGATCTGAATCAAGCTTCAGACGACGCCTGTGTCTGATTCTCTTGAGCTTGTTCACTACGAGGGTTCACAGGTCTGGTGTGAAGCCCTGGAAATCAGTGTATTCATCAATGTGTGTTTGTACCATGTTTACACCAGTTTAACTAACAACCAACACACACACACACACACACACACACACACACACACACACACACACACACACACACACACACACACACACACACACACACACACACCTTCAGCTGCGGTGCTTCTACTGTCCACTAGATGTCTCTCCAATCACACTACACCAGGACATCTCTTGTTGTTGTTCTAGAAAAAAGTAAAATTAGACGAGCTAATCCATTTTAATCTTTTCAAATCTCAGGGCAGTGTGAGTGTGTGTGTGTATACATCGCTTTTACAGGCTTTTAATTTGATTCAAGAAAATATACACCAGGAAAAAAAGACAATAAACCATGAAACCTCCAGAATAAGCAAAAAGAAAACTAAACTGAGGAGAAATCTCTCAGCCTATCAGCGTCTGTCACGGCACTTTAGCTCCATCCGTTCACCCACGTTAGCATTAACTGACCATATGATGTCATGTTGCTCTGAGGGAAGACGGAGCCGCCAGCTCAGAATTAAAGCCTCTGCATGTTGACAACATTTCACAACACACCTGCAACAACGTCCTTATACAAGTGTCTCTCTCTCTCTGTCGTGTGCCGGTCTTGGGAACTGGTCCCAGCGAGGAGTCTGCAAACAAGCGTCAGGGCCGAGAGTCACTCAGTTCATGTTTTGTAAAATCAGGGCGCACATGAAAGACGCCCTGCAGGGTTTGTCCTGGTCAGGACTCAAATCAGGACACGTTCTCATGAGACGGGAGGACAGGGAGCAGCAGGAGTTTATCTACGTGTGGACGATGGAAAACGGTCAACAAGTCTTAGAATATGTGAAAAGTTGTATCTTTTGTTATGGTGGAGAAATAAAAAGTTCAAGAAATCTATATTGAAAATCAACAACATCTGATTCAGCAGCTGATTACTAGAAACTGATATAGTTGTGTTTCCAGGGGCAAAGAAAAAAGACCGATTGTTCAGGAGCAGCCGCAGTGGTCGACCACCATGGACGGGATCTTCCCGTAGATGATCTGCTCCTTGCGGTTGAAGTAGAGCATGTTGATGGGCGACATCTTGGTGGGCGTGCAGCAGGGCCCCGCCGTGCCCCGCGGGTTGGCCTTGTTCACCAGGTGTGCGTGCGGGTACTGCTGCAGGTGCATGAACTCGCACTCGCCCGAGCAGTAGTTGGCCCGGTAGCGTTTGGGCGCGATGATCCAGTCCCATCCGAACTCCTCGAAGTCGACGGTCAGCGGGTAGCGGCAGCAGCGCGTCTCCGCAGACTCCTCGTCGCAGTTGAGGCCCGAGTCCCGACGGGACCTCTTGGGGCTGTCGAGGATCTTCACTTCGATGAAAGGTTGCTAGAAGACATTAAAAACTAGAGTCACAGCCTTGTGGTTGAATGCCTCGGACAACCAGTACAGTTTTTTCCCAGCTCATATGAGGTCAACGTGACCTTTGACCACTGAAATCAGTTCATCCAGGTCAAAACTGGTCAAAATTTGAAGAATAAAAGTTCTTGAGCTTAAACTTTCATTCTTGGATTAAAAGTTCAAAGGAAACCTTCATATTCTTCCATGAGAACTGACCAAACTTTATCTGCTGATGAAGACTTCACTGGAAGCTCCAGAACCAGCATGTTAGTCGACCTTGAGTCGTTTTTTAATTTACACTGAATTTCTTCACTTTGCAGTGAACTCACCAGTCCTTCCTCTCCAGGCTCGGCAGATTTCACAGCCAGATCTTCTCCCCTGGAGTTGTAGGCGTTGATCTCGATGCCGTAGTTGGCCTCCGGTTGTCGCAGCCACGTCTGCAGCATGGACTTGATGTCGATGCTCTGCCAAGAACCGGCTCCGGCGTCGATGTCGATCTTCAGCGAGCGCACTCGCACACGGGTGTTGTTTCCCTCCTTTCCGGGTTTGAGGTGTGAGAGCTGCAGGTAGACGGTGGTGACCATGTGGGCCGGCCGCAGGTGAACCCACAGCTGAGCCAATAGGATGTTTCTGGGCTGGATCTTTGGACTGAGGCTGAAGAGGCAACAGGAGGACAACTCGTCCTGGGAGATCGGGTTTTCTGGAGGAAATCATTCATATCTATTATACATAAAACACTTAAATAATACTCTTGCATATTAATAGTTGACATCTTGTAACTGTTCTGTTTGCCCAACACTTTAGTCCAGAGCTGGGTGAAACTTTGATATTCATGATCCCCTGAGGATGAACCCTGGTTAATCTGGTGATGCCCTTTCGTCCAGGACAACCATCAGGAAAACACTCTTCTCCAATATCCTTTAGAAATGACGGCCTGTGTGTGTGTTATAGTGTTCCCATGTATGTACCTTTAAGATACCAGAATATTCCTCTGATAGATTTTAAATATATTTAAAAGATATAATATTTAAATATAACATTTAAAATCACTCACACTTTAGGTTGGTTTTCAACATGTTGTCTAGTTAAGTTTCAAATCATTACTTCAAGTTTACAACATGTAAAAATCAACTGGAGAGAAACTAAACTTTCTCCTTCCACAAGCAAAACATTTCATCAATTTACATTAATAGTTGTTCTTCAATCTCCACAGATCTAAACATTAAAGTGTGAAAAGTGAGGTTTATTCTTCGTAGCATATAAAATAGGTCTTAATTGTCTCCATTGTTCTGGAGGGCTACTGGAAACACGCGTTACGCACATTTTACGCACGGATTTCGCTCTTTACGCACGAGGTTTTCTAAAAGATCCAGTTGCAGGACATAAAATGTAAGACATATATGTTGGTTCGGTTTAGTTACGCATGGTGGCCATAGTGATGATGGTCTCCGTCGTGGCGTGGTCCTCCTCCTCCACCCGCGGGTCGTACTGGTCCAGCAGCTGCGTCAGAGGCGGCGCTTTGGGCAGCAGCTGGCGGATCATGTCCCGGCTGATGTTGGGCGCCTGCTCCAGCCGCAGGATGCTGAGGATCTGGGACTTGATGCTGTGGAGCCTCATCTGCTTGTTGTGCTCCCGGTACTCGCAGGGCGAGCACTGCTCCCCGCTCTCCACCAGCAGCCTGGAGGTCTGGTTCGTCTCCATGGAGAACCCCGCAGAGGAGAGGGCGGTCAGACAGAACAAGAGGAGCATCCTGGGGGAAGAGAGGACGCTGCAGTGACGCTGGATGATATGAGACTGTCCCCACACACCAGCATTTTATGATTGGCTGCCAGGAGGATCTTTTTTTAATCAGAGAGGACACTTAAAGAGGTAGTGAGATTATATCATGGATATTAAAGTTTGTAAAAGAGTTTTCCCTCTGCATTTTAAAACTCATTCAAACTTTTATTTAAAGGAGAACACAAGTTATTCTTGCTCAAGGACACTGGGCTTTTATTGTTTTATTGTAAAGTTTTTTGAGGCACGAGATAAAGAGCTCGGATGTTTCTGCTGCTTCTTCTACATTTTACTATAAACTTTATTTTATTTGCAACTAACATCTTGTTTTGTTTTTCCACCAGTTGGTGTCCCTGCACCTGAGTTGGTAAAGTCCCACCCTGTGCAGAGACTCTGAAGGCACCGTCACCCCCTGACCTGGGGTCAGTTTCTCTCACAACACTTTTTTCTTAATGCACAGGAACTTTAAATGCACAATGAGCTGAATATTAACAGAAGGAGCCGGATGCCACTGATCAAAGGCCTGGTCCAAAGAGTTTAGCATTTTATATTCTCACTCATGACCAAAACTGATATGAATTCTCTTTCAAATGGGTGAATTTCACAGTAAAAGGCATAAATATGAAATCAGATAATTGTAATACATAAGTGACATAAGCAATATGCAAAAGGACATGTTCATTTTTTTTAAAGTTCTACATTTCAATCTACTACTGAATCATCCCATTGAGGATCCATGATGCCTGTAAAAAAGTCCAAACACTTTAAATAGCTCCTTGTTGAATAATGATATTCCTCTTGTAAATCATTGACCCTCAGTGGAAGCGTTGCTGTGTTTCTGCTGCTCCTCCCACCACTCAACAGCAGAGGGAGGACATGTGTTTGGCTGCAGCTCCCAACCTTAAATTAACCTGCTCAGAGTCCAGAGAGGAGCTGCAGCACAACACGAGGTAAAGGATTCACACTTCAGCTGTGATATTTGATCTTTGTCCTGTAGTTTAATTGGTTTTGAGTTATTCAACACTTATTAAAGCCTTTAAATGTTCTTCTACAGGCTTTAGGTTAAATGAATCCAGATGATTTAAAGGTCTGTTGTCTGGTTCACAAAACAAGGCATTTTACAGTCTGTGTTCTCTGTATTTGATTATATTTGTATACTTTTACCTTTTAAGTTGATTTACAGTCTGTTAAATGTACTGTTGCCTGCAGTTGAAGTCAGATTAAACACTAGTGACCTTGGCTGAGGCTTTAAAAGCTTGTTTGTCTGGATTCTACTGTTTTTGGTTAAACAACCTGCAGGCGAGGTTAAACTATCCTCAAATACGGGTCTTCTGGAAGAGTTTGAAATATATTTGAAATGCTTCTTGTTCTTGTTCTGTTTTTTCTGCAGTCATGGAAATGATCATCAAATACTCATCCTGCTGAAAACAATCGTTCCTCCCGTGTCTCTGTGAGATGGGATGTACTGAGTCCAGATTCTGGCCTTGGTCCTGCTCACACAAACAGAAGGACGACGTCATCGACAAACCGAGAAGAGAAGAAACCAAATCTTTTCTGGAGGACGTGAAGGAGACTGACGGTGCCGTCCGTCCAGAGGAGACGGAGGCTGACGCTCGCTCTCTGACTCTTCTCCCAGTCAGTGAACCCGTACTGGAGTTGGCTCAGAAGATGTCACAGGATATCGTGGCTCAGGCTCTGCAGCTCTTCTGGGAGGTGGAGATTCAATACAACAACCTGCCTTTCATCGACAATGACTGTGATTATGTTGTATGAGCTGGAGAAGAGAAGTTTGTGACTGAACCAGGACGAAAAAGAAAGAGTTTTACCACCAACATGATGCTGTAGTGCTGCAGGAATTCAGCTTCTCTTTACAGAAACATGTCTGCAACATGTTATCAGGGTATCAGAGGTATTTGAGCTCCTCTCCCAACACTGCAACATGTGATTATATGTGATGGAAACAACGGAGCTCTATGACTCAGAGGAATAAGACAAATCAGGCTCTGGATGCACAGTTTAAATAATAATATATTATAAGTAATACCTGGTGGATGATGAAACTCAAAGTTGGGTTTGCTCTTTCCAACAAAATTTGAAACTAAACTAAAATATATCACCTGAGGCCTTTTTAAAAGCTTTAACAGTCACATCTTTCTTTATCTTTTTACCAAGTTTACACCATGAGCTGATGAAATGAAAATAAAAAAAATCCCAAACTTCCACCCACACTGCACGAAGACTCTTGTCCTTCAGTGAAGCAGCTGTATCTGTGTCCGTGAGAAAAAGAACATGTGTCTGACGCCCGCTCAACAGCACCACTTTGTTTCTGAGCAGGTTTTCTGTGGACGTGAAAACACAACCAGAGGTGAGTCGGGTTAAGTCAATGTTTCCCTGCTCGGCCTCTGAAAGTCTGTCATTAAAAATACTTTGCTGTTTGCCCAAAAGGTAGAAAAACTCAACACCCAGAATGCACCGGGCTCCTGGTCACTCCCAGGCCTCTCCTATGTTGTCATGTTGTTATTGGTTCAAATCCACCTGCTGCTCTGCTTCAGTATAAATCTTAATTAAACTAATTCATGTGTGTGAAGCTTGTGCTGAAACCTGCAATAGCACAACAGTGTCCAGATGATGGCGGTAGAAGGCAGTTTACTGGAATGAGTCATACTTTCAGTCGATGAATGAATCAATACTTTTAATCTAATGTAATAGTAATAATGAAAATATTAAATTGGGAGCACACTTCTACAGTTTGATAGCTTTTTAATTTAATTAATATAATTTTTCCTTATTTATTTAAATATGTATATATTTAAATATATTTGTATCACTTGTATTTTTCATGTCTATTTTTATTTATTTATTTAAATTTTTTAACTATTGTTGTGAAGCAAGACAAATTTAACAAGATGATTTAAATCCAATGTTTTTATTTCTGTATTTTCAGTGTTTTGAGGAAATCTACGCGCCGCGTCATCGGCAGCGCGGTGACGCGATGTGCGCGCGACGCTCGGGGGGCGTGTCCAGCGGAGTCACTGCAGCTGCGCACAGAAACAAACAGATTGTTCAAGTTGAAGGATTCGATCTCATCACGTCACAGAACCGGTGAGTACCCGGAGTTTGTGGCGGGATTCGATCTAAACGACGGTTTAACCGGATAGAGAGCGAAGAGCTGCGGCTTCGTCACCGTTAGAGACAAGTTCAGAGACCGAGGCTGCTTAGTTAGCTGCTTAGTTAGCTGGTTAATTAGTTAGTGAGCTAGTTAGTGAGCTAGCTAGTGAGCTAGCAAACAGTACAGTTAACTCGTGTGTGTGTCATTTAAGAGAGAAGGAAGTGTGTGTGTGTGTGTGTGTGTGTGTGTGTGTGTGTGTGTGTGTGTGTGTGTGTGTGTGTGTGTGTGTGTGTGTGTGTGTGTGTGTGTGTGTGTGTGTGTGTGTGTCTCATGTCTTCTGATGTGATGAGCTGTATGTAAATGAAGGGGGGCTGCCTCCTGGTGACAACAGGACAAACATCTGCTGCATCTGGACTGTTGCATGACAGCGGTGCCTCTTCCTCCTGTTCTGGTTTGTGTCCCCTCCTCAGGACCTAGTGGACCTGATGGGGACTGAAGACTTGTCCTAATGAGGTCCTGGTTAATGCTAACACGTGAATTGGTCCTGGTTAAGGGTAAATCAGGGTTAGGTATGGATTAGTTATGGTTTGGCATGAATAGGTAAAGGGTAAAGTGAGGTATAAGGTTTTGGTGAGGCTGTCCACACTGAATGGAAGTCAATGCAAAGTCCTAGTAGCTGTGCAAACCTGTGTATGTGTTAGGACAGCTAGGACATTTTGGCCGTGGTTATGAGTGTCCTCACTGAGATAGAAGAAAATGTCTATGATATGGACATGATGTTGCACCTATGATACACACACTTACTCCCACTCAAACAGAGACACTGTCAGTTTGCTGTGTAATGTGTCACTATGCTGATTCTGCTGTGTGTGTGTGTGTGTGTGTGTGTGTGTGTGTGTGTGCAGCATGTCCTGTCTGGATGCTGACTCTGGATACACATGTGCTGAGTGTGTGTGTTTGCATGTTGTCCTCACACACACAAACACACTCACTCAGTAGTTCACTGCAGTCTCTGTCTTGGCCACGGCTGCTTCTGGTTTAGAGTTTCTCTGTTGCAAGAGTCAAGGTCGGGTGGACGCTGGTTTCCTGGAGCTGATGACACAAACCTGGCCACAAAATTGTGTTGTCACTTTGTCGAACCAGAAGATTTTCAGTTAATTATCATGTTAGACTTTCTACCTGTTAACGACCTAATCATTAGATTTCTTCTGGCTCTGATTGGCTTCACTGAACAGGTTTCAGAGTTAAATGGGATAAATGATGCTGTCAGATTGATTTGAATTCACATGTGTATTGTTTTTGTCTGTGGCCTTCATATCTTTGTGTGTGTTTGTGTGCGATGACTCACAAAACCCTCCAGAGGGTCGAGCTGAACTCTGTCGGTTCATCTTCATCTCACGTGTCTTCCTCTGTTTGTGCTTTTTTCCGGCCCTCGTCACATGTACGGGGAACATGCGTGTGTGACATCAACACAGATGCTCGCCGCTTGATATCGAGGAGGAGGAACACACAGCTTACACAACATGTGGATGTGCGTTCAGTGGGTCGTTAATGAGCTGCAGCATCCTCTTCATCCACCCGTCAGTCTCATCAGGGCACATTTAACAAAGTGTTGACAGAAATGTGAAGAAATGGAACTGTTGCGGAGTAGTTTTTCATTTTGTTATCCTGTGTGTGTGTGTGTGTGTGTGTGTGAAAGTTGCGTAACCTTGTTAGACATTAAAACCATGAGCCCACATGTTAACACACACACACTCAAAGTGATGCTGCGTGTGTGTGTGTGTGTGTTTGATGCACAACTCCATTTTCTTTAGTGTCTCGCCTCATCGGGCCGTGCATCCAGCCGAGGCGCTCTGATGCTGATGCTGCGAGCTGTGATGCAACTGTTTAGTCAATTATTAATGAGCAGGGGGGAAATGGAGAAGCATGAAAGGGAGAGTGAAACCTCCTTGTTGTGCGTGCGAGCGTGTGCGTGTGCGTGTGCGTGCGTGTGCGTGTGCGTGCGAGCGATGCCAAAGCAGGAACCACCGCATGGAGCTGATGGCAAAAAACGTATCAAACATTTTAGGGCAAATACGATGGTTAATGTGCAGCCAGGAATAAAAAACAAACTTATATTATTATTATATTTATCATCAGTAATTGTTTAGTTATGTATTCAAATATTAGAGTCTTAGTTTGTCCAAAGCAATTTTTATTTTTACCATAAAACAGAGAAAAGCAGCAGATTGTTGCGTTGGAACCAGCAAACACACCAAGAAGTCATTTTATTAGGAACACCTATCTGACACTCACACAGTCCTGCAGTGAATCTGCCCTTTAGGACGGTTATTTATTAAGACTGTGTAGGTTGTGTTATTATGGAGGCTTGAGTTTGTGGTGCTGTTGGAATGGTATTGTGTTATTCTATAGATACTAAAGTGTGATTCTATGGTTGCGTCCTCCCCGTGATGGCAGGCTATAAAACAGAATTATTACCTCTTCCACCAGGGATCGATGCAGCCATAGTGCTGCAGACCAGGCACACAAAGAGTTAATTGGCTCGGCCGTTTGGGAAGCAGCGAGCTGTCGGGAGAGGGAAAGAGAGAGAGAGAGAGGGGGGTGTGAGGAAGAGCGAGGGAGAGATGGGAAAGCAGGAGGAAGAGGAGAGGGAGAGGCTGCAGTCTCTTTGCTGCGTGACGGCGTCTGCAGCGTGAGTTTGTTTACATCCACCGGCAGCGGTCGGAGTCCTCGGGTACGTGAGTCTCATCTTTACCAGCGTCGTCATCACCCGGGAACACACGGAGCGTGACGCCGTGTTTTTCTGCTGCATGTGGAAGAAAATGCATCATCATGCTGTGTGCTAATGGTTTGTCTTTCTGTCCGTCATATCACTTGTTGCTGGACTTCTGCAGAGAATAATAACAGGGAGATGCTGCACGAGACGTGAGACGGATGCAGGGGGGGGGGTTTACTGACACGGTCACTGCTGTGGTACAACTTTGCTTCAAGGTAAAGACATATTTATACAACTGTTTACAGTGTCAGTGCCGTGTATGATCTTTAAATACAGTCTATGATCTCTATATACAGTCTATGATCTTTATAGACAGTCTATGATCTCTATATACAGTCTATGATCTTTATATACAGTCTATGATCTTTATATACAGTCTATGATCTCTATATACAGTCTATGATCTTTATATACAGTCTATGGTCTTTATATACAGTCTATGATCTCTATATACAGTCTATGATCTTTATATACAGTCTATGATCTTTATATACAGTCTATGATCTTTATATACAGTCTATGATCTCTATATACAGTCTATGATCTTTATATACAGTCTATGATCTCTATATACAGTCTATGGTCTCTATATACAGTCTATGGTCTCTATATACACTCTATGATCTCTATATACAGTCTATGATCTTTATATACAGTCTATGATCTTTATATACAGTCTATGATCTTTATATACAGTCTATGATCTTTATATACAGTCTATGGTCTCTATATACAGTCTATGATCTTTATATACAGTCTATGATCTCTATATACAGTCTATGATCTTTATATACAGTCTATGATCTTTATATACAGTCTATGGTCTTTATATACAGTCTATGATCTTTAAAAACAGTCTATGATCTCTATAGACAGTCTATGATCTTTATATACAGTCTATGATCTTTATATACAGTCTATGGTCTTTATATACAGTCTATGATCTTTATATACAGTCTATGATCTTTATATACAGTCTATGATCTTTATATACAGTCTATGATCTTTATATACAGTCTATGATCTTTATATACAGTCTATGATCTTTATATACAGTCTATGATCTTTATATACAGTCTATGGTCTCTATATACAGTCTATGATCTTTATATACAGTCTATGATCTCTATAGACAGTCTATGGTGCAGTGTGGAGGCCGATGTTTAGCATGAACAGCTGTTTACTTACCAGTGAACGGCTGTTAATTGAGTTTCCTTTGATTCCAGCAGCACAGGAAGTAGGGGAGACGAGATGTCACCCAACCACCGAACAATCCTCATCATAGACTGTAAATAAAGATGGACGACGAGTCTCCACTTTCTTCCTGTCTCACATAAATGCGCCACCATCTTGCCCTGTGACTTGGCTTCACTTTTGGGGAGCTGCCAAGTCGTCCAAGGACCAAACGTTTGATTTTAATTAGTGATTTGATGATGTAGAACAGGGTGGAACATAATGATTGACAGCTGAGACTGACTGGTGATTGGCACAGTGCAAGATGGTGGACGCCTGTATCCAAGATATTTCATGTTTGTACAATAAGAGGAAGTGGAGATGTGTGGTTGATGAATTGCTTCATGTGAGGCCTGCAGTTTTCTTTCCCCTCTCAGTCAGTCAAAGACTCGTAGCTCGACCCTGCAGCTCACTTCTACTTTCAGCCTCCCCCCCCCGAGCGTTTGCCAGAATAGACCCGTCTTCTGTTTAACTCACAGCTGCACTGGAAGTGGTTTAAGTGTGAAGATACTCCCAGTGTCAAAGCACAATCTGCTCATTCTGCTTTCACTAAACTAATATTTGTATGTATGTGTTCCGCTCCCATCAATATTAGAGCTTTACACGTTTCTTCACTGGTGTGTGTTCTCGAACTTCTGTCATCGTGACGACAAATTAAATTTCGGATCTTGAAAGTGAGGATATTTTAGCGATATTTTAGATTTAGATTGATAATTTATGTCGTTGCTGTAGAGACGCATCAAAGGACACTTGCTGAAAACAACAGAAGGAAGTGGCAGTTTCTCACTCGTACACAAACTGAGCCGTTCGTGGTTTTTCAGCTCAAGCTCAAATGGAAAATCTTAATGTGGTGTGCATCAACCTTTTGTGGTGATGCAGGGTCGCAGAAAGGTCGCAGCACTTTGCACGGCTTCGGTGGAAAAACTTTTCAAAACCACGAGTCATTTCTCTCAGACTTGAACTTGACAAGAATTGAGACGTCGCTGTTGCTGACGTGTGTGTGTGTGTGTGTGTGTGTGTGAGAGAGAGAGAGATACAGGGTGTGGGTGTGAGAGATACAGGGTGTGGGTGATGCTCATTTTCATGTGAAAGGGCCACAGCTGCTCCGTCCCTCTAAGGAAATTATTCATGCTTTATTCTAATGCTGATCCTAGAGGGTACACACACTCACACACAGAGAGACACACACACAGGGTGGTTTTGTGTGTGTGTGTCTATTATCGGCTCAATGGAGCAACATGGGGGCAAATTTGTGTTTGTGACATAACTATTTATACTATTTTGTACTTATTGCACATTGGAAAAAATACCAACTGGACTCATGACGTTCATACACTCGATGGAAAAGTGTCCAGGATGTGAAGCTGTACGTCACATTCTCCGTTTCAGTCAAGCTATGAAACTATGTGCACACACAAATGTAAACGTGCTGGTGTCGAACCATGGAGGAATGCGTTTTGTAAATCTAAACCCTGGATCTGATGAATCTTGACACATGAGCTGTGATTTGAAATGTAACACCTTCCCTTTCACGTCTTTTCAGGTTCTGAGCTGGGAGCCACTCATCCTCACTGAACCTGGATCAGCTCACTTCCTCTTTACCTTCATACCATCCAGACACTGTGAGTAGATTCACCCTGAACACCCTCACAAATATGATCTAGGGCTCGGGCCTGATATTATTTTCAGTAGTTACACAATGTAAAGCTCTGGCCCTGTGGCTGTGAGCCGTAGTAAAACACATGTTGAACTATGCAAAGGTTTTAAGATTAGTTTCAGCCGTAATCCCTTTAAGCGCCACTTAAATCCCAAACTAACCTTGTAGCCCTGCTGGGTTCTCAGGCTCAGTAATGCAGGTTCATCACGACTATGGAAACTTTCTTCTTCACATGCCAGAGGTTTGATTTAACTCGAACACGGTTGTGCTGCTTATAGCCACTGAAAGCATTTTGTTGAAATGAAAGCCTTGTTGAAACAGGAACAAGTTGGTTTCATTCCGAAAAAGATGCTTTTTTAAAACCGAAACCAGATTTTCTTGCACACGATTAAGTGAAGTGGAAAATGAGGATACACTTGGTAAATACATCTCGGGGATGTCACTTTAATTTGTCTTCTGCTTCGCTTGGATTTGGTGTGAAAAGAGTCGAGGAGGAACCAAATTTAGAAGAACGTGTTGACCTTCACACACACACACACACACACACACACACACACACACACACACACACGCTCTAAAAGTGTGTTAAAGTCCTCTTGGCAACGAGAAGGCTTGAAAATGGGGTTTCACCATGTATGGTCAGCTGGACTCTCGCTCTCTCCCAGTCTGTTTCTCCTTCTCCCAGTCTGTCTTTTCTCGCTCAAGGATGAAACTGACACAGAAGCTTCAAACACGTGGCCGTGCGTTCAGTTCCCTCTGCAGCGAGTCGACAGATAGAGGCAAACAAATCAGAAACAGTTGTGCAGAGGTTGAGTAGAAGCCTATAAACCTGCCGTGATCCTCTTTAGTTTATTCAATGACCTCTCATGATGGAACTTGTTGCTTTAATGATGACTTTTGCGCTGCCAAAACAAATCGTCCAACCCTGAACATCTCGTCATTTCATCCCCATCTTCCAGAAACAGCTAATTTGAATTAAAAGTTTATTCCTGAGCAGGTTTGCAGCTTTCTGTCGTGTGGGTGGAGAGTTTTTGTAATGGAGGGGGAAGTTATCTGTTAATATCCGCAATAGTTTAAACAAGGACCTGATTCCAGGACAACCAGGCCAGTTCCTGTGAGAACGATCTGTAAAGTCTGTTTATACTGCTAATCAACCAGAATCTAAACTTTGCCAATCCTGTACGAGGGTTTTATGTGTCAGGAGCTCTGGGCCTATACTGTGTGTGTGTGTGTGTGTGTGTGTGTGTGTGTGTGTGTGTGTGTGTGTGTGTGTGTGTGTGTGTGTGTGTGTGTGTGTGTGTGTGTGTGTGTGTGTGTGTGTGTGTGTGTGTGTGTGTGTGTGTGTGTGTGTGCCCCAATTCATGTGACTCACAAACCTACACAAACACTAACACACCGTGCAGGCTATATTTGGAGCTCCCTTTTATGGCAGCATTTCTGCTCAGTGAAGATTTCTGGAGTTTGACCTCCTCGTTTCCTTCTGCTCGTTACACTCTTTTCTTTTTTCTACCATCCCTCTTATGCTCTTTTTACAAGAAGGTGAATTCCCAGATCTGCTGAATGACTTCATTGATCTGAGGTGTGTTAAAACAAAGAGATTTCTCTTTTACAGGTTGCACGACAAAGTGAAACTGAAGTAACGGCTATAGATTGAAGCTCTTTGGGTTATCTTTGTTTATATGTTTTTGGAAGATAGAAAACAACTCGAACCATTAACGTGTAACAATATCAGGAAGCTACAAGCCGTAAAAAGCAAGAGGCCTGTAAATGGATGATGTGTAGGAACCAGTTTTTGATAACGAAAGTTGAAAGCAAGTAATTTTTGGCTTTGGGTGTGGAAAATGTGACTCCAGTTGGCCGACAGACTGGAAATTTCCTCCTTGGTTTGTGAACAAAGACCAGAGATGCGAGGCGTCTGGTAATCTGGTGGCATCTGGTAGCATCCGTCTCTGTCCTCGATACACAAAGGAAAGAAAAGCCCTGAAAATACGGCAAGCAACCAAGTGGCTGTAGAGATTCGGCCCACAGAGAAATCCTCAGGTCGTGTTCCAGATGTTTACTCTGACAGATGTAGGACGTCGGTATCTGAGCTGACAAAAGTGGGACAAGGGAGATCACTGCTGGACCGTTTATAAGGAGGAAGTAGGACAGCAACTATTAACCCAGAACCACAGTTAAGATAAGAATGTGTGCGTCTGGTTGTAAAAGATGTAGGAGAGTTTAAATATTCTTTAAATTACATATATTCATCTCAAAAATCATTTGTTTACTGTAACTTTGACCTTAATCTGAATCACTGAGCACCATCCTACCCAGATAGACGGAAGAGATCTCCATCTGCGTGTTGTCAAACTAGACCATCGGTGCCTGCTCCTGTCCCCTGCGTTCGCCGCTTTGCTGCAAATAGGCTAATTGCTCCTTAACAAAATGGGACAGAGGGAACGAAAGCAGGAGAAGACGAGGAGAGTGGGATGTCGGCTCGTCCACAAACCTCCGGGGAATCAAACCCCAGAAGATCCACGGAACGATTCTAGTAAGATTTGCGGATCACGGCAGAAAGGCGACAGACAAGGAAATGGTGAGGAAGAGAAAAGGAATTAAAATAAACTGCGGGGGACCTCATGAGAAACGTACAGTCTCTTAGCAACATCAACTTTCTGTAGGGTGATAACTTTAACAGAGGCAGAGAAAATGCTAATTTGTGGGATGACACACACACACACACACACAGATACGCAAATGCAAATAAACACCTTCCTGCAGAACCACAGACAAACATACACTGACCAGTTTATTAGGTCTAACAATAGTGTTGTCTAATACAGCAGAGGGATGTTGATTCAGCTGAGAACTGTGGAGGCTGCAGTCAGAGGGTGTTTGTGCAGTTCAGAGTCAACACGTCGTCAGTTCAACAACGAGAAACTGCAGCTTCCAAAACAACCACATCCCCGCTAACCTAGAATTCACTCTCATGTAGAAAACAGGGGGCGGATTTGAGAGACATGTCACATGTTAATAAGCAACAGGTAAATGAATCTAGTTTAACAGATGGGATGTGGAGGTAGAAATGCAGATTGGATGAGTTGACCTTGAAGTTGGCTGTTGTTATTCATGAGTTTGACCTTGAAGACGTCACAAGTTGCCCACTTATCTCTGCGATCTGTCTGTGTTGTTTGTTTCTCGCTCTGTACACATCTCCGTCCTCCTCGCTGCGGCCGTAGGCGTTGATGTATTCGCATCGTGAATTTAAATTCATGCGCGTGGTTGAAATTATTTCTTCTCTTGACCAAGTATCATTTTATAAACAGCAGCACAGAGCATCAGTGTGATGATGAGTTCCTCCTCCTCCTCTTCCTCCTCCTCCTCCTCCTCCTCCTCTCTCCATGTAGAGAGGTGAATGAGATCTACGCAGGAAGTGGGGCTCATCACATGGGAGTGTGTGACGGTGTGTCGCCCGCTCGTCCCGGACAGGCATGGCGGGGGTCAGAGAGCGCGGCTCCCGGACACAGAGGCCGTGGTCGGTGTACCGGGCCACCACGTTTGAGCTGTCCGACGAGATGATCGGCCTCGCTCTCGCAGGTAAGAGGGCGTTGAGTCTTCACGGAGGTTTGATGAAAAGTAAAACAAGAAAAACGTTCATTCATAAAAGCTGTTAATTAGTCACAAAGGTAAAACTCATTAAAGTCACCACTTGCAGCAGCACAGAAAATACATCTGCACACTTGGTGGTTACCACCCGCACACAAACACACACAGGGAGTCGAACTAGTGTGGGAGCGAACGGCCTCTTCAACCACACTCTGCTCCGACCGCAGCGATCCCTGAGTGCAGCTCTTCATCCGTCAACACTTCCCACTGAAGCCAGTTTCATTACTTGTTTCTTCGAGCTCAGAATGAAACCTGATGTTGTTTGTCTTCTAGGAAATAGTCAGGACCCAGACGAGCCTGTGCTGGAGTTCAGCGTCGGTGAGTAACACAGACATAATGTCTCAGTTTGTCCTTTTGACGAGATCAGTGTTACAACATGCAGGTAAAAGTTGACATCATTCTTTTAATTGTTTTGGTCACACGACAACACGACTTCCTCCAAACCTGCTACTCGGGTTTCAAATGGCCTGTTTGTTTGCCTGTGGACTTGTTGAGTATTGACTGTGGCGCTGTGTGTTTATGTCTGTGTGCATGTGTGTGTGTGTGTCTTCTCGTCCAGTCTGCACAGACCTGGTGACTCCTGCTCTGGATCGAAAGCCCAACAGCTTTGTAGCAGTGAGCTGTACGACGCCGCCTCAGGCCTTCTGGACCAAACACGCCCAGACTGAGGTCATAGAGGTCAGACTTTTAGTTTTTCTGCTCCAAGGCGACCGTCTCTCTTCAAGTCACTGTGAAATAACGTCATAACACTTTTTAAGAGTTATTGTTTCACAGAAATGTTGCTGAGTGGCTGTGTGACGTCCTCCGTCCACAGGGCACCAGTAATCCCATCTTCCTCAGCAGCGTCGCCTTCTTCCAGGAGTCCAACATCAACCAGCAGACGCAGGTGAAACTGGCCGTCTATGACGTCAAGGACCGCTCGCAGGGCACGGTACGACCTGGAGTCATTTAACGTGGGGGCTGTTACAGCTCTGTTACGCCACTGAGCGTCTCTGTCCCTCTGAACTGAGGCTGGAAAACAAACCAGCGTGGACTTTGCTCTCAGATGATGAGGTAGTTTGTGAACTGCAGTGTAAACATGCGTCTGCCTCTCTGTCTGTCCAGATGTACCTGCTGGGCTCAGCACTTTTCCTGTCAAGGAGATTTTGCAGGAGAAGAGCCACAGATTACAGCTGGAACTGAGGTAACACACACACACACACACCCTGGCTTTTTTAAAGTGTTTGTTTTTATTGTTTTACATATGTTTTAGGTATTCTTTAAAAGTTCTCTTTGTACATTTGTAATCTTAACAACAACATAACCTTAAAAGTTTTCCTTGGAGTCTGTGAATCCTTCTGCTCCTTTTGTCAGTTACACTGAATTACTGGGTTTTATTGTGCAGATCTGCGGAGAACGTGCGGGTGGGGAACATCACCGTCACAGCCTGGCAGATGGAGGACAGAGCGGACCAGAGGATGTCGCTCAACCGCCTGCCAGACGGCATCAACGGCCGGGTGAGAGTCCGGGAATTACATTCGGATTCGCCCACGGCCGCTGGCTCATTGTTTTCAAACGAACCGGAGGAAGTTTAATTCATTATTTGAGATTGTTCCTGCTGTTAATCAGATTTGAGGCACCTGATGAATAATGTTTCACGTGGGAGCGATTTCCTGTTTGTCTGTGAAAACAAATTCAACAAAACTCACTTAACCGGCTTCATGACACAGAGCCTCACATGTGGCGTTGGAGTGACTTATCTCCGTGGGGGTGCACAGAGCGGTGGAGGTGGTTGTTGCTCACCGGAGTCGACCTTCAGTCTAACATGAGTTGATGCACGTGTCCTGCAGACGGTGCTGACTGTTGACGAGAGCCTCACGGAGTCGATGGGAGTCCGGATCAAGTTCGCCTCGCTATGCAAAGACACCCTGCTGCGCTCAGGTATGACCACACACAGGTTCTTTGAGTTTATGGTTCATTTCCAGAACATCCAGGCGATGTAACGTTCCCCCTGTTCTCGCCCTCTCGCCGCCCTCCAGCCGTCTTACCCACACGGCTCCGTGTTCACAGACACATCAGAACGTTAATCTTATTAAGTAGAAATATATTGATTGTCACTGCAGAGCGGGACGTATCTGTTTACCTCAGGGACATGTCGCAGATCCAGAAATAACACCTATAGTGTTTTGGTTACACTAACAGTTTGATCTAATCTTTAATAATCTAATGCGAGCTAATTGAATCTTCTGCGCCTCAGTGTTCGGAGGCACAATGTCCAGGATGTACCGCTTCCCCACGACTGACGGGAAACATCTACGCGTGCTGGAGCAGATGGCTGAGAGCGTCCTGTCGGTCAACATCCCCAGACAGTTCGTCAAGCTGCTGCTGGAGGAGGACGCGGCCAGGTACACACACACACATGTACATCTCGGACCTCTACAGGAGCTTAGGTTCTTGTTGCGGAACAATTAGATTAGAAATGTCTTTTACTTTTCTTGGAAGATGAATTGCTGAATTCCCACTTCATCTGCAGGGTCTGCGAGCTGGAGGAGCTGGGAGAGTTGTCCCCCTGCTGGGAGAACCTGCGGCGACAGATCGTCTCTCAGTACCAGACCATAATACTAGCATACCAGGAAACCCTGTCTGACCTCAGTGATTACAGAGGTTGGTGTCCCACACATTGTTAGTGGCCTCCTGCCAGGTGAGTTTTAAAACAGTTGACATGATCCCTTTGTTTCTGTTTTAAAAGGTCCGTCATTCAAAGCCAGTAACCTGAAGGCAGAGAGGAAGCTGGAGTTCATGCCAACCAACCTCCACGTTCAGAGGATGAGGGTTCAGGACGAGCTGGGCTTTGGTGAGACACTCTCACTTCCCGGCTCACAGTTCTGTTCATTCACACGCAGATGTATCTTTTAAACGCCGCTGGTCCCGTCTGCGTGTTTCTCCCGCAGAGCACACGTATGATGTGATAACAATCGGAGCTCCGGCCGCTCACTGCCAGGGTTTTAAAAACAGCGGCCTGAGGAAACTCATCCACAAGTTTGAGGAGGCGAAGAAACAGTAAGTTCACAGATGCCTGGTTGATGATATCTGCTCTTGAGTTGAATCTCCTCCTTTGCTTCATTCATAGTTTCCACTCGTATTGTTTTTAAACGGTTCAAACCTGTGATTCATTTGATGCAGTTGAAGTTATTTTGTTGATTGATTTTTTTTTTTTTTTACATAGAACGAACGAATGCATTGTTTCTTTAACTTTTGCATTAATTCTGCGGTTCAGTTGAATTCTTGATTTTGTTTGTATTATTTTCCGATCAGCGTATATGAGGAGGGATGGTGAGTTGTTGCACCGCTTTGCTTGTTTCCATTCGTTTGTTTGCTGTTTGCCTGTCACCACTTTGAACCACCACATAGAAACCATGACTTATACAACCCAAGGTTTAAGTTCACCGCAGACAAACAGGTGAGCAGCTCGGACATGTCACGTACTGACACATGCATCGGTATTAACAGTGTTGTGTTTGAGGGGAACGTGTTAATCCAAGCACTTGTACTGTATGTGAGTTATAGCAGGACGATAAGTTTGTTAAGATACTGCTCATTTTGTAAATTCAGACATTGTTTTAATCGCTAAAACATCAACATTAAATCATTTTAAATAATTTGTCAAATTCTCCTAAAGCTGTGTCTGAATTTACAAAGTGAGTGACATCACCCAGTTGTTTCACGTTGTCTTGTGTTTATCTGTAGGAAGTAAAGGTCAAAGTTCAGAGAAGGCATGTGCATGCAGAGATATGTGATTCTGTGATTATTCTTCCCCTCATTGGACATAAATCATTTTTTAAATTGGAGCCTCCGAGACATGACGTCCATCTTGTCTATGTTATGAGAAGGTAAGCGTGTCGTACAGGAAATGTGCTCAGACCTGGTGTCTCTGCTTCCTGCAGCAGCGCCCTCTCCAGCTCGCAGTCCATCGTCTTCATACCCCAGGACATCGTCCGGGCCAAAGAGATCATCGCCCACATCAACACGCTGAAGACTCAGGTCAGCTACTACGCCGAGAGGCTTTCCCGCGCTGCCAAGGACCGATCGGCCAGCGGACTGGAGAGGACGCTCGCCATCCTGGCTGATAAGGTGAGAGCAGGAGAAAGAGGATTATATTCAACCACGTGAAATTATGTTATGATGTTTTCAACTGACAATTCTGATATCCACCCCCCTCAGACTCGTCAGCTGGTCACCGTGTGCGACTGTAAGCTGCTGGCTTCAGCTATTCAGGCCCTGAACGCCGCGCGGCCGGAGTACATCGCCTCCAAAGCGTCTCCTTCCGCCGACTCGGAGCAAGTGGTCCTCCGCAACGACCAGGACACGCTTCTCGCCAAGTGGAGCGGCCGCAACAGCCGATCCTCGCTACATGTGGACTGGCATGAAGAGGAATGGGTGCGTTCATAAAACAGGAAACACCAACAACGACGGGACTTTCCAGGGTTTTGAATCTAAAATGTGAAAACGGAAGTCAAAGCACAAGATTCAGTGTGGTGCCTCTCGCTCTTTCTCCTCCAGGAGAAGGTTTGGGTGAACGTGGATAAATCTCTGGAGTGCATCATCCAGCGAGTCGACAAACTGCTCCAGAAGGAGAGGAGGCCCAGCGATGCCAGTCAGGACAGTACCCAGAGTGACCAGCAGGGTGGCGGCATTAAGAAAGGTTAGTAACAAACAAACACACACAAAGGGCAATTTAATTCAGTGTGTACTTGAATACAGCGACCGGAGAAGTTTAGGATAACACTGCTCTCTGTGGTTACAACAAGGTAACAGAGGAAAAAGACGAGCGTTCTGGATCAACCCAGGAAATATGTCAGAGGAATCTCTATCATCATCATCCTCATCCCCACTTCCACCTTCATCATCACCTCCTCCACCACCTTCCTCATCCTCTCTGCCTGCGCTCTCCTCCACTCATCCTGAACACGACTCCTGTACGTTCACTTCATTCTTTTCTTTTCCTCTTCTCTTCTTCACTCGAGTGCAGCTCTGGTATTTCTGAATATCATTTCACACTTTCTGTCTGAACTAACACTCAACAGGAAATCGTACACACCTACATCTTTGTATTTCAGACTTGTGGTCGAATCACAAGACAGACAAACTGTTCACCTTTGTCTTCTTCCATGAAGCCAAACGAGTCTTATGTTTGAATAGTAGATGTTCTTCACCGTGGTCTGCAGTGTTCTGTGTGTTTGTCTCTCTGTTGCCTCGTGTGGCTCGCAGCGCCCGCTAATCATGCATGTTGCACCTCCATCCCTTCTTCTAGATGGAAGCCCCGGTGCTGAGGAGGCGTACCCAGGTAAGAGCTGCCTCCTCCGCCCATGCTTCTCTACATCCACAACTCTGCAGGACTGGGGTTCAACAGGAACATACGAGATGTGGGCAGAGACTAATACGTAAGACAGGATATCAACATCCGTCCTGAGTGATCTGAAACCACCCAAGATGCATTGTGGCATCTGAGATCCGATCAGTCAGACCACATCTGTTTAGAGGAACTTAGAGCAGATTGGATCTCTCAGGGCGGATCTTAATATCAGGCCTACAGCTGTTTACCAAGGAATAAAGTTTTTATTTGGTGTAGTACATTCAAATTTCAAAACAGGTATTTTCAAAAACGTTTTAATGTTTTAATAGGGACATTTTTACTTATGGGTAATATAAAGTTTGTGGTTTTTTTCTGGAGGTTTAACTTGTAAGGAAACGTATCGCTTCTGCTTTCCTTGTTGCTTCTGTTCCATCTGTTTCCTGTCTCTGTCCTAAAAAGTCTAAAAATATCAACTTTAACCTAAAGATTCACTTTCATAACTGAGCCAATGTTGATATATGTTCAGTTGTGTTTTGTCTAACCTCTATTATTGTTTATATCTGTGTGTATGTGTGTGTCAGGTGAGTGGAGCGAGGCGTTGTACCCTCTCCTCACCACGCTCACCGAGTGCGTCGCCATGATGAGCGACAAGGCCAAGAAGTCCATGGTCTTCCTGCTGATGCAGGACACCGCCCCGACGATAGCCATGGACCTGTCGCTGCAGTACCGCCGCGACGTGGTCTTCTGCCAGACGGTCAGCGCTCGCACACACACACACACACGCGCACACGCACGCGCACGCGCACACGCACACACACTCACAGCAGCGTGACATTGACTCTCTCCCGCACATGTTTACATCAGCATTTACATAAACGTGTATTTTCGTCTTTTAGTTAATGCGCTTGAGTGAGTCACAGCAGGGGGGGTCAATCACAAGTTCATGAATGTGCGAATATTGTAAACATGAGGACGACGGAGATGCAGCTGTTGGTGCCGGTGTCACATTTATGACAAATAAACACAGATTATTATACAAGTGGGGGGGGGGAGGGTTTCTTCACCTTCAGACCTACACCCCCACGCTCCTGTGCGGGCGACAAACCAGAAAGACGTTTAAAGTTAAAAAAGAGGATTTGTGTCAAAGTAGTTTTCATCTCACAACTTGAAATCACAGTGTCTCTAACGTGTTGATGTGTTTGTGATGCAGCTCACCGCTCTCATCTGCGGCTTCATCATCAAACTGAGGAACTGTCTCCGTGACAACGGGTTCCTCCGACAGCTCTACACCATCGGCCTCCTGGCTCAGTACGAGTCCCTGCTCAGCACCTACGGTACAAACACACACAGACGAGGTGGAGACACCTGATCTGTATTTACAGATCACATGTTTTACAGGTTTTACAGGTTTTACAGGTTTTACCTGCAGAGAAACCTATTATTAAGTTATTAAAAGTCATGAATTGTCTGTTATACACGTGTTTCAGGGGAGGAGTTGTCCATGTTGGAGGACATGAGCGTCGGCATCATGGATCTGCGGAACGTCACCTTTAAGGTAAAAACGTGTGTGTTAGAATATATTATGTATAGTAAATATGTATATGAATCATATGGTCGAGCTTTTTCAAATTTTTAGTGTCACAGTTACGATATAATGTCCTTTTAAACACATAATGGCTTCAGCCTTTTGTATAAACTGAAGCTGCTTCATGTGCAGCAGCAGCGTTTACTCATCAATCATTCAAACATTTCCTTCCCCTCACTATAAGGTGACCCAGGCCACCGGCAGCTCGGCGCCCGACATGCTGCCGATCATCACCGGGAACCGAGACGGCTTCAACGTCCGCATCCCGCTGCCGGGAACCATGTTCGACGCTCTGCCTCGGGAGATCCAGAGCGGCATGTTGCTGAGGGTGCAGCCGGTGCACTTCAACGTCGGCATCAACGAGCAGCAGACGCTGGCGGAGAAGTGAGTGAGAAAAATGTTTCAGCGCCGACGTGAAGTCAATCAGTGAACAGAGTAAAGACATGGAGACAAATCCATTTTATGTCTTGTTCAGATTCGGAGACACGTCCCTGCAGGAGATCATAAACCTGGAGAGTCTGTCCAGGTTGAATTCGTACTACGAACAGTTCAAAGAGGTCCTGCCTGAGGACTGTAAGTACTCAAACCTCAGAATAATGCATTATTATTATATATATTTTAACAGGTTCAGTTATTAGTTCTCTCCAGATTTAATCTTTTCTTCCTCATGTATCCCCTCGACCCCTCAGGCCTCCCGAGGTCTCGTTCTCAGACCTGTCTCCCCGAGCTGCTGAGGTTTCTGGGGCAGAACGTTCATGCCAGGAAGAACAAGAACGTGGACGTCCTGTGGCAGGCGGCCGAGGTGACGCTCCTGACAAACTCAAGAACCTTATTTGTGTTTGAACGTACGTTTGACATAAATTAACGTTTCTTCCGTCTCCTCCACCTCAGATTTGTCGCCGGCTGAACGGCGTCCGTTTCACCAGCTGCAAAAGCGCCAAAGACCGCACGGCCATGTCGGTGACCCTGGAGCAGTGCCTGATCCTGCAGCACGAACACGGCATGGCGCCGCAGGTCTTCACGCAGGCTCTCGACTGTATGCGCAGGTAAGACGCCTTCACAGCACACGTACGGATGAAAACACTACATAAACCTGAGCAATATAAACGAAGCATGGAAATCCAGATCCCCTTGAGTTTTTCCCCTTCATCCTACTGGTTTCCATTCAGGCCTCTGTGTTGGTGTTAGCATGTTTTAGCATGTCCAATCTCACACTGTGGCACCTCATTTAAGATCTGTGTTCACCTAGAGAAACAAGTCCAGTCTGGTTGAGGCTTTCAGATTCTATATTCACTCTCTGATGCAGTATTTTACTGTAGCTTCACCATGAGTCAGCTGAAAACCTTTAGTTCCAGTGAAGAAACGTTTCAATGTTCAAGTGAGAGGCTCCTCCTGTGCTTGTCTGTCTTTTCTTTTCTCTACGTATTAAACTTAGAGTATTTTCCCCATCGTCATCACTACTTCTTTTGTCTTTTCATTCATTCATTGAACCTCCTGCCTGTTGACAACGGGATAAAGAACGTGTTTAGTTTGTCTTTACGCTGCGTCAGCAACATTAAACCTAGAAGTCAGTAGAGTACGTTACCAACGGTCCAAAGTGTCTGTCTGTGTTCCAAGTGTCTCTCCTGCTGCGCTCGTGTGTAAAAGATGTGATCACTCCTGTGCTCAGTTAAGGTTGCACCCCCCCACAGACACTCGCATGATTCGACGACGTGTCTTCACCTCTTCCCCCACTTCTCCTGCTCCTCACATCTCTCCTCTCTCTCCCCCCCGCCTCATCAGCCGCCGAGCATGAGACATTTCCCTTCATCTTTAGACTTTGATTTAGTTCTGGGTTTAAGCTGCGATGCATGTTGGAATATGCTTTGAGATGCTGCATCTATTCCCTTCACCTTTATCCCCCCCTGAAAAGGAAGTAAAGAACAATGTAACTTGAAGTTAAGTTCATAGGTTTTCTGCAGCAGGTATTATCTAGGATCTTTTTATGAATTTCTCACCATAGCATGAATTTTCACCTCATCCCTTCATTTTCCACCCTTTCCCCTCAGTTCCCTCCTTCACCCCATGTCTTAGGTAAATAAACATGGAGCCATTGTTGTATTTTCTTATCTTCTTTCCTTTTCTGATCGAAGCATCTCTCTTAATTTTCTCTTTTGTTCTCTCTCTTCTCTTCCTCCTCTCCCTCTGTTTCCCGCGACATGATTTTTACGGGATTGTTTTTCGTGATTCATTTGCAATATGATTTTTTTGTATTGCTTTTAAATATTGGTGTTGTTTTTCTGTCACACCGTGGAAACTGCCGTCTGTTACGTGGCGGTGGCTTCTTCGTTTTCATTGTGGCCGTGTCGCCCGTTATTTTGCCATTTCACCTCTGTGCATGATGACATATGTTCATTTTGGCTTTGGTGCGAAACATGCGGCTCCCTCTCCTCCTCCTCCTCCTCCTTCTTCTCCTTCTTCCTTCCCATCTTTTATCTTCTCCTCCATCACCTGTTCCCCTCTCATTGCCTTTATACTTCATCTTTTACCATCTCACTCTCCTTCCTTTTTCTAACCTCTCCCCCACCACCTCCTTCTCCTTCTTCCAACCCTTTTATTTGCTGCTCCACACCTCTTCCTCCTCCTTTTCTTCTTCTTCCTCACACCGGCGTGGCTCGGCAGCATTGGTACGAGGGAGGGGGTGATCCAGAAGAACCTGAGCGGCTTGCTGCCGGTGCGTGACTTCCGGCTGGACCCCAGCCTCATGTACTCGCTGCCCCTGCTGGCCCTCAGCCCCAACCTCCTGGTGGTGTGGATCTTCCTCAGCGTGGCCTATTTCCTGGCCAAGCTCCGCTGCAGCTGAGCGGCCGCGAGCAGCCGACTGACTAACAGCAAAACATAACGCCGTGTTACTGAGGAGGGGTGGGAAACCTCCACGCTGACTCCTGAGGGAGTTTCTGAAACAGTGAGAGTGTGTGTAGTTCATGCACATTAACACTGGACAGCATGAACACACTGTCCCACCCTGACCAGGGGCTTTACGCAACTAATCCCCCATCGAGGGCCACGCCCCCCCCGCTGTCTTTTATTTGATTTGTTTATGGACACTTTCTGATTGACTGAACATGGTTCACGAGCCAGGAAATGTGCTGTAAACACGGATTATATCTCAGTGTAGATATGATGGTTTACTTCACTTTCCATACATGTGACATCAGCACTACATCCACACTAAACTGGCTAAATGTAAACACTGATGTTTTCCAATCAGCCGGTTTAGTGTGAACATAGTCTGGATGATTTCATGTGGATAATCTTCAGATATAGAACAACACTGTGGCTGAGCGAACAGCTGGACTGCACACTCAACATCAGCATGTTGAAAACCGTCTGGATGATGAGAGCAGACACCTCACCATCCCTCTCTGCACTAACATGTAGATTTCAGGCCTTCAGGAGACTTTAAACCTGAATTTATGTTTGTGGATTTTCGCATAGCGCCCTCTAATGGACAGATTCTGCCTTGTTCTTCATAGTCATAAGAAGAAACGCTCACTCACAACGAAACAAACACAAAGGGATTGTTTCTGAAAGTTAGAAATGACAGAACTGAGATATGTATGAAAATAAGCAGTTTATACATAGTACTTGCTTTCAGGAAAGAGTTATTGTTGCTAGTAGCTTTCATAATGAAACAGATACATGATTTGACCTTTGCAGAAACAGCTGCTTGTTGCATTCATGCAAAACATTGAGCTTGATTCATCGTCGTCTTCCATGTGCTTCTGCACCGAGGAAACAGAAGCTTCTATCAAGTATACTTCAGATTTGATATATTTTCAGGCAGCATTTGCTAATTTTCTTTTCTCTTTAGGTCTTCCTGCTTTTTGGGAAGACGGGAGGTTGTTTGCTTCCACTTCAGCCCGAGCACTTTGCAGCAGATCGTGGTCAGATATTACTTCTCACTGACCGAGTTCTACTTTGACTCAAGTCTTTAACAAACCTTATTAGGGTCAGGAATTAATTATCAGACAGACTTCAAAATAAACATGATTCCCTTTTCTGCACATGCATGTTTTTAAATACCTCGCACACGCAATAGAACGAACCAGAAAGTCCGGTGATGACCTTGATCCTGCAGCTTTTTGAATTTGAGCTTCGTTCCCGGAGAGCGTGATGAAGAGGAGAAGAGTCGTCCATCTTTATTCACAGCCTGTTGGAGCCCGGCTGAGGTGTTTTATGGGTTCAGGTTATTTATAAAGACGGTGACATGTTGGATTCACGCACTTTAACTGGTCCCAGTTTGCCTCATGACAATCAGTGAGTGAGGAATTCAACCCACATCTGCTCTCATATCAATTCAGTGAAGTTAAATCTTCTTTACGATGCAGTTTGTAGTTTGGCTCCTGATGGAATGTACGACGTTAGGACTTTCAGGGGAAATGTGTTCGTGTAGTAATGTGTCTTCGTCCTTCAGAGCATTTATCTGGACCCGATCGCGTCCGTCCACGTGTTGACTTTGTTCCTTGTAACGTACACAAAGAGAAACGGGTACAGATCGCAGCTATTGCAGTGGAAATTAGCTTTACACAGTTTTAGATGGTGGATGTCGTGGGTCCGTCACTTTGTTGGTAGTCGAGCTTTAAGACGAGCAGATGAGGAATGTAGCCGTGTTCGTGCCAAACGCTTCCGTCAGGTTTTTATCAGGTTAATTCAGCTTTGTTAGACTCGTGTATTTGTCTGAAACCATCAAGTCTCCTTCCTGGATTTTTATAAAGGCTCCGTCCCATTAAGATCGACCCAGTAAGAGAATAGATGAGACCAGAATAACCTCCTCTGGGAGAGTCTGGTGCTCGGATGGGCCCATAAACCTCAAACACACGGATTGAACCAGAACAAGAAGATTTATATTTTATTAGTCAGATAAAAAGATTGATAACTGATTAACCAATGTCCCAAACTATTCATTCATCTTTTAGCAGTATTATATATGTGTTTATCTCGCTCAGCGCGACCTCTGTCAGACCAAAGCAACAGTATTTGTTCCACTTTGAGTTTAATTGAAATGTTATGAATACACATCTGATAAATATGCATCATCATGAACAAGCAGGGAAGTGAGGAAGCAGCAGTTTGTTTTATGTACAATGTTGAAAAGGTTTTTCAAGGATCAGGCCCCGTGAAATAATAATTTAAATATCTAACACACGTCTGATTAATTCTTTATAATTCTGTTATCACACTGAAGTGCTTCCTAAAACAAATCAATCTTTTATTCTTATTAAATCCACATGTATCAGAGAATATACTCGTACCGCTGTACATACACTGTATTTAAATGCTTGTATTGCCTAAATATTTGCTACATCTATATATATATATAAATTAAATTAACTTATTACAAAGAGTATAAATATATATATATATATATATATAAATAATCCATATTATGTGAATACTATGGTTGTGCCATGCTCACGCTGTCGTCACTTTATATCACAGCTACGTATGTGTAGTTACTGCAATATGCATATATTTATGTTTTCTTTACCACGAGTGTTCACTGTTCATTTCAACAGTTTGCATGAGCTTTCAAAGCCCTGAAGCACCGTGTGAATTCAAATGGTTTGTTTTAGCTGCATCAGAAATATCAACTGCAGACGGATATTGTGTTAAAGAGAAGTTATTGCTTTAACGTTTGTCGCTTGGGTTCAAATTGACCTTTCTTTGTTTACTTGTTTTCTTCCCACCTATGAAGTTTAAAAGAGCAGTTTTATGTTGAAGCTCTCGCTGTGTCCCGTGCTACATGTTGCACTCGATGTACCACAAACCCTAGAGAAGCTCCCGTCCTGAGCCGCTGTCCTTCCCTAATAAAGGATGTCTGCCTCCACCTGCAGAATAAAAACTGTCTCCACTGACATTCTGTGGTGTTTAAAGTTGGTTTGATGTTTTATTATTTATTCTTTGCGTCTCTGAACCTCGTTCACACGTCACCAACATGCGTCTCAGGTGAGTCGAGCACAAGTGGAGAAGGGAAACACCTCAGTGTTCCCGTCGTGGGCCAAATTTCTGTGAGGACATGGAATAATAAAACGTACTCTTGTGTATTTTATTTGTAAAATAGTACTTTTACTCTGTGGTATTAAGTACAGGAGCTTATTACAGTTGCAGCATCAGATTACAAATTCATTTGTCTGTCGCAAACAAGTTGTTCACGTCAAACATCTGCTTTTGTTTCTCCTCTGGCTCTGTCTCCTCCTCCTCCTCCTCCGTCTCCTCCTCCGTCTCCTCCTCCTCCTCCTCCTCCTCCGTCTCCTCAGCGAGGGCTGCAGACGAGAGAACACCGTGAAGAACGTGGGATGTCGGAAGTACGCGTTCAACTCGCTGCAGCTCAAAGCCTTCCCCAAGCACTACCGACCGCCTGACGGCACCTACGGCAAAGTGGAAACCTGATTGGACCGCAGAGCCCGGTGTGTTGGGATGTTTCCGTGTTATTGGACCAGTGTGTTCTGGGAAGCGACGACATGTAACTGTGTAGAATCCAGACAATCCAGACACGGATCAATTGGTCCATCACGTCGCCTGGTGGCTGTTCCAGAGGCTTTGGATTTGGTTTGTCTGGAGATGTTTCTCCCTGAACCCACAGATTTCTCCGAGCTGAGTGTAATATCTGATCGTAGGTACTGTAGCACTGTCTTATGTCACGTTACACAACACAAGAATGTTGCCCCTGGTAGCTCTTTACTTAGAAATGACCGCCACTGCCTCCTGATCAAAGACTGATATAATCATCATGAGCTTCACAGACATTATTATGTATCAAGACAAACTAGAATAACTCATTAAAACAGACGATACTCTCATGGAAACACATTCTGACTGTGCGTGGTTGTCAGTCCGAGTCCCATCAGTTCCTACTGAAGACGTGACTCTTTAAAAACATAGTTCCATCTTTTAAATAATGTTTCCCCTTCACAGTCGTTGAAGAATGTGCTATCAGGCCCTCTTAACTTCTGAAGTGCCCTTAAGCAAGATGTTAAATCCTTACCAGCGTGACGGGGGGGGATCTGTGACGACTAGTTTTCATTCCATCTTTCAAGTGAATATATTCAACCAAACAAAACAAATTAATGTCCAACGCGGATTTGTTTGGACGTTTTTATATCTTTCTTCCCACAGTTTTGATTTTATAGTTTTTGTGGTGATCCATAAAAACAATACAGCTCGTCCAAGGTCAATAAATCTGACCTCAAATATTGAGTACTGTTAAAATATTCCTAAATATGATTAAGAATTGATTTATGAGTCTATTTAGTTTCTATGCAAAATTTTTCCATAGGTATTCTGGATTTTAAAGAGGTTTCACAGACACAATGTTGAAAAGCAGCTAAAAACAACATTTTGGGC
This sequence comes from Hippoglossus stenolepis, assembly GCF_022539355.2. NCBI lineage: Eukaryota > Metazoa > Chordata > Actinopteri > Pleuronectiformes > Pleuronectidae > Hippoglossus > Hippoglossus stenolepis. Next base: position 2,104,389 of record NC_061506.1, on the reverse strand, counting down.
ATTTTATTTGTTTTTATTCACACTCCTGCCACATTCATCTGCAATGCTCTGTTTGTTCCACCAGGGGGCGCCATTGCTCCGCACTGTAAAGCCTCCACAGTTTGTTTGGCTCCATCACATGTGACCCGTTAAGTGAAACGCATCTTACTGTAACATGAACCACACTGTCAGACTGTTGTTCGACTGCCGCCCACTCGCACCTGTCACTCAGCACAGCTTCTGTTCTGCAGCATCGTGTCACACGTCTGCCTCTGAAGCGTGAGGCCAGAAATAAATATGAAAACGGTGCTTTTGTTTTCTGCTGTCGAGTTAATATGAATATAGAGACTTTATTATTATTACTCATTATTAAAATAGAGATTAAACTGAGTCGCTAACGAATGGGCGGCTGAGTATTTTCCTTGTGGGGCTTTGTAATTTATCACTTCACAAAATGTATTTATCAGCATTAAATGATCATTTAATCTCAATGTGTTGTCAAGGCAACGTGTCCTGAGTTTTATAATGAACCAAATGACGTAGATTTCTCTTCCCCAAATGAGATCTGTGAGTGAATCTCTGGGAAATCGTTGCAAAACTAGATATGTAACGATGTTTGAAGGAAGTGAAAACAAAACCTGGATCTGTGCCCTGATCTGGATCTGCACCAAAATCTGAAGAGTTCCTCCCGGACTCCGACCACCACGATTCATGGAAACCACTTCACTTGTTTCCGTGTAATCTGGCTCTTTCATAACCACTTCTGTGGCGCTAATAAAAATACAATTTAGTTATGAAAACTACTGTTTATCTTTTGAGTTAATGTCTCTGCATCACCACATGTGTTACTTTCAATATTCCTACATTTACGTATGTCTATATGTGCTGTTAACTTACAGATCTGAGCGGACACAGTTTCACTTTGTGCAGGAGATGAATGTTTTCACTCTGTTTGTTGCTGAGCAGGATTAAGCTAAAACCTCTGGACAGATCGCCATGGAAACAGAAGGGGTCAGGAAACGAGGCTTTACATTTTCACGAGGATCCAGAAAATCGGTTTCACTTCCCCTGCAGCGTTTCCTACAGAATCCAGTCTGTGGCTCTCAAGCACAAACCGATTCGGATGCACTGCACTGATGACACTCGCAGGAAGCAGACATGTTGTTCACGGACAGAGCACAACACACAGTTATAGATCTCTTATGTAAATAATATTTTGGTTCATTAAGAAACTGTGGCAGGACAAATTAGAATAAAGCAGCTGCCTCAATGGAGACAGTTCATGTTAAGATGGGACAGTGGTGGAGGTTTGAGTCCTTGTAGTTTTTAACGTTTCTCTGTAAAACACATAATTTATCAAATGAGTGTAATTAAAGGAGAAAGCAGAGGATACATGAGTATTTTATAGTCACAGTAGAAACCGCATGGAGGCAGATAAAGGAACAGAGCTGCAGTAGTTTCCCAGGCCCTCCCCTCCTCTCTCTCCCATCAGACTGTTCATTACACTTTCTCTCCTGCTGGTGTTCAGTGAGCGTAATGCTTACCTGATCAGATTCTGAGAATTACCTGAACCATGAAAGTGGTATCATCAAACTTTTGGGAAATAAGTTACTGGGATAACCAAGTGATAGAAACAGGTCGACTGGGTTGAGCTTCCTGAAGACGTTTCTTATCAAAGACCTGATGCTGGGAGTCCTGGAACCTCCCTGCTGTTGCTTCCACTGGGAGTCACTGGGAGTCACTGGGAGTCATTGACCCAGTGAGTCGTGTCCTGAGGTGTGAATTGTAGTAAACTTCCTGGGGATGGAAGTCAGGACTTTCTGTGGCTGATACTTAGTTTGAAGTAGAGACGCTTCCTGACCTGAACACTGGGGAAACTGGCACAGCCCAGGAGAGCCAGCTCCTCGGGTCAGGACTCAGCAGTCAGAAGACAACAATGTCCACATGTTGACCAGGGACGACAGGTGGTTTGAAAGAAGAGTCCCTCAGGACACATGACTCACAGGGGGAGACTCCTAACGACCGTTCATGGGAAGTACCCAAGTGGGAAAACCCAAGTGTAGAACGTGCCAGACAACACGTCCCCTTGTTGAGTCGTGGGACAGACGTGGGGACGAATGAGAACTTAAGAAGGCTGTTTTTACACTTACAGGCTCTGTAACGACTGAATTAGAAGAAACTCTGTCAAAGTATTATTATCAAGCGTAATCCCTCAAAAGTTGTAATCCTCATAAAGCCGTGTGACTTTATCACGTTGGGTTTTCCCAACAAAATCATTTTTACATCCTCAGCGAACATGTTGACCAACTTTTAAAATCCACTGTGTGTTCCTGGGTTGTCTTTTAACGTCACATGAGAAGCTGAACAAATTGTGTCAAACACACACCAACACATCTCAAACCGCACAGCCCTCACAATCAATTGTTGCAGTCTTGTGAATGAGTGTATATATAGTGAGCTCGGCAGCACTATCAGCCAGTCGTCAGACACGGTGGTTCACAGTCGCCAGCATGAACACGCTCTTCATCGGCCAAGTCATCGGCATCATCCCCATCGCTGCCCTCCTGCTCTTCCTCCTGGCCAAGCTGGTTTCTCGCCACCGCCCCAGCCCCATGCAGGACGGCCGCGGCCACGCTGTGCTGATAACGGGCTGCGACAGCGGCTTCGGACACCAGCTGGCAAGATGCCTCAACCACAAAGGGTTTGTGGTGTTCGCCGGGTGCTTGTATCCGGAGGGAATCGGGGCCCAGAGTCTGGTTAGGCAGACGTCCAGCAATCTGATAATCCTCAAGCTGGACGTCACCAAGGAAGAGGACGTGCAGCAGGCGAAGAAGACGGTCCAGGACAACCTGCCGGAGAAGGGTGAGAGTTTCTGTCTCACAACAACATGATGCTGAGATTCTGAGCTCTTACTGTCAGATGTTTGATGAGTAGTGTTTATTGTTTATCTGCACTTTACGTAACATTATAAACTACAGTGTCTAGATTTTGACTTTCATTCTCACAACTTTAGATTTTGAAAGATACATTTTGAGTTATAAGGCAATACTTTTAACAATTATTTTGATTTCATTTTTATCATTACTCCGAAATATTGTATTGTTCTGGTTTAAATGAGCTTCCATAGATGTCAGTGACGTATCTTCGTGACATGTGAAGATTTGATTGTGACATGAGAAAGTAAAATTCAACACGAGACCACAGACTCACTTCGTCTCATTCTGAGTCGTGACCTCTGACCTCTACGTTGCCAGGTCCGTGGGCCGTCGTGAACAACGCTGGGATCACCGACTGGTCCGAGATCGAGTGGAGCACGTTTCAAGATTTCCACAACATGGTCGACATCAACCTATTTGGCTGCATCAGGACCTCCATCGCATTCCTGCCTCTGGTCCGTGCTGCTAAAGGTACGATGTCGTACTTCAGTGTAACGTCACATTTGAATCATGGAGGTGATGTTGAAGATGTTTCCCGTCTCCGCAGGTCGGATGCTTTATGTGTCGAGCATCTTCTCCTTCTTCAACTGCCCCAACATGGGAGCGTACAGCGTGTCCAAGAGGGGCCTGGAGGCCTTCGCCGACTGCTTGAGAGTGGAAATGGCCAGTTTTGGTGTGAAGGTACGGTAATCCTGTGACACCACACACACACACACACACACACACACACACACACACACACATCCACCGTGGAGCACGAGGTGTAACTCATGCAAGGAAACTGACTCCGAGTTTGCAGCCTTGTTTTTGTTTTGACGTCACATGTTCACTTTCTTCTGACGAGGTGGTAGCAACCAGTTTCTTCTCCATGTTAACTTTACTCTATAACTTTCTAACTTATTTCGTCTTTTTAGTTCATAATTTAAAGATAATAGGACAAATGAAGAGACACGAGCGTGACGTTAGATTGATGCAGCGTCTGATTTGTAACTTTTCCACTTTCAGGTCAGCATCATCCAGCCGGGTAATTTCGGCCAAGCCACCAACATCATCCGGATGAAGTCGGGTCTGGATATCTGGGAGAAACTGGACGACGAGCGCAAGCAGACCTTCAACCGCCAGTACATCGAGATGGCCAGCGAGTACTTCCTCTCCACGTGCAAGGCGGGATTCAAGGACACGGCGGTGGTCATCGACGCCATGATGCACGCGGTCATGTCGGGGCAGCCCAAGTACAGATACCTGCTGGTCTCAGCGCTGGACCGGTTTTTCTTCCAGCTGCACCCGTTGCTGCCCACGGTCTTTACCGACGCGGTGTTTTCTCTCAGCTCGATGTACGTGAAGAGAAAAGAGATGCTTTACGCCAAGTAGGACAAACACTGGTTGCTCGTGGGAGATACTTGGTTTTGGTTGTGAATCGTTCTGTCGTGTGTATTTCTTATTATTTGAGCATTACGGATGTTGTTATATATTTTTATTATTTGTATCGTATGATTTCTATTGTTCCCTACATTTCCTTTGTAAGAAAAACATACATTTATATGATTGTATCTTATCCTGACCAAGCAAATACACAATCATGTTTGTATATTTGTGTGTCTGTGTGTGTTTCTTGGCCAGATTATACTGTTCATCTGTGTCAAACTCTTCATGTGAATCAATAAAAATCTCTTCAATAACACGATTGTTGTGTGCGGTAAATAACTTATCTGAACTCAGTTTAACCCAATTTAAAGTTCACACACTCGTAGATATCAGTCGTTTTAACGAACCAAGGTCGCGGACGTCTCTGAACACAGACGTGCGGCCGTGAGAGTGAAGCACAACAACAACCTGAACAATGACCTTAAAGACGGGAGCAGCACAATCAGGTGATAAGTGTCACTAATCGATTCCAATCACTTGTTGTTTACGGTGCGTCCCTCGCTGTCGACCACAGAGACGCCCCCTGCTCAGGTGGAGGCTCTGATTGGCTCATGTTCTCCGGATGGTCAGGCGAAGATTAGACTGTGGTTGCAGGGATTATGTGAAAAGTGTTGAAACAGCCTGGCAGGGGGGGGGGGGTGACCGTCATTTCTAAATGACTCGTCATCAGCTCCCCACAATCAAACCATTGTTCCATCTTTCTACTTATGAATGAACGTTTTGCAGCTTGTGGTTGTTTCCCTCGGCCAAGAGTCACCGTGACCTTTGACCTCTGATATCTAATCACTTCATCTTTTGGATTTTCTGTCATTGACTCGTTAATGGACCAACAGGGAGTTGTAGTTTTATTATATGATTTCCAGGAGTCTGTAGTTTTTAAATATGATTTCCAGGAGTCTGTAGTTTATATGATTTCCAGGAGTCTGTAGTTTATATGATTTCCAGGAGTCTGTAGTTTATATGATTTCCAGGAGTCTGTAGTTTATATGATTTCCAGGAGTCTGTAGTTTATATGATTTCCAGGAGTCTGTAGTTTATATGATTACCAGGAGTCTGTAGTTTATATGATTTCCAGGAGTCTGTAGTTTATATGATTTCCAGGAGTCTGTAGTTTATATGATTACCAGGAGTCTCTAGTTTATATGATTTCCAGGAGTCTGTAGTTTATATGATTACCAGGAGTCTGTAGTTTATATGATTTCCAGGAGTCTCTAGATTTTAAATATGATTTCCAGGAGTCTGTAGTTTATATGATTTCCAGGAGTCTCTAGTTTTTAAATATGATTTCCAGGAGTCTGTAGTTTATATGATTTCCAGGAGTCTCTAGTTTATATGATTTCCAGGAGTCTGTAGTTTATATGATTACCAGGAGTCTGTAGTTTATATGATTTCCAGGAGTCTGTAGTTTATATGATTTCCAGGAGTCTGTAGTTTATATGATTACCAGGAGTCTGTAGTTTATATGATTTCCAGGAGTCTGTAGTTTATATGATTTCCAGGAGTCTCTAGATTTTAAATATGATTTCCAGGAGTCTGTAGTTTATATGATTTCCAGGAGTCTGTAGTTTATATGATTTCCAGGAGTCTCTAGTTTTTAAATATGATTTCCAGGAGTCTGTAGTTTATATGATTTCCAGGAGTCTCTAGTTTATATGATTTCCAGGAGTCTGTAGTTTATATGATTACCAGGAGTCTGTAGTTTATATGATTTCCAGGAGTCTGTAGTTTATATGATTTCCAGGAGTCTGTAGTTTATATGATTACCAGGAGTCTGTAGTTTATATGATTACCAGGAGTCTCTAGATTTTAAATATGATTTCCAGGAGTCTGTAGTTTATATGATTTCCAGGAGTCTGTAGTTTATATGATTTCCAGGAGTCTGTAGTTTATATGATTTCCAGGAGTCTGTAGTTTATATGATTTCCAGGAGTCTGTAGTTTATATGATTTCCAGGAGTCTCTAGTTTTTAAATATGATTTCCAGGAGTCTGTAGTTTATATGATTTCCTGGAGTCTTAGTTTTTAAATATGATTTCCAGGAGTCTGTAGTTTATATGATTTCCAGGAGTCTGTAGTTTATATGATTTCCAGGAGTCTCTAGTTTTTAAATATGATTTCCAGGAGTCTCTAGTTTTTAAATATGATTTCCAGGAGTCTGTAGTTTATATGATTTCCAGGAGTCTGTAGTTTATATGATTTCCAGGAGTCTCTAGTTTTTAAATATGATTTCCAGGAGTCTGTAGCTTATATGATTTCCAGGAGTCTCTAGTTTTTAAATATGATTTCCAGGCATCTGGGCTGAAGTGACGACTCCACAGAACAAAGCTCTCACAGATGTGGATGAAACATCTCTTTTCATAACAGTAAATATAAAAGACCGTATTACATCATTGGAATTTCCCAGTTTCCAGCAGATGCCACCTGATGGTTTAATGTTCAGTTCATTGTAGGTTGAGTTTTGTGCCCAGGAGCGAAATCTGAAGTTTCTCTATCCTGATATTATTTGTTTTGCTGACTTGAATGAGTCATGGTTTTTAAAGTTTGAACAGTGTGAACAAGGCCTTTGTGGTATTGACACAACTGTTCAGTGTATAACCTACAAAGTAACACAACTTGTGTTGTTTGTAAAGAAATGAGCCGACAACCGAGCTGTGTGTGCTCACGACCTTTGACCCAGCGGTGACAGTTGAAGTTTTGATCTTGTGAAGCAGATTTGTCTGACACCCCGTTCACAAGTAAACACTGATCTCTGTTGATTTCAGCGATCGGTGTTTATTTACGTGCGTGACAATCCTGACAATCCTTGTTTTCACTTGGTTTCCTGCGCTTGAACAAACAGGAGCTTTATATCTTATTTATATACGATTTCATCACACAGGAAACCCGACTGACCCACTGCAGGCAACAGACTGAGAGTCAGGCATCAGGCAGCTGGCACACACACACACACACACACACACACACGTGAGTTGTGGAGATCAGACACACAGGTTTTAATTCTGCTGTCATTTCAGAACCTGGTACCAAACTCCCACCAGGCCACACTGGGTCGAGACCAAAGTGCAGAAAGAAAATCATAGAAATGAAACTGGTAAAGTATAAATACAGGTGTGATTGTATGGAAAGTGCATCTGAGGTCAAATGGGTGAAGTGTCTGTGCTGCTCGTGAGGGCAGAGGAGGGTGATGTCTGTAGATCTGAGGAACATCACTGACTCAGCCGGAGGTGAGTGTCCTGAAGTGAAGGACGTCAAGTTGTTTGTTAGCTCAGGGAGCAGAATTAGCTGTTAGCTCAGAGGGTAACATTAGCTGTTAGCTTAGAGCAGAGGTGGGTGTTAGCTTTGAGCAGAATTAGCTGTTAGCTCAGAGGGTAACATTAGCTGTTAGCTTAGAGCAGAGGTGGGTGTTAGCTTTGAGCAGAATTAGCTGTTAGCTCAGAGCAGAGGTGGGTGTTCGCTTAGAGCGCAATTAGCTGTTAGCTTATAGCTAAGAGAGCAAAATTAGCAGTTAGCTCAGAGGGCAATATTAGCTGTTAGCTCACAGAGCATCTTTAGCTGTTAGCTTGTAGCTCAAAGGGCAAAATTAGCTGTTAGCTCAGAGAGTAGAATTAGCTGTTAGCTCAGAGTAGAATTAGCTGTTAGCTTAGAGCAGAGGTGGGTGTTAGCTTTGAGCACAATTAGCTGTTAGCTCAGAGAGCATCTTTAGCTGTTAGCTTATAGCTCAGAGGGCAGAATTAGCTGTTAGCTCAGAGAGCAGAATTAGCAGTTAGCTCAGAGGGTACTATTAAATGTTAGCTTAAGGTCAATTTCCTTCTAACTGCTGGTCTAACAGTTTTCTGCCTGTTCCACAGCTTCTTCCCTGTGACGTGTGTTCAGAGTTTCCCACCAGGATCAGTTCCAGATGACAAACGGCTCAGGAAGCAGAAAACAGGGTATTTAACAGTTACATCATCAGTGCAGAGAGTTAAACGTGTTCTTCTCCTGATGCTCAGACTCTTTTTACTTAGAAAACAAGTTAAAGTTAAACACAACGACAGTCTGACAAACTTTTGTTATGAAATCCTTCAGACAAAGACTTGATATTTTACAGTTTAATCATAAACTCTATTGTAAATAAACTAAAACAAATACAACAAGATATATAGAACTTGAATTAAGACAAATAAATGATTTTTTTTCTCACGTTAAATCTAAACATAAATGTACATCACATGACATAAAGCGGTCAGATCTGCGTGTTTTGGCCGATAGCGACACATCCGTGAAAGTCTCGCATTAGCCAATGTTTTATTAAGCAACTGATAAATCCAGCGGGCTGTGAAAACAGTTGACAACCATCTTGTGACCAGTTCCCAGAGGGGATTTACCCCCCAGATGTGAACCCCCACTATTCATACACTTCGGTCCCTATCAAGACACGGTGTAATTATGAAAAGCCCACGTTGATCATATGTGTTGAAGACGTGAAGCCAGACGTTAAGAGTGGCTCTGACAACAGAGGGCGACTTGTGGAGCAGCTCGTTCACATGTCAGTCCATCGTTGTGTTATGTATTCACCATGCGGCTCGGCTCTCATGAAGCCCTGTGATATCCGGCTGTTTTACATAAAAGCAGCATTTGTTGGCCTGTAAATCTGCAATAAACCAGCCAACAAGCAAGCCGACGTCTGAAGCCGGCGATTGACGTTAGTTTCTCAACTTAGGATCTTTCTGGCTGTCAAACACTTATCTTTATTACGATCTGACCTTCACTGGGAGACAGAATTATCAGAAAACTAAACAAAAAGCGTCACAATTCCAAGATATTTCTTCGAATTTCGTCACTAGGAGCAAACCTCTATGAATATGCTCCCATGAGACAAATTAAGGTCTTGATCGTAAAGATGTTTAAAGTGACCCTCATGCAAATCTATTATAAATAAATATACATATATATATAAATATTACAAAGTATATTTCCTGTCCTGCAGTAGGACCAAGGTTGAGTGCAGTACTTGTACTGGATCCTGGAGGAGAGGAATCACGGATGACCCACTTCACTCGCCCTCTTCTTTTCAAATGAGATAAACAATCTAATTGCGGTAGATAACGCTGAGAGGGCCCCACTGCCCCACTTGAGTCATCTGAGCAACCGACAAATCATCACTTCATTATGCATCATTCATAAAACAACATAAATCAGTGACTGTCTGTGCTGCGCGCTGCAGAGGTGTAGAACCAGTTGTGTTAGTAGCCTCGGACTGGTTTCCCTTCGCCTGCATGTCATCAACATGTTTACGTGAGCTCTCACAAAGTTGTACAGTAACACAACTTCAATTAAATCCAATTAAATGACACGGAAACAAATAATTATAATGCTGGAGGACTTTTAAGTCAGTGAGAGTGATGCCATCATTGTAGTTATGTGGGATGTTGCTGCCCCCAGCTGGTCAGATTATGAACTGTTTCAAGTTTTTCAACATTCCAATTAAAAAAGTGTATTTTCTCACTTATTATTTCAGTGGTCGGATTAAATCATGTAGAGGTCAATTTCATCAATGTTCAAATCATGTTTCCATGATACTGATCAGTAGGAAATCAGGTCAACATGTTTGTTTCCTCCTCGAGAAACTTAGGAGATCTGGGTTTTTGTGACTGAAATCTCAAATATTTAGATCACACACAGTCCACATTTCCCGAACAAGGTATTTATTAGTTTAATATTTTCTTTCTTTTGACATTAGGTGTAAATCTAAATCATCCCAGAGAGCCACGGAGGCAGGAAGAGTCCGACCGTCCCCAGCAGACACACGATGATGAACATCCACAGGAAGATCCGGTCTACGACCATGGCCACGTACTTCCAGTCCTCCTTCACCTGTAGAGACAAAACAGATGAGAAGAGGACGACACTCTAGATGAAAGTCTCTTATTAACCAAAAGCAGCGACACTTGCCGAGAAGTCTGCATCCTCTGCTCTCAGATGCTCTGCGATGTAGGTGACCCCCTCCAGGGCTGACACCACCGCAGGAGACAGAACAGCGCCGGATGGGCTCTGGATCAAACCATGCTCCACAGGAGGGGTGTCCCAGTCCAAACTGAGTGTGGAGCGTCTCTGTTGGAGGAGGGTGTAACCAGGAGATGGAGGGGAAGGTGGAGAGAGGGAGGAAATCCTCGAACGGCCGCTTATCTTCACCCCCGACCTCGGCAGGTTTGAGTAACCATGAATATCGCAGTAGTGAATTTCATCTCCGCTGTCCAAGGAGTCCAGCTGGTGGCTGTCGTGGCAACCGTTGTCATGCTGGTAACCATGGAGATCGATGTCCGACTCCTCAGTGATCCAGGTAGATGTGATGTTGGGGGGGCCAGGGGTCCAGACAGGGAGGAGCCTATCAGTTAGGCGTCTTCGCCTGAGAAAACAAAGTGAGTTTTTTTTTTTTTTTGTGTTAAATGTTAGAAAATGTTAATGATTATAAAACCTGACGAGTACAGTCCGTGTGAGTCTGAACTCACTTCCTGTTGACTTGTTGCTCACCTGACAGGCCTCCGATCGTGATGTGGACGCTTCATGCACAGCCAGCGAGGCACCGAACACAGGAAGAGCCTCCGAACCCACCGGGGCATGGTGTGCGTCGCCGACGACCGGTGGTGCACGTTCAGCACGAACACGGTGATGGCGATCGACAGCGTGACGAAAATCATGGTGAAGAGCAGGTACTCCCCGATCAGCGGAATAACCAGCGACGTGGACGGGATGATCTCGGTGATGAGCAGCAGGAAGACGGTGAGCGACAGCAGCACGGAGATGCACAGTGTGATTTTCTCGCCACAGTCCGACGGCAGGTAGAACACCAGCACGGTCAGGCAGGAGATGAGGAGGCAGGGGATGATGAGGTTGATGGTGTAGAACAACGGGAGGCGGCGGATGACGAAGTAGTAGGTGATGTCCGGGTAGATCTCGTGGCAGCAGTCGTATTTCTTGGTGTTATAGGTGCCCACGGCGTTCACAATCGCCCACTCTCCGCTCTCCCAGTAATCCTGGAAGTTAGACTTTTGTTAGTCGTGCTCATGATGCGGCTCTTTTTGGTCAATCCTCCATTTTCAGACTGAAATTCATGGTTCACAGACGATGTATAAAGTCAACAACAGTCCCACCTTCAGATCCACGGTGTTCTCAAAGGGCTCCAGGTCGATCTTGGCCCGGTCGTACGTCCAGGAGCCGAACTTCATCTTGCAGCTCTGCTGGTCGAAGGGGAAGAAGGTGACGTCGATGGAGCAGGACGACTTGTAGATGGCCGGCGGCACCCAGAGGACGCGGCCCGTGTGAAACAGCTGGGCCTTGGTCATGTGGGTCACGGCGAAGTCTCCGTCCGCACTGGAGAAAGAAGCAGAAGGAAGAAAACTCAAGAAGTACGACATTTAATGAGGTAGAAGTTGGAGGAGATGAGAGAAAATTGACAAGAAATTGAAGCACTTTTTATTCAGCAGAGCTCCCGAGTTTGCATCTCATTGCGTTTCAAACTCAAAAGGTGAATCAATAAACCTGCAGCCAAACCCGTTCACAGAGGCGGCGTTAAATAATTGATCAGTGGATGTTAACGACGCTGTATTCATGATGCAAGCTCATTTAGACAAATGCTGAAGGAGGAGAAAGTTTCATCTCCTGACAGACAAAACTGCAGAATTAATGCTTCCTCGAGTCCCGAGGGGAAGAAACTCGACTCCAGACTCAAGTGAAAACCGCGTGACGCAAGATCTCCGTGCAGCCGCAACAGAATCAGGGTCATTTATTCAACAGGATAATTTGCATGAATCACCAATTGCTATGCAGGAATATGCAGAAATGGCTGTTTGCCTCCATGCAAGTGACCTTCCCTCCTCATCCGCTCTCCTGCCGACGAGGACGCAGTTATATGGATCAAGCAGGTAATTGATCACTACAGATTTATTTCCAGCTCCACCTACAGCGATTCAAAGTCATCTCAGGATGTGTGCGCACCCTGAACAACACCTCGCACGTATCCGTGCTCCAGGAGGGAAAAGTAAAGTTAGTGTTTGGTGTGTGTTTACTTGTTGTACAGCACGATGTCAGGCACCCAGATGAGCTCGGAGGGAACTCTGATGGACGTCACGTTGTCGAAGTCAGACGGATTCCACTGCAGTTTGTAATCCGTCCATTCCTGTCAGCGCACACACACACACACACACACACACACACACACACACACATTATTACACATAAACCACTGAACGGATTTCCACAAAACTTGGCGGGAGGATGAGATATGAGCCAAGAAAGAACTCATTCATCCAGGAACCTTTAGAGTTGTGAGATTCCCAGAGAATAAATCATGGATCCTTGAAAAAATCTATATCAACTGAAATCTATGTGCAAGTTGGTGCAGACCCAAATAAGACTCTGGATCTACTGGATTAAATGTGGTTTTTGAGAACTTGTATTTTTCTTATCTTTCTCAAACCTCCCACAGTGACACGTGAGTCTCTTTCCAACCTGTTTCAGCCACACATTGGTCGTCATCATCTGATTCTTCTCATCCTAAGAACCAAGAATTCACAAGTTTAGGAATCAGAGTGTAAAATGTAAATATTCTTTACATTTTACCGGGTCCTCCAGGATGTGTGTGTTCCTACCACGTCGATCAGCTGCGCGATAGAGAGGCCAAACTTGACGATGACCACGTCGCTGATGTTCCTCGCCGGACGTGTCCACTTGCTGTATCTTCCAAACAGGCTCCTGAAGAGCTCGTCCTCGGTGTGGACACGAGTCCAGTCTTCAGCCAGGACTGACAACGAGGGACGGGACAAGAGGAGGAAGAGGTCAGCCATTTGATTTTATTATAAGTATTATAAGTTATGAGTATTTAATTATGGGACATAAGTGAAACTAACAGATTTGAGATAGTTCTTGTGCTTTAGAGTCGCAGATAATTAATTAATAAATGCTGTAAGGTATTTTATCCTCATTATTAAGTTTAACATTTAATTGAATTTGTATTTAATAGAGGACATTCATAACTTGTTAGGTATTATATATTATTATTATATCATAAAGCCACTAAGTTGTGCATTTTAAATATTATAAGTCAAATGTTTTATACCTGAAAGAATTTTAGATGGATTATACAGTAATATTTGTAAAATAGGAAACTACAAGAGACATTTCTATGTCATTAAAAACTCAACAGCTACACATTGAATATTGTAAAAATGCTAATATACAGATTAAAAAGGACATCAAACCTTCTAGGATTCACAGTTAGATCTTCGTCTGTTAAGTTTCTTATTAAATCACAGGTTTTTCAGTCAATCTTCACTTATCTGTCACCGCCTCACTCACCGGAGCTGATGAGGATCCAGCAGCAGCAGCACAGCGGCGTCAAATCCATTTAAAACAACAGAGATGTTGTTTATTAATGTTATAAATCAGATGGAGCTCAGGTGGTGTCAGAGATGTTCTGCCTTTGTTCCCAGTCTCCTCCGCTCTTCTTCAAACAGCCTCAACCCCCACGACACTATCTCACCATCTCCTGGCGTCAGGAGCCAATCACGTCACGTGTTTCTGCTGCTGCTTTAATAATAACAATAATAATAATGAAGATGAAGATGATGATGAAGATGATTATTCTCCAGTATCTCTGTGCCTCTGATCCATTTACACATTTTCATGTTAGGACACAATATTTAAATTTGCAGTTTATGTGAAGCTTCATGGTTTCACTTCCTTTCTTTAAACATTTACCCCATAATACATATATACCTCTGCCTACGTCACATGAATATATATATATATAAAATACCATGAAATAATAAAAGTCGGGATCAACAAATCATTTTATTGCTTTGAAGCTGGTGGTGGAGCCCACTGCATACATACAGAGTGGGCTGTACGCAGTAGCCACGTCAGTCCATGAAAGTTACAGCGGTGCGGAGCTACAGTAGGCACGTCTTCTTTTAAATATATATGTCGAGAGTCTCCTAAAATAATAAAAGGACCAGAGTAAAGTGCTAACTTTTTGATTCAACTTCACTGAAAACCTCCAGCTGCACCTCAGTCCCTGTGGTGGATCAAAGTAGAAAACGTTCGTAGCTCAGGGAGATTTTTTTGGGAAATGAAAAAGCTGTGAGGTTACAGAAAAGAAGCAGGAGCCACATCTGTACTGCTGGAACACATCTGTACTGCTGGAACACATCTGTACTGCTGGAACACATCAGCATCGTCTTTTCCAGTTTAACAGGTTCACCGCTTGTTCTCAAATAAATGAAAGAGTTCCTCTCCAGCGTGAGAAAAGCATCAAACGTGACAGCGACAGCTACTCGGAGAGAATAATACACGTCGTCGTAAAAGTGGGGAAAAAACTTTCAGAACACTTTTTAAAAAATGGAATCAGAATCAAACTCTTCTTTTACTTTCATTAGAAAACTAAAAAGTATGTCAGGAAATTAAATCACAGGGGAAACGTTTCCCCTTCCTCCAGTACACGTTTTCAAAAAGGCTACAATAAATTACTAGAAAATTAAGAAATGAAAACACAAGCAAATGCAGAGCGATAAATACAACTCGGAAACACAAATATCAAGGTGAGGCTGGAAATACTGTCAAATGAAAAAACAACCAAATTTATTCTTCTACCAATTGATTGAAAAGATCATCTGGTGTGTGCATGTTTGGTTGTTTGGTCACTAGGGGGCGTTGAGGTGCAAAAACAACCAATTAACAGTATGGTGGCCTGAAGATTCAATTTAATATGATGCTGAAAAGGTCAGACTTTGATTTTAGCTTTTGTATCTGAAATACCAGATTATCATTAAAACTAAAATATACAAAATACTGAGTTGAATGTCTGCTGTGCATAACACAAGCATTAAAATAGAAAATAACCTGTAAACAATGCAGACAGACTCATCTTCTCTCCATCCTCGGTTTGATCGACCCAGCCGTGAATCAGTTGACTACAAACGAGTGTCTCTGTGTCCTCGTCTAATGTGCAAAACATTATTTCTTTTAAACTCCTCTCTGGTCTGAGATCTTTGCAGCACAGGAACTATTTTAATCGTGTCTTCTGAGGAACAATAAGGAAACAGAGGCTTGAAATCATCGTCTCAGCCGTGGAGTCGGACACGATTTAACAACATTGATATTCAAAATGCTACATGTTGCACCTCCAGCTTGTTGTGAATCTGATGCACGATTTCTTCTGCAGAACCAGATGCTGTTTCCAGGCTTCAGAGCGTCGGCCTCTGCTCCAGCGGCAAACTGTCCAACAGACACTTCAGCTGCTCCTCGCCCAACTTGATCTTGTCCTCCAGTTTGCGCTGCTCGATGATGAGGGCCGACTTCATCTTGACGAAGTGCCGGTAGTCGTCCAGGCTCTCCGCGTCCAGGTGGACCTCCATGATCCCGGACACCAGGCGCTCTCGACGGTCCAGGTTCTCCTTCAGCTCCTTGGCGTCTTCGTGCTGCCGCATCAGCAGCTTGCGTTTCTCCGTCAGGTTCCGCTGAGGGAGAAGGATACAGAGATGTCTTCTGTGTATTTAAAAACAAATCTGAATCTTTTTTTTTTCATGTGACCTGGTTGATTACCTTCTCCTCTGGCGAAGCTTCATCCTCCAGGCTGTTGAGGGCGTTTTCCACCCGGGCGAGCCGCCCCGACAGCGACAGCAGCAGGCTCACCACCTTGTCCAGGTCGCCCACGAACATGCGGAATTTGTCGAGCTGGTTGGGCTGACAGAGGCGCTGCACGGTGACCTCCACCTCCCGACCCAGGGTCTCGTTGTCCTCCACATCGTCCTGCAGGCTCTGCCGTGCCTCCCGCAGCACCTCCAGCTTCCTCGCCAGGCTGGAGATCAGCTCTTGCTGTAGAGGACACGTTGAGTAAAACACTTTTAACACATTAAAGGAGAGTTTTTCTACACTTCCAACTTCTACATGATGACGTCAATGTCCCAGGGCGGCGGTGGGTGAGTTAGACCTTTTTACTGGCCAGATCGATGTCCAGCTCGTCCTCAGAGTCCTGCTCCTCCAGCTGCCCCTGCATGTCCTTCATCTTGATGAGGAGCTCGGCTTTGGGAGCTGATGTGTTGTAGTAGGAGGAGCTGGGCACCAGAGAAGCTGCTGCTGATGCAGACACATCCTCCTCCTCCCCCCTCCTGACAGAGAGAGCAAAGGAACAGACGGCTTTAAGTTTTCAATCTAAGAGTGATGCCTGGAGGATATAACTGTAATGAATCGTTTGACCACTAGAGGGCAGGCTGCGTTAAGGGTGAACAACAAAGTTAACAAAAAGGCTTTAAAACTATAATTTAAACCATCATGATTAATCCCCTTAACATTTTATTCCCCGTGTTTTATTCATATATGCATTTTTCTTGGTTGGGACATGTTTCTACAGAAAGCTAGTGTTGCTGTGGGGAGGTCAGAGGTCATCACTGCAAGGAATTCAGGAATTCTTGCTTCATCCAGATAAAAAACTTCATCAGGATGTTTTGGTGAAGAAAAGGAGACGACCTTGCAAAGGTTAAAGGATTCTTTCCCCACCTGTCCGTGATCCTGGGGGACAACGTGGTCGGCCTGGAGCTGGTGGGGGTCCTCCTCCTCTGGTGGGCTCCCTCCAGGATCTGCTCCTCTGGGGGAAAGAGCCCCTCCATGAGGTCCATGGTGGTCTTCCTGCCGCTCTGGTTGAGGATGTCCACCAGGGACTTGTCTTTACCCATGATGTCCCTGGCCAGTTCCTCTCTCTTGGCGTCCTCCTCTGAGCGCTGGACACCTGCCGAGCTCGACTCTTTGTCCGTCTCTTGTAAGGAAACTTGACCCGGGTCCTGAGTGACCTGGCGGATGTAGGCGCTGAACAGGGACGACACCGGGTGCTCTGTGGCCCCCAGGCAGGGGATGTAGGGCGACGGCTCAAAGGCGCTGCAGGTCTCGCCGCTCGGGGGCAGGTAGGCACGTCCCCCCCGGTCTGAGCTGCTCTCAGCGTGGACGATCCTCACGGGGACTTTCCTCACTGGACTGTTCACATCCATCCCTTCTGCAAGCTTCAGCTCATTTTCCGACCTGGAAACAGCTCAGTGTCAAAACCTGAAATTATTCAACTTCTATTTTTTGAAACATGGGGCTGAGACTAAATATGGAAGTGACTGAGTCAGCGAGGAAGATGCCTCGGAGGACAGGGGACGGAAAATAAAGACAAAACAGTATTGGGTTCATTTTCTTTAACAAACACCAGAGCTGCTCAGTTGACTGCTTCTAATTAAAGGATCGTACAGTAGAGTCGCGATGGAAAGCAGAGGTCACAGTAGTCATGTGGCTTTCACAAAATTACAGCCTCCACTTCGATTCATCTGAGGCTTCAGAGGAGATCCAGCCCGGTCGTTGTGCAGCAGCTGAATAAGCCACTGCATCGTTCCTCTGACAAACTTACGTCTCAACTCAACTGTTCCCTCTTGAACTTGTTTACCTGGAGCTCTTCTTCAGAGCCTCTCCCACGAGTACACGAGGGAAACGCTTTACGTAACGAGGGGCACTGAGGAGACCTGAAGCACTTCTGCTAAGCTGCTTACCTGAGTGTTGAGTCATCCTTCACGGCCGGCGGCTTGTCGGTCAGTCTCAACGGTGCAAACTGTGGCGAGGGAGACCGCACTCGATCCGCGGTGGGTAAAGACAGAGGGGCCGTCCAGGAGGAGCGAGGCGATGAAGGCCGTGGCAGCTGCTCCCTCTCCTGCTCGGGCTCTACATCTCCTTTACGCACATCTGGTGGGGATGTCCAGCTGAGGTGAGGGGAGCTGGCCGGGGCGGGGCCAGCAGAGGAGCCGGGGGTAGTATCATGGTGCTGGGTGTCAGAGCTCCAGCTGGACAGAGGCTGGAGCGCCGCCGGCTTTGCCTGGGAGGCAGCGAGGAATTCCTGGGAGGAGGATGTGGTTTCTGGCCCTAAAAGGGGCCTGGGCGGCGGCAGGAGGCCCTTGGTTTGTGGAGGCTGAGCTGCGTGCTGGGAGCCAGGGTTGGGGCTGTGGCTGCGAGGGCCCGAGGAGAGTGTGGTCTGGGAGGGATTGGCAGCGTTGGATTTGGTCCTGTGGTCGGAGAGGCCTGGTGCTGGGCCCTCGTTCCTGGGCACTGACGGGGCCGAGTGTGGGCTGCGGTCGGGTTGATATCGAAGTCGGTTCTCTGATTCTCCCCTAGTGGTCAAAATAAAGATAAACTTCATCAGTGCCAGAGATTAACATGGTCTTAGACAAATACAGAGAAACAATAAACTTCCCACAAAATAAACACACACATGTGATTCAACAGATTCCCTGCAAACGCATTGAAATAAGCCAAATACAGCAGTGAAATGAAACCTGAGGTGATGCCTATTTTATTTTAACAAAAATACATTGATTTAATTTAACTTTCCTTACAAAGCAGCTCAAGCTAAGTACAGAACAGGTTTGTTTTCCCACTCGTCCTCGTGGATTCACTCTATATCTTCTGTGTTTTTCAGCACAAACCAGCATCGAGACGACATGAGTCAGACGACGTTTTGCGGCTGTTTGAACCACAGCTTGCTTCAAAAAAACAACATCTGAAACTGAAAAGTAAGATTTCTATTCTGCACTTGAGTAAATGTGTTTTTGATAGAAAACATTTGGCTGAGATGAAGTTAAACATTGATTTTATTTACTCCTCTTGTAAAAAAAAAGGATGAGATTTTAAGACTTAGCCGAGTTGTTTACCTGGCGAGGCACCACTCTGTTTACTGAGGCTTTGGAGATTCAGTGTGTGTGTGTGTGTGTGTGTGTGTGTGTGTGTGTGTGTGTGTGTGTGTGTGTGTGTGTGTGTGTGTGTGTGTGTGTTATTCTGAGCCATGAATGTAAAAACACAAACACTGAGGCCTGACTTCAACTGAACTGTGTCTAATTATAGTATTTACCTTATTGTAAACCTGTAATATTAATGTTAACATTTGTAAAAGTGTTTCTGGGTAAACTATTGGTTGATTGTCTCATTTCCTGACGCGGGTTTTTCTCCTACTCTGTGCAGAATGCAACAAATACAACAAAGGAGCGAATGCTGTGGATTGATTTCACCATTTGACCAAGAAAATGGTCACGAATGCAACAGATGAGTACGTTTTTCTTTGTGAACAGCAGCTGAAGAATGAAGTGATACACTCTCCGCCCGTCGTAAATCACCAGTTACCCCACTGACACCTTTTTAAATCTAGGTGTTGTTTGCTATGGGAGTCGGGGAGATTCCAATCAGCTGAACGTGAGCAGGAGGTAAAGTGGGAAAATGATCATTTCCTTTCAGTGCAGGGAACCTGACCTGTTCTCTTTCTGAAATCTCACCACTCAAATACATTCCTCATCTACGTGAAACTTCATCGGCATTTCTCTGTGCCGGATGTTTTGACAGGTCGGAGTGACCAGGCGGCTGGTCGGCGTTTAGCTGCTGAAGCGTTCTAGTCTCATATATGTGCTGTAAAACAAAACCTCACCTGGTGGTGTAACTGCTCTGCTGGTCTTCAGGGTCTCTCCACGATGAGGGAATATTCTGCAGAACAAAAGGTGGAGTTCAGGGCTTTTGTAAATTCAGACTCTCCTCAATGACCGTTATTCTCAGTATTGCAGATGTTGAAAAACTAACCTGTGCATAGAAGTCTGCAGACGGGGATGATCTGGATCTCTCATGGGTGCAGATGACTTTCTCCTCAGCATCTGCATCCAAGATATTCTCTGCAGAGTGATACCTCCCTTGCGTCTTGGCCTCTGGCGACTTCTTCTGCTGGTTCCATGTGGCCTGGTACTCAGCGAAGGTCCCGAGCCTCTGCTGCTCCAGTAAGATCTGTTTGTACCCAGGACTGAGGAGGTCGGGGTCTGCGGAGGAAGTGTTCTCTTTGAGTTTGCTTACCTCACCCAGGTCTGTGCTCAGGTTTGAACTTTGACTTGACTTCAGCACAGGTCTGGAGAAAGCTGGTTTGGCCTCGAAGAACCTCCTGCGCTCTCCGAAGGACCCCCTTTGAGGTTCTAACTCCACGCCTACTTTGTCTATCTTGTCCGGCTCTGAGAAGGAGTGGGTCCTCTTTGCCAGGGGGAAGCGTTTACGTCCTCTAATGCGTCCATTAGAGGTTTTCAATACCGGCACCTCGGGTCCAAGGGGCTCCAGGTCGCGTCTCTGGAAGGAGGTGGCCTGGAGAACCCGGGCCTGAGCCTCTTTCAGGTGATCCTTGTAGATATTGGAAAAGGAGGCACCAGAGGACGTAGAAGTCTCAGTGGATCTCCACTCCTCTACCTCCTCGTCCTCTGCATCACACGTCAGAGTTGCAGCGCTGCGACTCTTTTGCAGCTGAGCTCGTTTCTGCTGGATCTCTTTGCGGAGCGTGGTAGCGTAACGGTCACTGCGTCGATTCACCTTTCCACTGCCGGTGGGCATGGTGTCACCAGTATCCTGGCTGGACGTGACACCCATGGTCATAGCTGCAGGTTGCCTCTCAGCCAGACTCCTGCTCTCCTGGGCCAGGGAGTGGAGGAGGGGGGTTTTCAGGGGGGATATCCGCTGGTCTTCTTGAGGCACCCATGGGTCTTGCTGCCTTGAAAGACCAACCTTATGATCATTACTTAGATGTGTTGCAAAATGTCTTTTGGTGTCATTATTGTGTCCTTCAGCTCTCTTTGCAGCGTCCTCCAGGCTGCGGCTCTGATTACAATGTTCAGAGGTTGGATGAAGACCATTCCCCAGATGGGAATGACCATTGCGCTCCTTATTTTCGCTGTAAGGCATCTGGGACTGAGGTAGAGGGTACTTTGCCTTCAATGAACTTGAGAAGCCTGGTTCACTGCTGTTCACCCAGTGTGCTTTCTCCGGCTCCCCCCTCCGGCCCTCTGCTTTGCCCTGCCTGGCCTGAAGCTCCGCGGCCTGAGCCAGATGCTTGCCTGCTGGGCCGTAGTATCTGCTGTGGCCCCAACCCTCCAGGTGTGGGTTTGCAGCAGGACTTGTCATGGATGCGGTGGAGTGCCTAACTTGCCTGCGGTTGAAAAGATTAGTGGGTAGATCCTGGAGGCTGCGATAGTAGCTGCCAACACTCTGGGTCTTTGCAGGAGGAGCTGACCTGGTCTGCAGGTAGAAGGGGCTTTCATCACTGTACTGCCTCTGGTGGGCAGCTACTTGGGTGTAATGAGACTGTCGCACGTCATTGCTGGACAAAGAGAACAGTTTGTTGGGGTGCAGCTGGTTGTGGTTGTGGTCGGCTGCTGCGTGGGGGGGATGGAGGGAGTCTTTGGCGGGCAGGGGCTTGAAGCTGTGTCTGGGATCTGAGGTTTTTCCTTGGTGAGATCTGAGGCCGTTCTGCTCATTGCTCTCAGTCAGTTTTTCTGTGGATCTGCGGTGGCTCTTTGTGGGACCACTTGGCCCTTCGGGGTAGGGGAACACTTTTGTGGCAGCAAAACTGTCACTGCGCAGGGGAGGAGGTGGGGGAGGCGGAGACTGGGACTTCTTCTCTGGTACTTGCCACACTGGGCCGATGCTCAGTCTCCCTGCGATGGAAACCCGAGTGGCCGGCTGCTCCTCTGCCCGTAACCCCTCCCAGCCTCCGTTCCCCAGCGCCGGCTGGTGGTACCTGGGCCGCCCGGCCTGTTGAAGCCCCTCGCTCTGGAGGCCCTTGAAGAAAATGTTTTCAGTGCTGGTGCCCTTCCTACCCGACGTGCTCTGGTCGTGAACAGGAGGGCTGGAGCCGTTGGTGAAGCAGCTGAACGCAGAGTCTCTCTTGCCTGCAGGTCCAGTGAGGGGCTCTGCACCGCTGATGTATTTGGTTGGGGAAAGACGACCCGGGGGGAAAGGATGAGAGGGACGGTCCAGTCTCTCCATGTTGTTCACTGAGCTGAACTGACTGGTTAGCTGACGCTGGCTGTTCTGTTCCCCTTGAGTGGACAATTCTTCGGGCCTGGTTTGTAAAGTCAGCAGAAAAAGTTAACTTTAAGGTGCGAGACAAATCAAATGACAGAATATAATTTGTGCCGTGTTTCACGCAGAGGAACAGAAGAGGAGAACTTTAAATCCTCACCTTGCTTCATGTTTTGGCTGCCAGACCGGTGCCGGGGTGGCCTCTCTCCCAGCGGGCTCTGTCTCCTCTTCTGTCAGCTTGGAGGAGTGCCAGGAATGGGGCCGCGAGCCTGGATCATTCTTTCTGCAAGGCACAGAGCAAACACAACAGTTTACACTATCACAAGGGAGTGTTTGACATTTAAGCTTCTGCGTTGTTTTCCCAAACTCGGGTTTCAAACACAAATAATTCAGCTGAGTGGGTTTTTTTGTGCAAAATAACAAACTTTAACTATTTTTTCTGACCTGGAAATCAAATTAAATCTTATATATCTTATATTATCACCTATAGAAACACAAACTGTTAACTATCCCCACCGAACGTACACATACCCTTTGAAGCGGTTCTTCCTGGAGAGCGTGTTGAAAGAGAAAATCATCACACGTGGTTATTGGATAAAACACACTAATTTAAATGATGGGAGCTAAAACCAAATAATAGCACTAGAGCTGACTGGACATCACACGACTGGAAACAACTTTAAAACCCAAATCAACTAAAACAAAGGAACAAATCACAACTGAGCTCGGACTAGTAACATCACTGAGGGAGAATACAAAGGAACACAACACAACATAGTGACCAATGGCGACTCTGCTTCATCACAAACTACCAGCAATCACAACAGGACACGTTTCGCTGACGGTACCTCATAGAGCTTCGCAAAATCTTGGTCAGAAAGCTCCTTGCCACGTGAACTTCGGTTTCTGACGGCATTGTGCGCGGCGTTACAACATCAACCATTTTAGGCCTGATGGGTGGTGAGTAAAAGGAAAAATAAGGAAAGTAGGAGGAGGACACGTCGGCATCAAACATCAACAGAGAAACATCATGCAGCTGAATTTTCTTCTTTCTGAAGAAAGAACAGGAAGACAGTGAGTGGGAGGGTTAGGCCGGAAACTTATTTCACCAGGATGCTCACTCTCTCTTTCAGCTTTACAAAAGCACCACAAGGGGTGGACCACCCACTGGTGTGAGGCCGAGACAAAGACAACACAACCCAATTTAGATCCACTTTAATTACAGCTGGATAATTAGGACAACTGGATTCATTTAAAAGCTTCGTGTCTGCGTTTTGCACCAAATCCTTGAGTGCACTTTTATCCAGAATGATGTATAGAGGCCAAGCAGGCAGGTATACCCCCCCAATTATTGTGAAGAGGCTTCACAACAGGAGCAGGCGACAGACCTGTCACAGCCATATGGCTCCTACACAGCTTAGCTGCTCAGCTTTTAGAAAAAATTAGACGGATGTAAAGTGGATGCTTCCCGGCCACCAGATCCTCCTTCACGTCCAAGTGATTAGATTCATTTATCTAAAAACAAAAGAACAACTCCTGAAGAAGACAAACTATCCACAAAGTTAAAAACCTCTTGATTGGACTCTTCCTGAATTCCCAGAGTTCAGAAGTCGATCGAGGTGAAATGTCTCGTCCAGACGAGACGCGAGTCGCCCTGATTGAAACGTTAACTCTGCCGGGTCGTGATGGAGACGCTGCATTCTTTCACAGGAGGAATGCAGGGAGGTATTTTCCCTCCCTGCCGTACCCTTGCTTCAAGTGGGACGTCTCTGTTGGACATCTACCAGGAGTCTGACTCCAGCTTGTCACTGTGATGGAATAAAAAGCTCATCATCTTTCGGACCTTCTGTCAAGTTTCTGGTATTCATGAGAAGCCCCAAAAGTATCTAAAACAAGAGATGGGGTTTCCCTAAAACCTTCCCTGCCTCTGTCCAACATGACACAAAGTGAGAGTTGCGTTGCCTCCTGCACAATGGAAATGCAAATGTCCCTTTTTCTAAAGCGCTGAGGGTCTATTGTCAAGGGATACAGCTGCTCTGTCACAGATATTCCACAGGGGAGGAGACGCCGCCGCTCGCTCCCAGGAAACATGAGCTGACGTCGAGCCCAGCTCATTCAGGAAGGCATGAAACTGAAACACGGCTGACCCAGTTGGCTGTGAGTGAATCTGTCATCGAGAGGATTCATTAGAGGGGAAGGGAAACAACATATCGGTGAAGAGCTGAGACAAGGGAACGGACATTTCTCTACTCCACCAAAACAATGTGGGGAAATCTGAACTTTCCAGACGTCAAGTTTGGTGGAAATCTCTGCAAACCGACCTGAGCCTGAACTTTATTTTCTTAATACAACAGCACATGCAGTGAGTCCGTCTGTATTTAGAAAACATGAAGGTAGATTGATGCATGAGGACGAAGGAGATTAAACCAGATCTGTTTCAGTTCTAACAAAATATAAAGAAGTGACAACGAGCGTCTTGTTTCTCTTTGTGAAAAGAAAGCAGCAGCATGACGGTAACTCACCCACCCTGTGACACTTTGTGCTCTGTGACAGGCCCGGTTCAGAAAGAACACTTCCACCTCACATCTCCACGACCGACTCCTTCAACAACACTCGAGGACAGAAAAGAAGATGCACCTTGACACCGCAGCTCTCACCGGTCTGACAGAAACGAGTGCTGAGGAATCTGGCAACACCATGACTGAGGAGCCACTGACTCCCTCCACCTCCCCACCACCGTCCCCCCCCTGGTATGAACACACACACACACACACACACACTTTGTGCTGCAGAGGAGATTTCCTCCTCAGGGATTATTGAGGGGGATTTGAGACGAGGGGGAGGAGTTATTGTCCTGTCCCGCGTCCTTGCTGTAATCTAGTGTTTGGACTGTGAGTGGCTGCGATGGGGCGTCAACACCACAACAGATCTCTGTGTCACAAAGACAAATACAGGATATAAAGTACGGGATGACCACGACCTAGAACGTCCCTCAGTGGAGCTCCCACGTCCACACATGATTCTTCTAGTAGAAAAGAGAAGTGGTGTGAATCCTGTGGACTAATTAACCAACAAACAAACAAATGGACCTTTGTGGGGAAAAATACTGAAATCAGAAAAGATGCTCCTCTCTGTAATATTTAATTTTAAAGTGGGGAGAAGCTGAACCCTGATCTCCAGAGACTCTCCTGCTTAAATAAACCAAAGCAAATCACTATCAGATTTAGATTTTGGTTAAATTCTGACCCTGCTGCTGCTGCTGCATCTCATGTATCACCACAATGTCTGAATCCATCATCGTCGTGTGTGTTTCACAAACCAGTTTTTCTCTGTTCTACGTCTCCTTCAGTGTCCTTGTGGAGAAACACAACACAGACAGGAATGTTTGGCCGGGGTCAGTGTCTGTTTTGAGAGATACCAGCCAATGTCAGACTGAGAGGGAGGAGGAGGAGGAGGAGGAGGAGGAGGAGGAGGAGGAGGAGGAGGAGGCAGATACCAAGCGGCTCCTTCACCATGAAATAGCTGCTCCTCTGAGGAGAGAAGTCAGAGGTCACGTGATCCACTGAGGCCTGGATGACGGTGTGAGTTTTACGTTGTTCCAGGAAATCTGTCGGCGTTTTCAGACTTGAACTCTGTCTGAAAATCTCCAGAGTTTGTCTTTCACACGTCTTTCTCACAGCAGCTTCAGGTGTTACCTTATATTATTATTATTAGTATTAACTCACTGACGACTGGATCGGACACTTTGTTTTACTAGATTCCTGAAATTCTCAATCCTGGTATTTACTGAACAAACAAAAGTCCTGGTTGTACAGAGCGACGCACACTAAGTAACAACTGATGTTCAGTAAGATGATAACTCCCTCGCATTTTCACTCTCATCCTGCGGCTCAGTGGGGACACGTGTTGCTGAATCACCAGCTTGTTGGCAGCGGATCCAGCAGCGGCGGTGGCATCAGGCCGTGGGGCCGAGCCACGCCGCGCTGAGCTCTAAACACAGACGCACAATAGAAAATGCCGGCGTCATCACAGCTGGGCTTATCGGTGTGTCACCGCCGGGACCGGCCACAAAAACATCAAAAGAGGAGGGAGGCAGAAATGTTTGAACGAGAAAGAACCGATCTTTGATTTACCTGAAGACAACAAACAGCCGGCACATCTGGCTCCGGGATCAAACTCAGGATTCACTCAGAGCAACTAAATCCTGATTCTTTTTATTAGTTTATTATTTATAATGGTTTTAAGTATAAGTGATGAAAAAGTGAGAAAATATGTTTTGAACTGACCCACATTTGAAATATTCAGACAAAAACATAAGCTTTAAAATGCCTCATGAGTATTAGAAGAATATATTTTAATTATTTACATCATAAAATTTAAAAGAGCCTGTTAAATAAATTAATTTCACTTTGTTTTAGGTCAAAAATGAAGATCATGTTATTGGGCCTAGGGTGAAAACACAGACACACACACACACACACACACACACACACACACACATACGAGAATCCTCTGAAAATGATTTAAATCTGTAGTCGACAATCAGATCAGCTGCTTTCAACCTGTGTGCATTCTATTTTGTGTGTGAGTTTGTGTGAGTGAGATAACAGTGATTTACCAAACAAAAGATTTACCTTGTAAATTTACTCCACACACACACACACACACACACACACACACACACACACACAGCTTTAGCTCTAACAGTTTACCTGCACTAAAGCTGTCATCCGTCCGTTTCCCCACCGTCACATAAATCCTCAGGATATTAAAGAAAGCAGAAGAAACTCCCTCAGGCAGTTAGTCAGCTTCTTTCTGACCCTGTGACTCAAACCTGTCGCCGTCTTCTAAACGTCATGTGTCGTCCACATAAAGAAAAACCTGCCGTTATCTGAACACTCATCCAGCGCTTCCTGATCTAATCCCGTTCGTCAGGAAGCCAAATGATTGAATCGCAGCAGATGAAGTAATAAAGAGGCGGAGAAGGAAAGAGACGCAGGCAGAGAAATACCTGAGAAGTGAGGGATCTCCTCTTTATCTTCTAAAAGCCAAACATGTCCACAGAGAGAGAGAGGAGAGACACACAGACAGGAGCGCCCACTCTGCAGCCAAAGCCCCTGAAAACAATAGGCTCTGCTGATATGGCCTATCCCACTAAGTAGTGTCAACTCACCTAGGCAACGCGGACTGTACCACTCCTCCTGCAAACAGGGGAGGACACCAGGGTCGAGGCATCGCTGTGGACGACTCAGCGTCCCCTCAGAGACGGTTTCTGAGTTTCCACCTGCTGGTGTGATTGTGGCGTTCGCTCGGTGAACGATACTTGGATCGAGTGTTTGCTGTGGGTTGAGTGAGTCGTTGGGTCTCAGCGTGAATCCACCTTCTCTGTCTGTTGGCTCAACCCACTCCGCAGAGCTAAACCCAGGACTGTGGCTTTGCAGCCAGTAATTGGATTCAGGCTTAAAGACGTCAGTGACACATGTAGTAAAAAGTAAATTGAATAAATTATAATTGACTCCCCAACTTTCTTTTAAGTACAAATAATTATATTTAAGTCAATTTGATGTTTTCACTATTGTGTTTCATCTAAATTGTACAACTTGTTGTTTTCTTGACCCTGGAATGGGCCTTTTGTATTTAAATACTTTATATTTACACACTTTTGAGTTTCTATGACAACTGAAGCTACCGCAGGTTCTCCAGAAAGGGGTGCAACATGCAGCTTCACCACTAGATGTCACTAAATACCCACTAACCCTATTGTATCTTTAACAGAAATTGAAATTATTAGAATAAAGAGTGATGAGCAGATGAAAATGAACAGAACAGCATGTAAACAGATTAACTCAAGCTCTTAAAAAATAGAAATACTGTGTGTGTGTGTGTGTGAGCACAGAGCAGAAGAGCCACAAACAACGAGCAGAACACAAATACCACTTGATTATGTCATGAATATAATTGGCTAATTGACGTATTACATAATCCAGCCACCTCTCCACCTGCTTTATTTACTTCCATTGACTGTAGATTTATTTGAACTATATCCTACATTTCTCATTTTGATCGTAGCCGGTGCAACCACGTCCTACATTTTGTCCGGGTCTTGTTTTGATCCGCACATGCCGTCGTCATCTGAGCGTCGCGTTTACTGAATCACTATCTGACCTGTGGAATAACAGTGTCGGCCGAGGCCTCCACAATACCAGCTTTTGTTTTACTCTCAGGGGCAAACAGGCAGCAAGAGGCCCACGTGTGAGGCTGTCAGGCCGGGTCTGCCTCAGCTGGCCCCCCCTCCCATTAGAATGATGACTGGTTGGTGAAGTTAATATAATTCAGGAAGTTTTAAACTGTTTTTTACTTATTGTTTCAATGCTCAAAATGTGAAAATGTTGTTTAATGAACATAAAATGTGTTTGTATTTCTCAGGTATTAAACTTGTGTGTCTGCTGTGTGTGGTACCTTCGGACCACCAGGGTCAGGGTCCTGTGGGAGCCCTTCACCAGGCAGATGGCCTCCTGCCGGGACCCGCTGAGGGGGACGGCGTTGACGCTCACCATCTCGTCCCCGGCCAGGAGACGGACGGCTGCTGCCACGCTGCCCGGCTCCACCTGCACTCACACCCAGAGACGTCAGGTGCAGTTAGAGGTGAGTCACAGTTGAGCAGGTTTTATCTCGAACAAACGCAACAGGACAACAAACCCTCGTGGATCTTTCACTTCAGATGTGATTTCATCCACATCACCCAGGAGAACCTGTGGTGGACAGCAACCCGAGCGCTCTGATGAAAAATTAAACTCTGTGGTCTGTAACCGGAGCTGGACGGCGGCTCCATGTGAGCTGCAGCTCTCAACAGCACACCAGCCTTACAATAAGCAGGGTTGTGGGTTCAATTCCCAAGATAAAGTGCCTTTTTATAAAGATTGATCACCAAGTATTTGTTTAGATATGAACTAAAAGCTCCTTCAAGACTCCACTTCAACTGGCTCTTTTGAACCTGATGTGTAATATCTCACACACCAGTGTTGTGATGTGTGTGTGTGTGGGGGGGGGACATTTGCTTTCAGCTGCTTCAATATTTCAGACGCTGGAAGGGTTCAAATTCTGCACCATGAATCTAATTCAGAGGAGGGGAACCTTCACACTCTCGTCTCAACTCATCGGTCGGATGAGCAGTGGAATCCAGGGACAGTCAGACAGACTTCTGGATTCATTTGTTGGCTTTCTTATTCTTTTATTGTCGTATTTTCAAAAGAGCACAGATTAGTTATCTGATATCTGAACTATTTTGATATTGTTAAATAAAACCCGGGCTGTCTATGGTTTTAAAACCGGTACAAACCGTTACCTTGGTGATGACCAGCGGCTCCCGGTGCTCGGTGCCTCCCCTCAGGGTGAAGCCCCAGGGAGCTTTGCCTCGGAGCAGCACTTCCACCAGCTCCTCGTCCTCCTCCTCTTCATCGTCGTCCCCTTTCCTCCGCCGGCCCGCTCCCCGCAACTTATCCACCTCCCTCAGCCATCTCATCCTCCCTGCTGAAGCTCTCAGGTCGCCCATGGCAGCCATGACGCCTCCGGCTCAGCGGGCGCCATCAACATCAGATCAGTTGATGTTCTGAAAATGAATGGGCAACTCTTCTGATAACTGATATCTTCTTGTCTTATATGAACATTTACTTGTTAAACTATTAAATGTGACATGTTAAAGACTAAATACTTGATACATTAATTCAAATCAAGCAAAATGTGGCAGCTACAACCTAAGCATAACATGTAAACAACAGGGGAAGCTGATTATAACCAAACTTATTCTAATGTCAGACATTGTAAATCGACTTTTTAGTTAAATTTCAGAGCTTTGACTCACCTGTGAGTAATGTTCTCTGCACCAAAGCTGCAAGCAAAGGTCCAAGAAGAATAGAAGACAGGAAACAGGACAGAGACGAGAGGACTGACCGTGTCTCTGTCTCTGTGTGAAGCTCCAGCAGGTGATGGCAGCTGCTGCTCTCTCCCCCGGGTCCTTCTCTGCAGCCCCCGTGTGGAGCCTCTCTCCGACCGACGCCACCCGCTCCCTCCATGATTGATGTCATGGCTCCCACTGCTGGAGACGTGCAGCATCGTCGGCTGGGAGACGCCTTGAGCTGCTTCAGGTGAACTTCACTTCTCTTCTCTGCTTTTTCATTTGAAGGAGGTAGTTGGTTCTTTCTTTCTAACTGATTTAAAACAGGTACATGAATCATACATGACTCAAGACAACATTTTAATCTTCATTTATAATAACTGAACTATTAATTATCACCATTCTAATGTGGCGGCGTTAGTATTTACCTTCTTTTATATTTCTAATGTATTTAGTCAAATTAAGGCTGTTTCTAAGGAAGAATATCCAAACATACGCACAAGAATATCACCATAAAATAAACAGATTCAAGGCTTTATTTCCATATCGATTAATTAGATTGGGATTTGTTTTGATAAGCAACAGAAAAAATAAAGATAATAAATCCTGGAAGCAAGTTTAAAATAAAGAAAACTAATGTTAAACATAATTAGATCTCCACACATGAATAGGCAACACACACTAACATCTGATGGGGATAATCAGCAGTGAGTTTTCCTGCTTTACTTGTTTTATTTCATTTCATTTTGACACACAAACAAGTTTGTGTGTGTGTCTGTTGAGGTGTGGACGGTGGGTGTGTCAGCTCTACTCAGACATGACGCCTCGACCTGTCAGCTCTGTTTTGTTTTCATGTCACGTCGGGAGAAGCCTCGTCACGCCTCGTCGCAAACGTCTAGAACCAACCAACGTAGGAACTCAATTTGTTTGTTTGTTTTGACATCCATAAAGTTCCTTCTCCGAGAGATAGATAGATAGAGAGATGATAGATAGAGAGATAGAGAGATAGAGAGATAGATAGAGAGACAGATAGATAGAGAGAGAGAGATAGATAGAGAGATAGATAGAGAGATAGAGATAGATAGATAGATAGATAGATAGATAGAGAGATAGATAGATAGACAGATAGAGAGATAGATGGAGAGATAGAGATAGATAGATAGAGAGATAGATAGAGAGATAGAGAGACAGATAGATAGAGAGATAGATAGATAGATAGACAGATAGATAGAGAGATAGAGAGATAGATAGACAGATAGATAGAGAGATAATAGATAAGAGAGAGATGGAGAGAGAGAGATAGATAGAGAGATAGATAGAGAGATAGAGAGATAGATAGATAGATAGACAGATAGATAGAGAGATAGATAGATAGACAGATAGAGAGAGAGATGGAGAGATAGAGAGATAGATAGATAGATATTATACATTTAGAAATCAGCCTCAGATTGACTTTCTGCCATTCTCTCCGTCTGTATCATAACCTGAGGAGAACAGATCAACTTTCTCAATGAGTCACATCATTCTCTCGAAGTTTGCTCATTGCGCACATTGTTCCTACAATAAAGATTTTTAAAATATTTAAAGCCAACGCCTCAAACTCCACCTCCGCTGACACGATGAGACAAGAACGCAGCTGTTATTTATTGTCGCTCATCCTCTCTGCACGGACAGAAGCTGCAGCAGTCGACAGACGTCCACATCACGTAAGTACAAACTTCTGTCTTTACACAATTTGCATGACTGAATTATGCAGCATTTGACATTTAGATTAAATAAAACTGGAATATTAGATTGATTAAGATGATTTTTACTGTAGAAGCAGAAAACAAAACTACTTCCTGTCAAAAGTAAAAACCTGAGAGGAAGTTTAAATGTTTGTTTCTAACACAACACAGAGGAAGTGCTGCGTTAAACAACTGCAAGGTCGACTTTGCTCTGCAGCCTTTTCCAAGCTTTAAAACTCATAACGTTCAAAACAAAGGTTCATGTTTCCTCCTTTTTAATCACACACAGAGTAATTTGCTTAGCAGATAGTTTTTCCTCTGTCTTGTCAAACTGGTTTAACTGAAACCTTAACTGCGCCTCCCTGTTTTTTTTAATTGCAGTGTCTCATCATCCTCAGATAGATAAACACAGACGAGAGGAAATGTTTAGCGGCTGCTCTGGTAAGAAAATCCTCCTTTTCTTTATTCTACATTTTCTTAGTTTTTCTAGATGTTGCATTTTTATTCTTGTAGTAAACGTTGACCCTGTCTTCTGATGGATCTTCCCACAGACACCCACCCGTCAGGCTTTGACCTGACCATGGGGTTGGCTGGGGGTGAGGAGGGGTGCCACGGGCCTGGAGATGTGGACAAACATCATGGAGGAGACCAGCGTATAGACGGCCTTGATGGTTCTCATGGTGGAGGAGGCGGCTGTGGTGATCCTCATGGAGGAGACCAGAGAAGAGACGGCCATGATGGTTCTCATGGCGGAGGCGGAGGCTATGTTGATCCTCATGGTGGAGACCAGAGAAGAGACGGCCATGATGGTTCTCATGGCGGAGGCGGAGGCTATGTTGATCCTCATGGTGGAAGAGGCGGCCATGATGGTTCTCATGGCGGAGGCGGCGTGTTATGTTGATCCGCAGGGAAGAGGCGGCCGTATGAACCTCATGGAGGAGGCGGCCATGATGAACCTCATGGTGGAAGAGGCGGCCATGATGAACCTCATGGTGGAGGAGGCGGCCATGATAATTATCAGGGTGGAGGAGGTGGCTGTGGTGATCCTCATGGAGGAGACCAGAGAAAAGACGGCCATGATGGTTCTCATGGCGGAGGCGCGGCTATGTTGATCCTCATGGTGGAAGAGGCGGCCATGATGAATCCTCATGGTGGAAGAGGCGGCCATGATGATCCACATGGTGGAAGAGGCGGCCATGATGAATCCCATGGTGGAAGAGGCGGCCATGATGAACCTCATGGTGGAAGAGGCGGCCATGATGAATCCCATGGTGGAAGAGGCGGCTGTGTTGAACCTCATGGTGGAGGAGGTGGACATGATGAACCAGAGAGAAGAGGCCACCATGGTGATGGTGGTGGCAGAGAAGGCTGCCATGATAATGATCACCATGGGAAAAGACACAGCCCTGGTCGTCGTCATCGTCGTGGGAGTGGTGGTGGGAGCCCTAGACGCCACAGCGGTGGAAGTGGTGGCAGCGGTAGCAGCGGTGACAGCTCTGGTGAGGACGACGGCCATGGAAAACATGGGCGCAAACACAAGAACAAGCACGGCAAGGGGCACGGGCACGGCCACGGGCACGGCCATGGTCACGGGCACGGCCACGGAAGATGGTAGAAAGGTGAAAACTGGCGACGTTTGAATTTCATAAATGGCCGATCATTTGAGAATTTCTCTGTTTTCTCAATGTTTTGTTTGTTGATTTTCAGGCGGCGACCGGAGCGAACCCGACCTGCACCGAACCCCGGTGTTTGTGGTACTTTGCCTTGTACTCAAACTACCACCTTCGTCTCTCCAGCGTCGTCCTCCTCCGCCTGCACCAACCGATGTTGTTGATTAACTGTGCTGCAGAACAATGAAGTTAATCCTGTATTTCTGCACTTCAATAAAATGTTTTAAAGACAAACTCAATCATCTTTTTGGTCCTTTTTTATACTGAATCTAAATATCAAGACTGAAACACCACTGAAACACCGGATATTACCCATGATCCTCTGCTTCCAGAACCACAAGAGCTGCGGCTGTGACAAATCTCTTGACTCTTCAACTTGCTGGAGCTGGTTCAGACAGTTGAAGCTGTGACTCTCAGTCAGTGACTCTCAGTCAGTGACTCTCAGTCAGTGACTCTCACGGGGGATCGAACCCACTCACCAGAGTTACAGAACAAACGGCTCAGATTATTAGAATTAAGATGTTAAATCAAATCAAACGTGTTTTAATTGTGTCCTGCCTCCTTTCCACTGTGTTTTCATTGAGCTCAAGGGTGAAGGAAGTACTCATGCACTTTACTGAAGTAAAAATACACAAAAAGGTACTTAAGTAAAAGAAAAAGTACCACATTAACTGTTATTCTATATAATGTAAGTATTTGATCTGGTTCCCCCCTTGAATAAAAGTATGAATCCATTAATTAACTCATCTACTGACAGTACAAATGATTTACAGCTTCATCATGTGATTTCCCTTTTGCAGAAACCACTTTACTCCTGTAGAATTGTCTTCTACTGCCACCATGTTGTCATTATGTGGTATTACAGGTTTCAGCTTCACACATGAACCAGTGTTTGTTCTGGTTCCTTTAGAGATTTATACTGGAGCAGGGCAGCAGGTGGATTTGAACCAATGACACAACTGTAGGAGGTTTGAGCGACTCCACCCACTGGGCAAGGCAGCAGTGTCGAGCAGGTTCAGCGAGACTGGAAACCAGACCTGTGCAGCTACTTCTGTTTGGACAGTTGAGAAGGAAGTGTTTCTTCTACCAAATTAACCAAAAACTCAACAATGACGTTTCTAATTGAGATCGACTTCATCTGGACATGGACTGGACAAAGGGATTTTACTGGGAATCTTTAAATTCAGATTTTCTTTCCTGCAACTTGCTGAAGTGAAGCTGCACCATCAACATTCTTTCAATGTTTTGCCGCTCGTGTTTTGAGTGTGTCACAGCCCACATTGGAAATACCTGACAACTGTGGCTGAGTGGAAATGGGGACCTGGGCTGGATGTGGAGTCGGGACTCACAGAGGAGCTCTCTGCATGCTGCTGCTGCTCCTCTTGCTCTGCTGCTTCGGGGGGAAATGTGAGCTTCAGGAGTCTAAGCCACTGGAGCCGACCAACCTTCCCTCCGCCAAACCTTTCCCCGATGAGATCAATGAGCCTCAGGCCTTTCCCGAGGAGGAGAGGTCCTACCTCCCTGTGTTTACCATGGACTACCCTCGCATCCAGGTCCCCTTTGAGTTTACTCTGTGGATACTGCTGGCCTCCTTTGCCAAAATCGGTATGAACCACGATGAACCGCGGTGTTTGTGCACGATGTTATAGTCGAGCCTAAAGTCAAATATTTTCATTGTGTCTCCGCAGGTTTCCACATTTACCACAAAATCACCATCTGGATCCCGGAGTCCTGCCTCCTGATCACCATCGGCCTCGTGGTCGGCGGCATCATGCACTCGGTCAAAGAGGAGCCCCCCGCCGTGCTCAACTCCAACGTCTTCTTCCTCTACATGCTGCCGCCCATCGTCCTCGACAACGGCTACTTCATGCCCACGAGGCCGTTCTTCGAGAACGTGGGCACGGTGCTGTGGTACGCCGTGGTGGGAACGCTGTGGAACAGTATCGGCATCGGGCTCTCTCTGTTCGCCATCTGCCAGTTTGAGGTGTTTGGAGTTCAAGATATCAACCTGCAGGTCGGTGAAGGTCGTAGGGCGGAGGGGCGGGGGAGTATGAAAGGTCAAAGGTCATCTCTGTGCATAAGACAGTTTGCCTACCTGGATACACTATGAAGGGAATAACCTTTATTGATGTCCCTCACTTTATTTCCCAGGAGAACTTGCTGTTTGCCTCCATCATCTCTGCCGTGGACCCTGTGGCTGCTCTGAACGTGTTCGAGGACATCGGCATCAACGAGCAGATCTACATCGTCATATTCGGCGAAGGACTCTTCAACGACGCCGTCACTGTGGTGAGAGCAGGAGACGTGTGACCTGGAAAACCTGACCTTTGATAATCGAGGCTCATTTCTAAGAGATTTGATTTATTTGTTTAGTTTGTCAAATTAGAATTTAGACTTTACAGAGAACATGTTTTCGTATTTGACTGAATTAGGACGCACGTGTCTCTTTCACCTCATGTGGCCCCCGGCTGGTTTTACAAACAAGTTCCTTCTGCAAAACCTCCTCCGGCTCAGGTTTGAGCTTTTTGTGATGTGATGACTGAAGCGGCATGAAGGTGTTAGAAGCAATTTAAACTTTGATAACGTGTCACCACAGTAAACAGCAGCCGGGGTCCTGTGCATGTGTGACACGGTGTATGTCGAGTCATTACTTACCCGCCTTTGCTTCAGACGAGTTTCACCTGGGAGTTTCACTCATCACCTCCTGGCACTGGTAGTGTCAGACTGAGCCAAAAATAAGTTTGAACTCAGGTCTTGAATTGGACGAGATTCTTGAGTGTTTGAGTTTAATTTGTTCGACATTTGTGTAAAGTTGAACCTCAATGGAAACCATGTCTCCTGTCTCTCCCTCCTCTCAGGTTCTTTACAGCATGTTTTCCTTCTTGGCCGACCTGCCCGTCGCCGAACCAAGCGACGTGTTCCTGGGGGTGGCCCGTTTCTTCGTGGTGGGCGTCGGCGGCGTTCTCTTTGGCCTCCTGTTTGGATTTGTGGCGGCCTTCACCACCCGTTTCACCCACAACGTCCGTCAGATCGAGCCCCTCTTCGTCTTCATGTACAGCTACCTGGCGTACCTGGTGGCCGAGCTGTTCGCCATCTCCAGCGTGTTGGCGTGAGTGAAGCACAAACACTGACCATAGTCAGACGAGTGATATCCACTAACCTGCATATTACAGCTTTATTGAATTGGCCTCAGGGTTTGCAGACGTTGCAGCCACGAGAATAGTCAGATTCTCTAAATACCTGTAAGATATGATTTATTGCTTCCTTTCCCTTTCTGCTCCAGCTCAGAAAGATACAAATCTTTACCCTCAAGACTCTTAAAGCATGCTTGTGCAACTTGTACAAACTTGCTCCTCTGCATGAGATCATGAGTGTGATTCATGGTTGTTGTTCTTTGGCCTGACAGCAGAGATTTGTTTGACATGACAGCCGGTGAAAACAAAATTCAGGTCGCAGATACACACACTAATAAACATTTCCCTGCAAAATAAAGTATGCAGACATATATAATCTGATTCTAATCGTGGACACGTCTATTTGAATTATAAACAAACCTCCCTCACACACGTGTTTTGTTTCCCGCATGCAGCATCATCACATGCGCCATAACCATGAAGTACTACGTGGAGGAGAACGTGTCTCAGAGATCCTGCACCACCATCCGTCACGTGGTGAAGATGCTGGCCACCATCTCAGAAACCCTCATCTTCTTCTTCCTGGGTGTCGTTACCATAACGACCGAGCACGAGTGGAACTGGGCCTACATCCTGTTCACGCTGCTTTTCGCCTTCATCTGGCGAGGACTCGGTGAGAGACGCTGACACAAAGCTCTGTCCCCTCCTGTTGTAAACGCTGGACTCTAATCAGTCTCTCTCCTGCAGGGATTCTGGTGTTGACCCAGATCATCAACCCGTTCCGCACCATCCAGTTCACCTTCAAGGACCAGTTTGGACTGGCCTACGGAGGCCTGCGAGGGGCAATCTGCTTCGCCCTGGTCTACACTCTGCCCGAGAACGTCAACAGAAGGAACCTGTTCGTCACGGCTTCAATCGCCATCATTATTTTCACTGTTTTCATACAGGTGGGCCAGATATTCATTTAGTGTGAAGTGTGAATCCTTTTCTTATTTAAAATATTCATAACCAACTGTTTCACTGCAATTTTAACAAAGAATTTCCATTTTCATCACTTCCTTGTTTCCAGGGAATCAGCATCCGTCCCATCGTGGAGTATTTAAACATCAGGAGAACCAACAAAGTCATGACCTCCATCAACGTAGAGATTCACACCCGGGTAACGTCCTGCAGCTCGTGTGCTTTCCTCTTCTTGTTATCTGTGTTGTGTTGTGACTGTTGTGTGCCTGTGTTGTGTGCAGACGATGGAGCACGTGGTTTGTGGTATCGAGGACCTGTGTGGACAGTGGAGTCACTATTACTGGAAGGACAAGTAGGAGGCTTTGTTATCTCACTGATAGAACTGTTCCTCGCCATCTTGTCTCCTCTAATATGAGCTGATGCGTCTCCTCCTCCTCAATGAGGATCTGTGTTAATAATCTTTGTGTCGTTGTTGTGCGTCAGGTTTAAGAAGTTCAACGATCGTGTTCTGAGGCGAATCCTGCTTCGAGACAACAGGGCCGAGTCCAGCATCGTGTCTCTGTATAAGAAGCTGGAGCTGCAGAACGCCATGGACATCCTGGACCCGCCCGTGTGGGACATCAGTGCAGCGCCCTCTATTGTCTCCCTGCAGTAAGTTCAACAGGCCGCTCCGTTTTGGGCTGACTTGACTAGAAAGGACCGAGAGTGCAGTTTAACTAATTAGATTCAGATTCAACGATAACACAAAGAGACGCAATGAAACACAAAGACAGGAAGTAACACAGTGATTGATTAACACAACAGAAACTGTATCTGTCCACTAACAGCATCACAGCCACTAAACCTTTATGCCAAATCTAATTTGTCTCCCGCTGATGATGCAGATGGAAAACATCTCAATGATAATTTACGAAGCTTTATATTTCATTAGCGTCTCTCGTTCACTGTGCGTTGCTCTCGCCCTCCGGTCAGCGACGAGAAGATGGAGGCGTCTCGACCGAAGAGGAAGTTCCTGGCTGCTGACGTGAGCAAGATGCACGACATCCTGTCCAAGAACATGTACAAGATCCGACAGAAGGTAAAGTCATCGCCACAACTTCACAGAAACCGTTCACCAGTACACACTCTACATCTGTTTGCTTTTGTAAAATATCATCTTCAGCTAGAAACTGTATGTTTATGTGTGTGTGTAATGCTCTCCACCTGAGTGTGTGTGTGTGTGTGTGTGTGTGTGTGTGTGTGTGTGTGGGCTCTTTGTAATTCCACCAAATATCTCTCAATGTATTCCAGACGATGGCGTACACCAACAAGTACAATCTGCCCGACGAGAGCCAGACCAGGGAGATTCTGATCCGCCGCCACGCCAGCATCCGGCGAAGCCTTCGCGCTGAAAGTTTCCGTGAGAATGTGAGTTTTCTTCTGTTTTGTATTTGCAGACATGTTTGCTGTGCTTTGTTTTTCTCTGACCTCGACTCGTCCTCGTCTTCCAGCCGTCACAAAACCCCCCCCGGTCTCAGAAATACTTCTCCCTCCAACCCGGAGCAGATCTGGAGTCGTCCTTTCCCCTCAGAAGACGAAGTCACGGTGAGTTCACGGGAATTTGATTTGTTTTCCCAGATGAATGAATCACAGAGACAGTGGCTTCTTGATCTTCAAATATTATTTTAATATTCAAATCCTTGTGTTGTACCAGGCGGTAGTGAGCTGGACCGTCTCTCAGCTCGTTTCCAGTCGTCCAGAGCGTCGCCCCGCTCCTCCGCCCGCTCCCTGGCTGCCAGGAGATTGAACACAGTCAAGGAGGCAGGAAGTGCTGGGACGCGACCCCCTGACTCCCCTGCACCCAGGAGACGCAGCTCAGAGCGGGCAGAGGGAGACGAAGACCCACGTCCAGGAGGAGCAGGCGTGGAAGCAGAGCGTCCTCCGCAGCGACCGCCAGGCTGGGTACCTGAGAACCAGGATTCAGGAGAAACTGAGGCAGGAAATCCTTTACTCAGACACTCGTCACCGGGGCCTCGAGGTTCAGGGAGGTCGTGATGATCCGAGGGAAGTAGGTTCCGTCAGAAATGTGGCTCTTTAGCTCTAATTCAACCGACAGGAAGTGAACATCCATCCTCTTCTGACTTCCAAAAAGTGTGAAATACTTTCCGTCACACTTTACTTCTTCTTAACTCAACCAAATAAAAACTGCAGTTCTCAGGTGCCACGTTCTGTACCGTACACGTGTATGAAATATTTAAAAGTAGTTCGTTTTATTTTTTATAAATTGCAAAAGTATGAAAATAAATCTCAACAAACCTCAACTCTCTTGTCTTGTGGTGAAAAAGCCACAATTTTCTTCACTTTAGATCCAATGACCAGACGACATTAATCCATAATCAACTGAGCTGCCAATCAAACCCACACAACAAGGTCACGTCCACGCAGAATCTGTTAATATACCAGATTTCCATTTATGCTTAAAAAACATATTCTTCTGGCTTTTACTGGTTATTTATATTCACCATAACTCTCCTGTCCAATTGAGCAGATGGCAGCAAGTGGCTGCAGCTAAGATTAGCAGCAAGTGGAGGTTGAGCCAATGAAAGTTCAGTGAAAAACTTTTAATATTCTCCTTTTATAATGTTGATTAATTTAGGAAATAGTGGCCTTGTTGTATTTTCAGCTGTGGAATAATCCACATTTCTATTATTTGGATAATTCCTCTGTGATATTGAGTTAAATGTTATAATTTTAAACGTGTGTTTTTATTGAAATATATGTTTTAATTCAACATAAAATAAGTAGATATTCAGAAGCATAAAATTATAATATTCATCATTTCAATTAAACTGTTTTCTTCAACTGCCTGTTAACCAATCAGGGGGAAGTACCCGTTGACCTCTGACCTCAGCGAGCATCATGGGAGACTTGTTGTTAGCTTTGTAGCAGCTAAAGCTAAAGAACCAGTAGTTTGTTACAAACAGGAACAGAACTCGTTGTTTTACCTTTAAACAATTAAAATAAGAATAAAACTGGAAACTGGGACTGAGGATGGAAGTTGTGAAACAGCAGAGGAGGAAGTTTCTCTCACGTTAATAACTGGAAACAGGTTTTAAACAGTTAGCTTTAAACAGTTAGCTTGAGTTTAGCATCCAGCTGCAGACACATGCTAATCACTGGAGTCCAC
Organism: Hippoglossus stenolepis; assembly: GCF_022539355.2. Lineage (NCBI taxonomy): Eukaryota > Metazoa > Chordata > Actinopteri > Pleuronectiformes > Pleuronectidae > Hippoglossus > Hippoglossus stenolepis. The sequence continues at coordinate 2,063,628 of NC_061506.1, read as the reverse complement.
CTGCACAGGTGAGTGTCAACGTTTCCTTTAAACGTCTCATGTGGAAGATTCTGTGAAGTTTAATGTTCCCTTTAAGTGAAGAACATTTACACTGTGACGTTTAAAAGCATCAAAAACCATTGTGTTGTGTTGTGTTGTCGTGGGTTAGCTTGAATGCTAATGTGTGGTTATAGAGCAGGGGCACAGTACTTTGTGTCCTAGAGGAAATAAACATGGAGATTAATGTGTGTGTTTAAATCACGGTATAAAGCTGCATTTACAGATTCCACATTTACAGTTCAAACTCAGCATTTCATTCATGCTGCAGCGGCTCCTGCTGTTTTCCTGTCCTGGTTATAGATGTGTTAATAAAACCTGATGCACGCCGACATGGTGTAACACGACACGGCTGTATTCCACCGTCGAGAAGCAGGCCAAGGACCCACAGGTACAATTAAACCCGGGAGAGCGGAGCACTAAACAATCTCCCCTGTTCACTTTAATGTCCAGTTTTACGAGTGCATCCGACTCGGAGACGGCCGTCCACAGCCAGGGTCGTCTTTCAGAGTCCACGTCTTTATATCTGAGGCACCGAGAGTCAAAGGAGCTGTAAAACGTCCGGCTGACATGTTCCTGTTCCTGAAAGAACAAGCGCAGTGTTAGAAGTCGCACTCAAACACGTTTTATAAGGACTATTTATTATTTAAACCCTGTTTCTTTGTGATTTTTTAATGTTTACATGAGTCAGAAAACTATTTTCTCTCAAAAGAAGCGAAGAACTTCATGCACGGAGTTTAAAAAAACTGTATTTGAAGACGCAAAACATCCTCAAAGAGACTTGGAAGTGTATGTATTAATAATCTATTATGATTTCATAGTAAATGGAAAATAACAAGGTGCAGGAGTAATTCTTCTTCATCTCATAACCAAGTGTAACGTTCTCCCCATTGAGGCTCATTACACCGTGTTTGTCTTCATTATTCCTCCTGATTAAAGAGGTTCAGCTGAGAGCGGTGTTTACTGCAGAGCTCCAACACGCTGTGAAATCAACTGTGTTGGAAACGGATAAAAGAAATGAAATAACTGAATAATGGGAATATCGTTTATTAGTGGGAATTATAGATATGAAGATAAATGAAACCAGAAGAAAGAGACTTTACAGTTCAACACTTTCACACACACAGGTCCTTTATGATTTGTGGGTTCTACATGTGCTTTTCTATATATTTGTATTCATATTTATATATATATATAATTTTTCTTGTTTTCTAGTTAGTTTATTTCAATAACTCACACTGTTTGTATTTCTTTTCTCTTGACGACCTTTGACATTTTCTCTGAAGTGAATAGAAATCAATAGAAACTCAGTTAATAATGTTAAAAGCTTCTCTCGCTCGATGACTGTGATTATGTTCTGGGCAGTAAATATGATTAATGGCCTGAAAAACAGCCGGGTCATGAAATATGCATCATGCTCTTACATTTTTAACGAGGACATGAGTTCAGTGTAACGTACAAAGACAAGTCTGGTGAAGACGGATGGAGATTTAACTGGTGGACACGTGTGGATGTGAGTCCACGTTCATAACTGATTCACATCCTGTCAGGAAGTGATTTATGATATTAACATCAGGACTTTTATTACGCTAACAGACGTCGGACATCAGTTTTTACTCAACGACTGACGGCACCAAACTAAAATGATCGTAGGGAATAAATTCTTGAGGATATGAAGAAAATGTTTATTTACCCATTTCAAGTTGTCTATATCGGTTTGTATTTATATATTTTCTAATCTAAATTGTCCGTAGGTGTGAACGTTAGCGTGTCTGGACCCTGTGATTGGCTGGTGACCAGGATGTGCCCCGCCCCCTCGTCCAGCTGGGATTGGCTCCAGCTCCTCCCACGACCCTCAAAACGATCAGTGGTACGTTTGATTGGCTGCTCGTGTTCACGTCCTGCAACTTAGGCATTTCACTGTATGTTAGTTGCATGTTCAACAATTAGAAGAAAGGAAATCAAATTCTTATTCCATGTATAATTAAAAGGTTTAAAATGATAATTAACATGTTTAATATCTTAGTATCTCCTGTTGCAGCCTGATTCTCGTCATGTCGTTGAAACAGCAGCAGGTCCACGACGGGTCAGAGTCTTTAGTGAAACATGAATCCATCAGTGTGAGTCCTTCAAACACAAAACAATACAATCCACACATGCTGTCAGAACAGCTTTCATGCCAACGCCAAACCTCCTGCCCTCAGATGCTTTGAATAGAAGCATCAAAGAAACGCGCTCAATGTAAAAGCTCAACACCAAACGCCTTCTGATGAAGAAACGTCTTGGTTCGTGGGAGGATCTGGCAAACGTCCTGGTTTATGAACTGTCTGTCAGCCGCATGTGAAGCTGCACGTACAGGAGTCGCTACAGAGGGAGGACCAGGGGAGTTATTCAGTGTTCTGCTAGAGGAGGAAACAAAGGAGGGAGCAATTAAATAAATAGTGTGTTTAAATAACGAGGAGAGGGGAGGAGGAGGAGGGTTTCCAGTCTTCAGCTCTCAGCAGCTTCAGCTTCAGTCCGTTCAGAGCTGAGGAGGAAGAGGAGGAAGAGAGGGGAGTCTCAGGAAACTTCACATCAGAGCTGCGGAGGAGGAAGAGGAGGAAGAGAGGGGGAGTCTCAGGAAACTTCACATCAGAGCTGCGGAGGAGGAGGAGGAGGAAGAGAGGGGGAGTCTCAGGAAACTTCACATCAGAGCTGCGGAGGAGGAGGAGGAGGAGGAGGAGGAGGATTTTATTCGGACTCCCTGTGTTTCAGATATAGAGGAGCATCGGTGAGAAGTGAGGAGCAGCGATGAATCAAACTGCATCTGTGTCCCATCAGATCCAGTGTCAGCCGATCAAGGACGACAAGGTAGGATCCATTTACTCTTTTCACTGTCGTACTTATTCACGCTCAAAGTTTCGACCATACTTTGTTTTACCTTCCACACTTTCCCCCACGGTTCAGTTTACCTTTGAATTCACTAGTTTTAGAGGTTTTATTGATTCAAACGTCTTAACAAAGCAAGAAATGTGAGAGAAAAGGAAAAATGCATCAACTCTCAGAATCCAGTTATTTGACAGAAGACGTTACTCAGTGTTTGCAGAGCTGGTGGATGTAAAGTGAGTTTCAATGCTCTGCCTCCACAGTAAAGGCTTCATGGGACATTGGGTCGTTACGCTGGCGTCTGTGACTCGATGTTGTGACGGCGATAACGCAACAACAACAACCTCACACTTATTTACCTCCTGTGGAGCAGAACCTGAGTAGAATTTGGTGCATACATTTTCATATTAATGAGGTTTTTAAAGAACAATACAGATACACTGGTGGTTTTTGTGTAACGGGGATGATCACATCAGCAACCTGTTGAAATCAGAGCAGGACCACAGGACATGGCATAAAGCTGCATATGGTTTAGTCGTAAAAGTTTGTAGTTGTTTGCTTGTTAAACAAATTTTATTCAGCACATGGAGACTAATTCAAATCCTTATTCGACAAAGTCCTTTTCCTTCATGTGTTAGCGGAGGATCGAAGTGAAGGTGTTGTTTTCTGCCACCTCCTCGTGTTTCATGGCTGATAATACGAGGCAGAGACACGGTGACAGCAGCCCCGACATTAAAGAGCCTCATTATCGCTCGCACTTTATGCAAAGAGGCTCTCAGCTGCGAGCACGTTCCTCAGGCGTCGAGAGGAAGAGCAATAAGAGGAAGAGGAAGATGATAATCCCGCACAATCCCGTGGGAATACTCCTGCAGGAGGAAGCTTTGAGAAGAGCGACAACTTTAAGACATTTCCGCAGATACATGAGATCTGATGTTTTCTACAGTCCATCATCTCGTCCAAATTAACTTCAGAACCGTCAGAAAGGACCAGCAACAGAAAAAATGAGCTCTGATGCATTGTTGCTTTGCATCTGCATTATTTAGCCTGAGTGCTTTTAATTGTGTCATCAATCATCGCTCAGTAATCCAGCCTCATGTGCCACCGGGTTTTAGCTGCTTCATAAATAAAGCCACCGCCGCCTCTTCAGATGCAACGTGGAAATTCTGCTGATGCTCACGGGGAGATAAAGATCTTTTTTACGAGTTTAGATTTGAGCCTTGACCCTGAAACGGAGGAGATGCAGTGAAGGTTTAACCATATTTGAAGAAGCAGGGATTCAAACCCTGACTGAGAGCTTGAGGACACTTCAGGGACCAGGGACGGACCCAGACCAGCCCCAGTACCCCGGAGAAACAACGCCTTGGATTGGGATATGAAAGCTTCCGTACAGGACGTGCTGGGCTTCCCTCTCACTCAGGACCCACAGGGATGAAGAAGACACTGAGGCACGTTCACTGGCTGCAAACCCGAGGTCCGACTGGATTCAGGGACGGGTCAGAGAACTCACGCTCCAATCAAAGCTGCTGTGGAGGCGGCGGAATCGAAACATATCTGTTTCCATAAGCAGAAATCCCACATATAACGTGATTCAGATTCACCCAGGGACATTAAATATGCATTTATGCACTGCAAACATATTTCTCTCACCGTCAAGGACTTGTTTAATAAAACAGTGGTGTGTTGATGCTCAGAATTCAACTCAGCTAAACACCACTTATATGTGTCGGGTGTCTGTGTTGAACGTTTCCTGTATTTTGTTTTGCAGTATTTCCGAAGGTGTCTGGCTGGTTCTGTAAAGCAGCTGCTTCTAAACGCTGTGTGTGCGATGTTGGGCCTTTGTGGTGTTGTGCATTTCACTAAGTGACGCTTCTTTACTGCGGATTTTGTTTTCAAGAGCTTCGATCAAGTCCAGCCGGTTCCAGAAATCCACTTATCTGCTGAGATGTTAGATGAGAAGACTGATGTGGTTTTCTTATCTGTCTGCAGATGTAGGAGAGCTGTTCAAAAAGTTTCCTCTAAGTTATGATTTCTCCTGGTGGCAAGAATCCGTGTTTCAAGCTGTGAAATCGTGATAACACCATTCAAATTCTCTAATCACACTCCAAACCTCTTAATATTAACATTAGCCCTGTGTCGTCACTGCCATCTGTTGCCGTGGAGACGGACATGGAGTAAAAACGCTCATTAGCATGTGAGCGGAGGAGGAAGGTGACGAATCCTGTCCTGTCCTCATTATCACTGTCTTTACTGCGCTAAAGATAAACATTATCATGTCGACCTTTCAGCACTGATCAGCTTCAGTGGCTAATTTTAACATCTCCCACTCACTCAATGACGCTGCTGCAGCTGAACAGCATCGTCGTGTACACATCCAACGCCACGTCGCTGATAAAGAGCAGAACCTCGAGTCGCTGCTGCCTCCACAAGTTTAGATTTAAAGACACACTATTCTCTGTTGAGTTGCTCAGCCTACGCTGTGATCCTGTGAAAACCAGGCCGAGTGTGAGGAGGAGCGTCGCTGCCAAGTTTCTGACGACGCACGAGAACACGATCGTTTGAAACCGAGGTCGAGTGACAGACAACTGACGATTCCTGTGTCGCAGCCTGAATTTAACATTCACTGTCACTGCAGAAGCATCACAGTCACACTACTACTAATACTGCAACAGGTACTGCAACAGGTACTGCAACAGGTACTGCAACAGGTACTGCAACAGGTACTGCTGACACTCACCCACACCTCTTCATGTATTTATCACATCTTTAATGTCTCTTCAGTCTGTTTATTTTCCACCTTCTGTATCGGCACAAGGTGGAAATTATTCAGATTCATCTTTTATATCAACAATATTGTTATTGTCTGTTGTATCACATCATTTTAAATGTTGTATATATTCAGACTAGGGGACATTTATGGTAGAACAGCAGCAAAGAGGACAGCAGAATGGAAGCATCTTTAAAAAATGTATAAATAAGTGTACGTGCGATATAGATATTTTAATATCTAAGGAAATATAAAAATAGCAATAAAGAATATACGTTATAACAGGATAAATACTGTATAAGACACATGGGTATTGCTCAGTCCATTGAAATTGCACCTGAGTGAATGAGTACGACTTTGATTTGTCAAACTCCTCAACACAGAGGAGCTGAATCGATCTGGTGTATAAAGTCTATTTTCTTGCCACTAGAGGGCAGCTTTACACAAGTAATTAAAAAAGCACTCCAATGCTTCTTTATACCATATTATATTTATACGTCTTATTTGATATATAACTCGCTTTATATCTATTCCAGGTTAGTATGAGTTCCTGTTGACGCCACCTGTGATCCCTGCAGCACGTGAACAGAAACGTAAAGAGACAAATAGAAAATGAGCCCGTGAACCGTCCTGCAGCCAAGTTTTTAAATCACAGTATTTGTCATCATCGTGTTTTTGTCAGTGAGCTTCGCTACAGACGGGAATAGAAGCAGCAGATGTTGAGATAATTGCTGCTGCTGCTGCTGCTGCTGGTCAGTCACCGCCGCACAGAGCTGAATACAAACCGCTGAGAGAGACGAGGGCCGAGCTATTTAAAGCTTTTCTCTTATTCAGTAATAAACTCTGGTCCACGGCTTCTCTCCAGGTAGAAACACGGGAGGTCAGATGGAGGAAAGCGTGTAATAAGCTTTTTAAAAGCTTCAGTGCACCTCGAACTCATCAAAACGATGAGATTGATTCCCTTGTTTTACCTCCATCCACCATGAGTCTGTGAAAAAGACTGTATATTAGACCAGTTACAGTCCTTGAATGAAAGTTGAGGCCCAATGTTTCCTGTCCTGAGTTATTAACAGGTGATTAAACTGTAGATTTGTTTGTCCCAGATATATAAATGGATATTTTTCCTCTTTTTCCTTGAGGCGTCTTTGAAACTTTCGCCTCATTGTCCCTTTAACCCAGAAACCGAATCACTTCAGCTCATCGGGCCTCAGTGTCTCCACCAGACAAATTCCCCCCGACACAGAATTAGATTATCAGCCTAACGATGCCGAGGGAAACTGGGCTGACTGTTTTCATTTATGAATGACACCATTTTTTAATGTAGTAAAATCAGAACAGAGGGTTTTTTTTGGTGCATGAGCGTGTCTGTTTACTCCGAAGAGAAAAGCCAGACGGACGCCAGTGGCAAAGAGACGGAGAGAAACCGCCGGAGAAGTCGTGTTTTTTCGGACATCGCCCAGTTTGGAGTTTGGAGTTTTGACCGGAGACGTCAACATGATTGACCCAGAGCTCAGGTTCATAGAGGTGAGGAGACAACGCGCTCTTATTTATACAAACCAGCGTCGGAGAATCAATATGTCTGGTGATCGATAATGGACTTAGACTCTATGTAGAGTTTGATATGAGGTTGTTTTGCGAAGAGGCGACAGACTCGTGGTTTATCACCTTCTTATCATAAAGTCCCAGGAGTGTCAGCTGCCTCCAGAGAGAGCGGAGGCCCTGAGAAACGGCCCCTCTGGGAGTCGCAGGGTGTCAGGACGCAGATTATTCCTGTAAGCGTGAGTGATGGAGGAGCCGCAGTGTGTTTTCTGTGAGATTTGAAAACAGGATGTCGGGGCAGGACTTGAATAGAAAACCAGAAAACGTGTAATTCAAGTCCCGTGAGTGGAGAAGTAAAGTAAACTGAAACTAAACAAGAGCAACATGCTGTTTGTTTACATTAGTTCATCTGGTGTCAGAGGTTTCAATCCGTACAAATGTTCACTTGACTCTGTGAAAGTTTTGAATCTCACGAATCTGTGTCTGAACATTAATTCTGTCTTCCCCCGTCTCTCTGGATTCCTGCTCGACTGAAGCTCAACCAGGGCGTCAGGTTGATAGATGGCGCCGCACACTTGGTCGGTCGCTAAACCTTGACCTACTTTCTTTTCTAGGTCAAGAAAGCAGATTCAGTTTTTCCTCCACAGCTCGGTTGGTTTTTTGTATCTCGGCTCCTGACGTTTGTTTTTAATATTTCAATTTAAATATTCGATGAGGTAATATTACTGAGGATATGAAGCTTTCCATAGCAGAACAAATTCTCGTTGATCTAAGAAGCTTATGCTCTTAATTTATTCCCTCTTAAATCCCCGTGTATAGAATCAAATATCTGTGTATCATCACCATGGAGAAATGCTCTGCAGGTACATGTGACTTTCATATGCAGCAGCGTTAACCTCCCACCCACAGCTCTCTGTCTTTATTGGTAATTTTGCATTTCTATAAATGGATGTTTAAGCCTTGAGGAGATTTACAGCGTTGCCACGGTTCAGAGTTTAAAGGCGCCTTCTGCTGCAAAACACGCAGAGGTGTGAATTAATATTCCAGCGGGGGGACGTATAACGGTTATTTACAGTTTGCTTCTTCCTTTATTTAACTCTATACTTCATTGAGAGGAAGGAAGAAAGATAAAAACGTGACAAGCAGCAGGTAAAGTTGGTTTATTTGCTGCTTTCTGCTTTGTTTTTTTAAATAATCTTAAATACACTAAATACAAATACTTACAAATCCATGTTTGATTGAAGTAGCACTTGCACCAGCACATAATGAAACAACGATTCTTCTGATTGTTGTGTGTATCCCAGCGAGGACGAGAAGTGAAACACCTTTCCTCGGTATTTTGTGACTTTAACTCTTATCAGGACTCGACCTTCTGGGTCAGTTAACGCACTCAGGAGGCGTCCTTATCACTCCACTTTCCCTCCAAACCTCAGTGGTGCCCAACTCTGAGCCCTGTGGGTTTCCGTCCCGGCAGCGGGTTAATTACATTCACCTGGCGTCCCAGGCGTGAATCCCTCACTGATAAGATGGAAGGAGTGAAGCCCGGGAGGGTTTTGGAGATCAGGAGAAAGGAGGAATCTCAGGTTTTGGGCGTGTGACTCGTTAAAGACAGTGTTGTCCGCTTAGTGCACCGGGGCACAAGCTGTTAAGTGTTTAGCTGAAACAATCTGGATGCTGACGATTACAAAGTTTGGTCAAGTTGAAGTAGAATCCTCAGTGTTGTGGTCGATGCTTTGGACGACAGGAAGAAGGAGTGAAGACTTAAAACCACAGAATATTACACAAACAGGCCGTTAACACAAGTAGCTTCTGTGCACTGTTCTAGACTGGAGCTGATAATGGATTTGCACACAAACGTAGCTGCACAAAGTAGCCTGTGGTCTGAAGAGGCGAGTGGAGAAGGTTTCTGCCTCGGGGACATTAGTGAACTTCCCAAACATCAGCAGAGGTCAGCGAGGAACCAGATCGTTTCCACGTGGTCTCTGATTCCACCTGTTAAATATTTAATGCTTAAGAGAAAACAGTGGAGCTTTCAGGATCCTTTCTTCCCCTTTTTCCTCTTTCCACTTCAACCCCTTCGTTTCCTCCCCCTCCTCCACATCTTCCTTCAGCCTCAGCCTGACCTCCTGCCTCTGCTCCTTCATCTGAGCTCCAACGCTGCTCGTTCAGTCTCCATCAAACGCACCCGCACATAATACTGCCCATGGTTTCTCGACTCCTGATGCTGAAATCCGAAGATCCTGACTCTAAAGATCTGAAGAGGCAGTTGGAGCTCTCACGTTTCGTCCGTCATCACATGGAAGTGAGAGGTTTTCTCCAGCACTTGGTGTTAAAGTCTAGACACACACACGTACACGAGGAGACTCGGTCTGATTGTCTCTTAGCGTCCACTGCTCCATCTTCATCTGCGTGTGCTTTTATTTTTTCTCATCCCCTCCCTCCTCCTGTTATGACCATTATTTTCAGATGGGAGCGTGTGCACAGTGTGTGTGTGTGTGTGTGTGTGTGTGTGTGTCGGTGCGGTTTGCGTCCTCAGGGCTTTTCTCCGTGACACCTATCAGTTTGCATCCAGTCACTTGGCAGCGTGAAAGGCCGGCTGGTTTCTGATCCGCCCGATTGCCTCGCTCCGTTCTGCTCTGAAGGGATTTCAGACCAAGACGCGCGCTCAGCTATAATCCTATCATTTATTTCCCGAGGAATATTCCAACGCTAGATATTACAGAAGGGCTCAAAGTCCCTGAAGTGATAGGGTGGGAATAGTGGAGTGACATCATCAGAGGTAAAAATACCACAGAGTGCTACACACAGTCGTACTGTAAATCCCTCTGGGGAATATTACACTGCTTCGCTCGTTCTAATTCACAAGAAAACTATGAAACCTGCAGCCTTTGGTTTTGTGTTTGTTCGACTCAAGGATCAGAGTGTTTCTCTTTCACTATGTCGAATAAATGTGAATATTGTAAAGTCATAATTACATTTTGGGGACACGTGCAAACTGCTGCAGCTTAATGAGATGATGTAATGCTCTTTGATTAAATTAAAGCATGTGTTGCGTAATCTGTCAGCAGAGCAGATTGCTAATTAAACCCCACGCGTGATTCTTAGTTAAGTTAAAACAAACTAATGACTGAGTTGCTTTAATTTCGTGCCACAGCTTTAATTAACTGAGTGTAGGACTGGATAAGACAGGGAACTTTAAAACTCAGACTGGGTCACACTCATAAAGTTTTTGTTACAACAAACTTGTGTAAGTCTGAGACACAAATAACACAACCGGGTTTAGAATCTGTTTTCTCCACGAGATGAGTGAAATACTTTAGATCAGCACCACGGACAGAGATACATCCACCGGGGTTGTGACAAATTCAGGACCCTGGACAGAGGCGAGTATAGATTTAGGTATAATAGATTAAATCGGTTTTACACAGAAACACACAGTTGTATCACATTTCTTATCAAAATAAAAGCCCATGACAAAAAATGAAATCCTGATTACCATGAAACTGATCACACTGTTCCTATTCCAATTAAAAACAGGTGTAACATTGGTACAAATGTTTTAACACACGTGTATAAACAGTAATTTAAGTTACTCAATAAACATTTTAATAATTTTCCAGTTAAATATGAGGTCAAACGTTCAAATTCAATGGTCTTTTCTAGAGACTCACTGATGGTTAATCTGTATGTAATAATATTATCTGTATAGAAATAATTGTAAATTGCAGCTTAATATATATCCATATGATTAAATAACAGTATATATATATATATTTTCCTATTAGTCACTACCTTTGTGTGGTTATTCTACAGAAGTAAAAGCCCAATAGAAGACGAGGTAGAGAGACAATCACCACACGTGTGTTACTGGACAGGAGACAGGAGACAGGAGACATGATGGAGGGACGAGGGGGACAAACTGTGGAGACTCCTGCCGCTGCTGCTCCTTCAATTACTGCAGGGTTTAATGAGAATAACGCGGAGACAGTGGAAGGAGCTCAGCGCAGGGACGTGTCCACAGGTCTGTCTCCATGTGGCAGCTCCTCGGGGTCCAATGTGTCTCTCATCAGGAGCTTCAGTTGTTTCACTGCAAATTACAGTTTGAATGAGACAGAATGAAATCAGACTGTGAGTGGTTTCAGCTGCGTGGGGGGGGATTCACGTTTAAACTCTAAAGTTGTGATTGTGGGTTTTTTTCAGGGGACTGGATTTGTGTAATTGTTGAGTTTGTGTGTGTGTGTGTGTGTGTGTGTGTGTGAGCAGCTGTGAGATGTGTCATTGTGTGAGTTGACTCAGAGGATGAACAGAGACCAGCATCCTCAGCTCTAATGCACATAATCACAAATTCATTAACTCCAAATTAACTAATTCCAAAACACACGTGTGTTAGATTTGTCATGTGAGCAGAGAACGACTTCTCTGTGTTATAACAGATGAGAAGCGTGTTTTTAAAAATGAGGCTCGCTGCAGTTTCACGGGTTGTTTTGATGCTTCCATGAGATTCTCAGTTTCTCCTCCTGTAAATACAGCGTTTTATTTATTACGCTTTCTTTATTTATCGCGTTGTTCCTGTTGTGTTTTTACCCCAGAAGTCCAAAATGAAGCGTACACCTATAAGGCTGCAACTATAAGAAGGATTGTCTCCTGGTTATTCCTAAATCTGTAAAAGACTGTATCTGCATATTGTTCATTACTAAAGAATTTAGACAAATTACAGTTTTATCTTTGTACTGCACATTTATAAAACAGCCTATTATCCTATCTAGTATTTCTATTTCTATCTTATTTGTTCTAGATGGTGTTTCCAGCCTTTATATTTGATATAATTTATTAATGAAGCAGCTCTAGTTTTATTTTTTTACAGCCTCTTGCAGAAGAAACTGTTTTTATCCAGACTCAGGTTCACATCTGCAGATTCGTCAATGTTTTATAACACAAAGATCTAAATCCAACTTCCTGTGTCTCACTGAAAATCCAGTTTCTGTTTTATGTCCTAATCAAGTTCCGTGTGATGGGTTTGTTCAGGCTCAGTAAGAAGACTGTCGCTCTGTTATCACTGTAACTGCCCCTCCTACACACACACACACACACACACACACACACACACACACACACACACACACACACACACACACACACAGCAGTGGGTGGGGCAGTCCTTGCACACCACTGGGCCATTGACTTCACCCCGAGTATTAGTTCAACATCTTGGAGCTACTTTGTGTGTGTGTGTGTGTGTGTGTGTGTGTGTGTGTGTGTGTGTGTGTGTGTGTGTGTGTGTGTGTGTGTGTGTGTGTGTGTGTGTGTGTGTGTGTGTGTGTCACTGTGTGTGTGTGTGTGTGTGTGTGCGATCTTCAGTTCCCTGTCTGTCGCTCAGACTCGCTTCAGTGGAAAGTAAAGCGAAGCAAGTGACAAGTTGAAGTGTGTGTGTGTCACTGTGTGTGTGTGTCACTGTGTGTGTGTCTGTGTGTGTGTCCCTGCTTCATTAATTACACAGTTGTTCTGGGCACGTTTGTTCCTCTTATCTTCCGTTTCTGACACGTTCATTCATTTACAATGGTTTTAATCATAATAATCCTTTAGTCACACTCGCGTGTTCGATGCTGAGATACTGTCTTCCTCTGTAGCTGCTCTCAGATCTGCTCTGAACTCCAGACATGTCCCTCCTGGCGTCATGTTCCTCAGGTAACTTTCACCAACCGAGGCTGAAGCAGGAGACAAAAGATCAGTGGGGGGGGAAATGATGTAACCCAGAAGCTTCAGGAGCTCTGGGTCAGAGGAGTCAACACATTAAAAGTCTTTTCTGCCCCAGATTCTCAAAGGAAAAAACTGATTTTCTTTCTGCGAGTCTGAAAAAATAGAATCAGACGCTTTTCATTTTGTGGAGCCCAAGTGTTATTTTAACTCTAATGGCTGTTGTTGGTGGATAATCCCGGCTCTGTCTAGACAGGATGAATCCAAGCTGCGTAAGAGTCTGTCTGCTCTCAAATGTCCAAGAGATTTGAAATTCAAAATGCGGTAAGAGGACGTTACCGCGGCGTCATTTCTGTTCGCTTCCGCGTTGACGGTTTGTTTTCGTGTCCGCAGGAGTTTGTGGACGTGAGCCCGCCGCAGAGGAACTGGAAGGGCATCGCCATCTCTCTGCTGGTCATCGTGGTCGTGTGCTCGCTCATCACCATGTCCGTGGTCGTCCTCACACCCGGTAATAACATCCACTGCATAAAGGGGCTTTTTAATCTGGAAATGAATATGAAAGAAGCCTCTTGACATTGATGGAGCATATCACTAAAAACTGTATCTGGCCACTCGAAGCAGAAACAAGTTTCCTCTGCGCATATTTGAAACATAAAGATGCATTAGAATGAAATATTCTCAGCAGTTTCACATTTAGCCGTTTCATTATACTCTGTATATTATTAATGGCTCAAATTTCATACATTTCTATTCCTACGTGTATATATACATTTATATTATATCGTTTAAAGCCGCTCGGTGTTGTATTTAAACATTTCTGACAGCTTTGCATAATGCAGAGAAATCTCTTGAATGAGAATAAGGCTTATTCTCCTGTGTGTGTGTGTAATATGTGGATTCATGAATAGATGAATATATGTAATCACTGCATCTCTCCGTCAGTGAGTCGTCGTCGTCGTTGTCCCCCCCGCCTGTCATTTGTCTTTCAGGCACCATTTTGATGAAGTGTTTGCTTTTCATTGTCTCTTTGCTGTGTCCTTTCGGTCTTCACAGATAAACCTGTGAAAATAAACTGGATTTCACAATGTGTGTGTGTCTGTGTGTGTGTGTTTCTCCCCAGTGGAGGTTCCCGGCAGCAGCAGGTCCAGGCTGACGGTGGCGGACCTGTACAAGCCCGAGTTCAGCGTCCACGACCCCGAGGCCACGTGGATCAGCGGTAAGTTACACCAGGAACAGGAACACTCAGGGATACAAAGGGAGAAACAGCAGCAGTGGAAAAATCAAGAAATACGTTTTTTTCTTCCTTGTAAATTATTGAGTTTTACACTTGACATACACACTGACATGGAGGAGACGCTGTGCATCCACATACAGATATCTGTGGTCAGGTTTCGACTGTTTGAGTGAGTCCATGTGAGAACAGAGGGTCCCCACCTGTAGTTTGAGATCTATCTGAGAACCACAGATCCACCGAACGGTCGGGAATCCACCGGTCACGTTTGGTGTGTGGCTCTGAGCCTCCTGCGCCGCGCTGGGTGTCGGCAGTGAGGAGTGAGAGCTGTGGAGGAGAAGCTGGTGCAGCTCAGCAAGACGAGGACAGCGTGACATTGAGGGAAGTGCCATGATGATGTAACAGAGGAGAATGACACAGTGCGACTTTGAGAAGAAAGTAGGGAGGTGTTATTTGAATCCTCTACATTTGGAATACTTGGGGCAGAGGTTTTATTTTGAAAGGAGCTGCTGGTCAGGTGGATGTTTCCTGTTCGGCAGCGTGACACATTTGACCCTTGATTCTCTCGACCAATCGCAAGTCAGTTGTTTCTCCCCAGATTTAAATGAATCAGAGACATGAACACTCATAACATCAGTTTACATTAGTTTTTAATCAGGAACAAAATCTCTCCCTGTGCTGTGATATTAAAGGAAACTAATTAAATATAGACGGATTCAACATCAGTCATTTTGTCACGTTTCCTCGTCGCGTTGATAAAATCATAATTGTTCTTTGTTTCATATTGTCTGTGAATTAGAAGCATGTGAACTCCAGATTAATAATGAAGATCGATAACCTTGTTCATGGAGCGAGTTCCAACGTGGCAGCAAATTAAATTCAGAAAATGATCATTAATGTGAGATTAAAATACATTAATTTAAATGAAATAACTAGATGATGAAAAGATTTTCAGGTTAATTGTCCCCGTCGTCTCGAACCTGAACATATGAGCTGAATAACAAATCTGTGGTTCAGGCGCCGGAGATGGACTCGATCTTTCTATCAGCGCGGGCGAAACGGGCTCGGAGCCCTGTGGGAAGTGCGTTAACAGAAAATGAGAATCTGTCCACCTGAGGTTTCATTACAGACTCCAAACATTCGTCAGCGAGGAGAGGGAGGCGGTGATAATTCCGCATTTATTAAAACCATTTATTCAGAGAGATTACGGTCTCTGCAACCAGCCACCTGCCGAGATCCTGGTGGAAACTCTGATGAGGTAAAGAGGGCAAAGTGGTTCGTGGGATAACGTTTGATTTTCACTTTGTCCTTCGTACGGTTCCAAAAGAGGAATGACTTCATTTGACTTGTGACGGAGACTTAATCACATTAACAGCTGAGACACCGTAGAAGAAGAACTGCAGAGCTTCATCTCCCTGACAAACCTTTTACCAAACCACCCAAAAAACCCACTCTCATTTTTATTTAGCCTTATTTAATGCAGCCCGTATTCTTTTTCTTTGTGTGTGTGCATAAACCCGTGAGCTAATCAAAGCGCCCCCTGCTGACGTGCATATCCAAACACAGATGGCCTCACAGTGTCGTGTCTCTACTGACTCTGGGTCAAATCCTCCCACCAGGAAGAACCAGATCTAAGCGATAATATAATAATAATAACTGTTGGAAAATCCCTTTTCAACACATTCACGTTAAGTTTGCAGCTCAGTCGGAGGCGTGGACAGACGCTCCACTCCGCTGCGTCACGCCATCCCAGTTGCCAGGCACCGATATCGTGAAAGGAGAGAAGTTTAAAATACGTTGACGCTGCAGTTGCTAAAAATGTAGTTTGTGCACATCCCCGAGTGAATTGAACACGAGTAGCTCTGGTGAAGCCTGAAGGTGACATGACCACCTCCCCCGGGGGTCAGAGGTCGTCTCTTCAGCAGCTGCAGCTCCATGTAAACAGTGGTCGGCCATTAATTGCAGGGTTTTGTCAACGTGTCCTTGAGCAGGACACAGAATCTGCTCCCTGCCGCTCGTCAGTGGCATCTAAGTGACTGAGGTCTAAATGCAGCAGATCCACATCTGTGTCATGACGAGCGTCAGTTCCTCGCTGACCTTTCTCCCCCCCCCGATCCTCTCTCCCGGCCCGACACCTCCTCCCGCCCCTGCGTTGCGTAAGGAGCCCTCTGCCGGAGGTGTTGGTTCTCTGCTCGACGTGTGACCGAGCGCGTCTCCTCCACATCAAACCACATGTTCCTGCTCGCACTCGAGTCCGAATGTGGATAATCTGAGATTTCAGTGTTTTTTATCTGCCTCCACGACAGATTGTCTCCATCCGGGGGAAGAAAGAAAGTAAATATCAGCTCCAGCTGTTTGACGACACGACGGCTGAGTTATTGCCCCGGTGGTTAAATCAGGAGAGAAGACAATGGAGACACAACGTATGAGACGAGGGACGAGAGACACAAGGGCAGAAGCAGAGAGAGAGAGAGAGAGAGAGGAGAGTGTGAGAGATGGTTTCCCACCGCCTGCTGCGTCCTGTCCTTCCACAGGGAGATAATACTAATGACTAGTCCCGCGGCCTGTGGCTTCTCATTATGGGCTCTGGTTTGGGATGCCTCCTAACACACACACACACACGCACACGCACACACACACACACACACACAGACACACACACACACACACACACACACACACATGCTTGTGAGGACCTTATTTCACTCCCTAAAATCTGGGAGATTTGATCTGATACGACTCCGACTCTGACTTTGTATCAGCTCCACCAGCTGCTGTTGACAATCAGCTCCGTCTGAGTTGTTTAAAGCTGCTATAATCGATATTTTACGTAAACGTATATGATTATTTGTATATGAAACAAGTCAATTGAAGTTATGAATTAGAGGATTATCGGAAAAAAAACTTAAAAACTAAAGATAACTTGCACAAAGACAGATTTGATCTCCAGAAGTCCAACGTTACATCCACTCTTATACTTTCTTTCAAATCTAAAACGACCTCTGTCCAGATGAGCCTTTCTAATTGGCCTCCTACGTGTATGACTCCTCCTTTTCATTCTGAAAGCAGCTTCAGAAAACCCTGCAGGCCGCAAAGCCGTGCACTGTGTGTGTGTGTGTGTGTGTGTGTGTGTGTGAAGCCGTCAGCTCGTGTTTGACAGCAGCTGAATTACATCATCTCAGACTGAGAAGGGAATGTTTTTTTTTCTTCTATCAGAACCACAATATTGAATTTTCCAGCCCAGCAGGGTCAGACGTCCCATTAGCTGTTTTGTTGAGATTGATGATAAAGTTGGGAAATTACCGCCTGACACGTTGTTGTGGTGTAAATCTAATGTCGGGCCGGGTGCGGTGAGAGCTGAGAGCCCGGCTCTGGATTTACTGCTGCGCCTCCTGGAGGTGTTGTGCAGGCGACTCAAACAAGTCTGTGGTGAAAATTGCTTCCTGCACAGACCTTTACGATCCCGGAGAAACATACAGAGAATAGAGAGAAACCCAACGTCTCCCACAAGCAGCGACAGGAAGGAATCGATGGATCGTTGTGTGTAATTCTGCTTTTATCATTTAAATCATCTTTTCCAGCTCTGCTCTGTTGACACCTGCAATTTGCTGCTTTTCATGTCGCGGCTTAAAAGAAACATCAGAAGCAGCTTCACAGGAAACAAATCACTCGGCCGACAACGAGGTGGCAAAGAAGTCCCGCCGACTGACTGAGTGACGTGTGCGCTTCCATAAACACGTTGAGCAAGAACACAGATAAATACTGTATGTCTCACTGGGCGCCCCCCCCCCCTGCAGGCGTCGGTGTAAACGCTGCTCCATCAGTATTCCACACTGCGCTCGCTGCTTATTGATGATTTTCTTGCATCATCGTGGGCATTACGGACGCTACACTGATTTGTGATGTTACCAAGGGAACCGTGTACGTACACACGGGACTGTAACTCGACGGTCCCGTGTGCTGTGGGGTCACTGCTGAAATGAATTATGTATGGAGCCGTTGTTTACCTTGGGTGCTCTCGATGTGTGGTTAATGTCCAGGGTGTTTTATATCCAACTCCTCGGAGGATGAGGGAACGTCCAGGTACTCGAGCGCTCCAAGGCTTCTCCTCGCCACCTGGCTAATGAGGATCGTGCAAACAACGGGCGGCGTGAAATATGTGCATCATAGCGAGACGCAAAATGGCCCAGGAAAGGCAGAGTCCTCCCTTCAATAACACATCCGCAGCAGCTCCTGTGTAAAGCTCGTGTCACTGAGCGGCCGCCAGAAATAGAGACGGTAAACACAGGGAACATGGACGCTCCCACTCAGCCTCAAGGAAGCCAATGCAGAAGTGCCTGTCTTCTCTCAACTGACTCCACCGGTCTCAAAAAGAAGATCTCACGACTACGATAATAAATAATAAATAGTGTCAGACTGCAGAATGTCCCATGATGTCACCATGGTGCAGAAGTAACAAACTGCTGACGTGGGGTTCTCTGTGAAGTAGAGGAGCTTCAGACTTTGCAGAACTTTGACTTCTTTACTTTAACGTCTGGAGTAAGAAACAAAAAACCAAACATCTCCTTCTCAGGTCATTTCTTCACACGGTAACTTGACCTTTGTTTTGACGAGCTGAGGTCACTTGTCATTGCCTTGCAGTCCACTTGCTCTTTGCTTTCGGTAAAGTGACCTTTCCAGGAGCCGCCGGCTGTTTCCATCCTCTGCTTTCCTCCCTCTCAGATTCCGAGGTGGTCTACAGGAACCGCGACGGCCACGTCATCAAGTTTAACTTCGCCCTGAACGAGACGGAGGTCATTCTGAGCAACAGCACGTTTGTACGTTGGGTTTTTCTTGCTGTTTTTTTTAAGATGAAGTCCTCGTTGTCTGTTATTATCTGAAATATCTCATATCTGAAGTTTGTATCTTGTGCTTGTCGTTCGTCAGGTGGCTTTCAAGGTGGCGAAGTACTCGCTCTCTGCAGATCTGAAGTACGCGCTCTTCGCCTACGACGTCAAACAGGTGAGTTCCTCTCTTGAAAAGACATGCCTCTTCCAAATGGCACGATAAATCAGAATCACAGGGAAACCAGCCACAGACCTGCCGGCGCCTTTTTTCTGATTTGCGTCCCTCTCACGAGCTCCCAAGCTGTGAGCGCAGCCGTGGATCATCGTCAACATCACCAGCTGTTCCTCTCTGTTCGCTTTTGTTTACTTCCTGGCAGCCTGTCATTTACTTTGTTCTCCTGTGGAATACCCACGGGTGCTGTCAGTCTCCCATCTGCATGCGCACACACACAAACACACACACACACACATGCTGTTTTCCTGTTGGACGTGTCGATGACGTTTCTAACACGTGTCCCTGTTATTTTGAACGAGTCTGACCCGGACAGTTTCTCCTGCTGCTGCTTCACAGGAGAAACGTGTAGCAGCTTAGGAACCAGAAGATGATCCAGCTCCTGGTTCCAGGGCCTTTTAGTCGGGTGGATTTCTGTCCGATAGAAGAAGGATTCAAGTGCTCATCCATCTTTATATATAGAAACATTCATGCCCGGGCATCATTTTCACTCCATTTCTTTTCCAGCACATTAAATTAATTGCGTTCCCTTTTTATTTGTTGCCAGAGCAACGTGAAATCCCCTCGAGGAGCTGGTATCGGCTCGAACGGTGGGGTTTTTTTTGTTTTTTTTTTACTCAATTGAATTTCTCTCAGCCAGTGCACCGCCATGCGTGAAGAGAAATCAGCTGAGCAGGAAGCAGCTCAGCTCACCTGGCAGTGAGGAGCTGAAGCACAGGATAGTTTCTGGGAGTTGAGGCTTGAACAAAAATTGATTTTAACTTCAAGTGAGGAGCCGGAAGTTTCTGCAAAGACTAAGAAGATGTCAGAGGGAAGTTTGAGGAGAGAAATGCAGAGTAAATATTTCAGTGTAAACGTCACATAAGATGAAATCATGTTCAGTCTGAGGAACAATGCAATAAAATACACGACTTGAAATATGATTTACCTTAAATTTATGGAGCCTCTGTTTAATAATAACACAGCACCACACACACACAGATGTGGTTTGTATAAAACTACAGGCTTTTGAATGTATATTAAACTTGAGATTGTTGTTTTCGCTCCGAATCCACTTTTCATTTCTTTTTTATCCTTCTTCTGTTTGTTATTTTCCTGCCGTTGTTGTTATTTTATGAGCCGCTTCACTGACTCCTCTCTCGATATCGCCACAGACTTATCAGGCCGAGATCAATATTTGCATTATGTGACGGTCTGAACTCTGATTGCAGATGTACAGATATTCCTACACGGCGTCTTATATCGTCTACAACATCTACACGAGGTGAGTTTACCTTCACTCGGCTGGTTTTATCTCTATGTTTTTAAATGTGATGACGCTCTGTGATGTTGTGTGTGTGATGTTGTGTGTGTTTGTGTTTATCAGGGAGGTTTGGGAGCTGAATCCTCCTGAGGTCCAGAACGCTGTGCTCCAACACGCAGCCTGGGGCAAACAAGGACAACAGCTGGTACGTCGGAAGGCCCAGACTTACACCATTATGAGTATTATCATATACCATGTGTGGGTAGTGGGAGGAAGTGGAGACGCGTTGTCCGTCTGTGTTCCCAGTCTCTGGATCGTGAGGCTTTTAAAATGTGAAAGTTCATTCTGATTAAACCCTTAAAACCATTCGCCCGGCGATGTGACCTTTTGCTCGCGTTTTTACATTTTCCCTAAATGTTGTTTTTGCTCCGTGTGCTCAGACTGTTAAAGTACGAACGTTTTATTTGCATGTGTGTGTTGACCCCCAACAAAATGTGACAGAAATTCAAAGTGGCTGCTGGAAACCGAGCCGGCGGAAAGTGAATAAAAAAAGAATCCAGGTGGACGCAGGATGTTTTGTTAACATGCAGGAAACGTCCGAGTGTTGCTGTTAAAAAATACAGATGTTAAAACACGGGTGGAGGAGAGAGACACACACACGGGTTTACTGCATGGTGAGATGGACAAGAGGCTTTAACACGAAAAAGAAATGGAGTTAAATAAAAGAAAACGTGAGTTTCTGTGTTTCTCTTCAGATCTACATCTTTGAGAACAACATCTACTACCAGTCGGATGTGAAGAGCGTCTCCCTGAGGATCACTTCCTCTGGGAAGGAGGGCGTCATCTTCAACGGCCTCGCTGACTGGCTCTACGAAGGTGCGCGCCCGCGAATGTCGAAACGCAGAAAATTAGAAAGTTTCTGGTCTTTTCTGATGCATCTATTAATCTGTTTGTCTATAAATTCTGTGTGAAATGTTCAAACTCAGCCGAGCTGCAGGTAGCAAATGTTCTTCTCTGAGAAATGTTCCGTGATCTTTGGAGGAGGAAACAGTTTCAGGGCAAACTGTGTTCGGCTGTTTTTAAAATGAGTCAAAGATTTGTCTCTGACATTAAAAAAGCCGCGGAGCAGACGAGACAAACTCGAGGCGATGAAAAATCAACAACAGGCGTCCACGATCCATTAAGTCGCTGTGTAAACAAATTCACCAACGAGCTGCAGTTTGCACAGAGAGCAGCACAGACAGAGGCAGATGGGAAACCACAAAGAATCATTTCAGCTCGTGGATTCACTCTGAGCTGTTTTCTTTTTGGTTTGCAATTTACTCTGGATGTTTTTACAGTGAAGGAAAGAGCAGGATGCGTTTTACTGTCGGATTCAAAGCTCTAGTTTGGCTGTTTTTGACCAGCGTTCACCAGATTAGACAGAATCCACACAGACGCATTCAGCTGCAGAGGCTCATGTGTAAACAACTCACTAAGAAGTTATTATTTAACATCAAATCCTCTCAAGAGAGACTCCAGCTCTGATTCCTGGTCGTTGTCGTCATCGGATCCAAAGAGGAACAAGAAAACATCTCAGAGCTGGATGTGTGATTTCTCCCCTCAGAGGAGATCCTGCGCTCACACCTGGCTCACTGGTGGTCGCCGGACGGGGAGCGACTGGCCTTCCTCACCATCGACGACACCCGGGTGCCCAACATGGCTCTGCCCCAGTTCACCGGCAGCACCTACCCCCGAGGGCTGCAGTACCCGTATCCTATGGTAAGCCTCCTCTACTCAAGATCTACTTCAAATCAGTCGTAGTGTCAAGTGGCATCTTGAGTCCATCAGTGTGTGTCTTGATTCTTTACGTCTCCAGGCCGGTCAGACGAACCCTGCGGTCAAGTTGTCGCTGGTCAACCTGTTCGGAGCGACTCACACTCAGGAGCTGCAGCCTCCTGATCAGCTCCGGCACAGAGACTTCTACGTCACCATGGTGAAGTGGATCAGTCCCACGCACCTCGTGGTGCGCTGGGTCAACCGGCCGCAGAACGTGTCGCTGCTGACGGAGTGTGACGCCGCGTTAGGAGTCTGTCTTCAGGTGGGTGCTCGTGAGCGATGGAAAAACTCCCACATCTGTTGCCATAGAGATGCAGCTGACCAATGAGTGACTGTAAATAATGATGGATGACATGACAGCTCCCCAAAGGTGAAGCTAAAGCACCTCGATGGCCCCCTGGTGGCTGGCTGCAGTACTTTGATATATAGTATTCGCAGTAAAAACAGGGTGAAACGTCACGATGACAACTGAGAACCTTTTAATTGCCTCTTGGTTATTTAGTACCATCCGCTGCTCGGTTGAGTTGAAGCCTGATACTTGAGCATCGGATGTCTCGCTGCCTGCCGGCGCCGTTGCCTCTTTCAGAAATGGTGAAATGCAATGAATCCTGGGATACGTGGTCCTGAGACCGGTCCAAATGGCGACAGTCTGGCTGCGGTGCTGTGACGCAATCTGTCCTCAAACTGAGACCCAACTTTCATCTATGAATTATTTGTAGAACCTTAAATTCAGGTGGACGCGAAGCTCTTCAAAATGTCTGCAGCCATTCTGCACTTACTCGACATTTGTCTGAATGAGTCCCAGAGAACATTCACTGTGTGGAAAAGTGAATTTTGTCTTCTCCTTTCATTCAGAGGCACAAGGACTCCTCGGAGACGTGGCTGTCCAGACAGGTAATCCTGAACACACGCGTTTCTCTTCAGTAGAACTCCACCGTTTCCTCCTCACAAAATGTCCTCTTAAGTGCAGGACATGAAATAATGACCTTGCCATTGTGTGGGTGCATCTCCATCTATATCTCACAGCGATGCATGATCCATTATGGAGGCAGAACTCGCCCATGCGTAAAGTGTGTCACCTCTGAAGCCTGTCTGTCTCTCCCTGCAGGGACAGGAGCCGCTGTTCTCCAAGGACAGGAGCAGGTTCTTCCTCACGCTGCCTGTGAAACAAGGAGGTCAGGGAGATTTCCACCACATCACGATGTTCACAAAGAAGGTGACTCTCCCCTCGGTCTCCCTTTACTCCCCCCACTGCCTCTGACAGTGTAAGATGAGAGGCGTTTTCTTTTAACCTTTAAAACTGATTCTCCTCCAGCTGCGGAGCGACCAGGACGAGGTTCGCCATTTGACGTCAGGAGACTGGGAGGTGACGGAAATCGTAGCTTACGACGAGAACAACCAGCTCGTGTAAGTGTCGGTTTAGTTTCTCACGTTAGATGCAGAGAAAAACCAGTAAAACTCCAGCTCCCAGCACCGTGGCCTTTTAGCTGCGTGCAGACACGACTCGCTGCAGAAAAAAAACACTTATTGGAAAATGAATTATTTAACATCCGGTGCTTTGTGCCTTGTTGTTTTTTTTTCGACGTGATTGTAATATTCTCGGTTCTGTGACGTTTTTCTCCATCAAAATTCAGCCTCAGATGAATTTCCCAGTCTTTCTTCGCCCAGTACAGCTGATTCTTCTGTTGTGTCGCAGCAGTAAAACGTGTTTTTGTGATCGTGCTCTGCGAGCCGCAGGGTGTGTGGTCGGGCAGCCCCGCTACGCAGAGGCTGCTGAATGCACATGTATAATAGATCCGTGACCTTGTCCTACTTTAGCTGCTCTGCTTCTCTTACACAGATACTTCCTGAGCACAGAGGACTCGGCGCAGCAGAGACATTTATTCTGGTAACACACAACAACCCCCGTCGTCGTCTCAAGTAATTCATTCTTCCTACGACCAGTAAGCTAAACATTTCACCTCTGACAGGGTCTCCACCCTCGGCCTGTTTCCACGGCGATGTCTCACCTGTGGACTGAAGGAGGAGTGTACGTTTTTCGACGCAAACGTCCACGCCGACGCGCAGCACGCCGTCCTGCGCTGTAAAGGTCAGCGAGTGGAAGCACGATGCTGTTTACACGCTGAACCGTCGTGAACTGTCAGTAAAGTAGAAACTCTCCTTCCCTCTCAGGCCCTGGAGTTCCAGCTGTGCTGCTCCTGAATCTGGACGACGTGGACTGTGAGTCGTCTTCATCACGTTTCATGTGAAACCAGTTTGTGTGGCCAGATGTTCTCTATCTCACCTCTGCGCTCAAATTGAGTGTCATCATCTCGTTTGTGTGGAAGCAGCTGCAGGACTCGATGCTTTTTCCAAACGACGCCGGTGATTTATTTCATTTCAAGATGTTTTTATTCCAACGCCCACGACTCCTCTCATTTCCATAAGATAACAGTCAGCGCTCCGGAGAAGGAAAACACATTTGTAAAAAAGTGCTGAGTCATTTGACCAAACATTTATTCTGTTTACCCTCAGTTCTGATCTGAGTCTGAAGCTTCATGCGTTTGTTCCACAGTTTCATTTCATCTGTTCGTTTTGGTTTCACATTGAAATTCAGGGACTAAAGACTTTTGTCTGAAAAGACGTACGTCCTGTCGTCATCACCTACGTGGGCGGCGTCCACCTGTACTTGACTCTGATTGGTTTGTAGACGCCGTCTGACGTGTTGTCAGTTGGGGGTAGTAGTCTTTCTGTTTCTGGTTCATTGGGTTGCCATGGTAACATCATGATGGTTTTACTACCAGCATCAGCACCTTCAGGCTCAGTCTCTACAGTACTCCACAGTACTCCACAGTACTACAGTACTCCTCAGTACTACAGTACTCCACACTAGTTCAAATACACCAAATGAACGTCCTCGTGGTTCTCACATTATTTCGTCCTGCAGCTGCTTCCTCTTCTTCTTCTTCTGTTGTTTGATGCTGTCTCTGCTTCCTGTGATTGGTCCAAAAGTCCAAGCCATCCACAAAAGTTATTTCCCTGTAATTACCTTTGGTCCCCCCGAGTCGTGTCTTAACTCTGTGACTCTGTTCTTCATTCTACAGAAACTTTATTAATTTCTTTCTTCTCAGCGTATTTCATCCTGGAGAACAACCTCCCTCTGCGCACGGCGCTCCAGACCAAGAGGACGGTTCAGACCGACATCCGCTTCATCACCCACGGCAACTTTGGTACAGATGAAGAGCAGTAAAACGCTGTTTGTGTGTCTGTGTGCGATGCTCATGAGATCTCATACACAATATGTCTGCGTCTCACAGAGCTGCCGCTGAAGCTCAACTATCCCCCCGACTTCTCCGAGTCCTTCCTCTACGGCCTCCTCCTCATCGTGTAAGCCCCGTTTCCCTGCTTTGATTGCATTTACATTTTCTCCCATTCACGCTGAGAGCTGCACCACCGGCCTTCAAAGGCCACGTTCGGCGAGGACGACTGGAAGTGAAAAGCTTCACTCCTCCACAGCCGCGGGCTCCGAGACACATTTTACATCTCAACGGCTGCAATGAATGAGAGTAAAAGATGTTCGATGAGAAAAAGCAGAACTCGTAGCTGCAGTTTGAATCAGTTTTTATGCTTTTGTGCAAAAGACTTTTCTTCTTTTTCTGTCCGTGAGGTCAAACCTGGAACATGAGCATCGGAGCATTTAATATAAAATATACATCAGGTCAAATGTCTGGTCGGTGGTCGAAACCAGGAGACTTTTCAAACTATGATGTCGTCCTTTTATTACAGACAGAGATAAAAACTTGCTGTTTACGATAAAAAATAATTTGATTTCAGAATAATATTGTCTGTGCGTAACCATCTATGTTTTGGTTGCTTCCCGACAGTGGCAGTTCTCCTGGGACCCAGACGGTGACGCAGGAGTTCAGGCCGGACTGGGACTGGGTGCTGGTGGGATCTGAGCAGGTCATCGTGGCTCGACTGGACGGCAGAGGTTCTGGGTTCAGAGGTCAAAGGTGACGTTAAATCTCCTCAAAGCAACACACATAGAAACTGTGTCTGCGCGTTAGACTCTGTACTGATGGTTTCTTTTCCACAGGGTTTTACAGGAGGTCCACATGAAGCTCGGCTCCGTCGACGCTGACGACCAGATTGCTGCTCTCGAGTACGTCACACACTCCTGCTCCTTTTTACGTTGGAATTGTCTGTGAAGGAGATTTTGAATGCTCCGCGTTGGCAGCACCTAGTGGCCGGAAGGCAGAAATGTTTTCGGGTTGTCTGTCCGTTAGTCCCACTCTTCGATATATCGCAGGAAGAGCTTGATGGAATTTCTTTGGATTTGTTCCGTCACGGTCCTGAAACATGTTGCTAGCCTCTCGAACGTGATATTTAAAATTTGCCTTGAGGGGATTTCTTAAAATTAAGGGTCTAAAGTCCTGGTGATTCAAATTTTAATGAATAAATCTGAACATTTAATGAAACCGGACATTTTAAGAAAGATTCTCTCACGTGTGATGGAGCTAACGATGAGTTTAGTTAATCCCGGCCTCTGTGCTGACTTCCATCTCTTCAGGAGGTATCTCAGGGTAACGGCTGTTTGTGTTTGGGGATCAGAATAAAGAATAGATTTAGGTTTGAGGGTTCAACTCATGAATGTTAACAACCTGCGAGAGCCAGTGTGAAAAACAGCTTCTATTATCGTGCTGCCTTTTTTTTTTTTTATCTGCTCTTAAAACGCCCGTGTTATTTTTTCATGAATATCTTTATCCGTTGAGATTCTATCAGTGCGACGCAGGTGCTGAAGAAAAGATTCAAAACAGATAGAAACAAACAGGCCATTCTTCTTCTGTCTGGGTTTCTTGTTTCTTGTTTCTCTCACACGCTCGTCTCAGGATTAACCTTCGACCTCCCGTTGGCCACTTGCTTATCTGTCAGTCGCCGCTCGGAGCTTCAGCTGAGGCCTCTTTACTCACAAGTTCATCTAAGATGTGTCGTCTCCTTGTGTTCTGCAGTTACCTGGCGAAGCTGCCGTTCATCGACCGCACTCGAGTCGGAGTCTTCGGAGAGGTTCGTCCGTCAGATCTGACACTTAAATCCTCTTATTTCTATCAATAATAACCTGAAATCTCGCCGACACAAGTGTGCGTGTGTATTTAACATCGGAGACGACCCACAGTTCGTTGTGTCTCCATCAGGATTACGGCGGCTTCCTGGCGCTGACGATGCTGAAGTCGCCGGAGCGGCTGGTGAGATGCGCTGCAGCTCAGACTCCCATCATCGACTGGTCCATGTACGGTGAGTAACGCGCTCCGCAGGGACGCAGGACGTTTTTATTACCTCTGCTGCTGCTCTCCACTCGTGACGTCTTTGTCCCTCACAAGTTTGTCTGGCTGCTGCGACTTTAATTATCTGTAGGTTCTGCGTACGGGAATTCAGGCTTATTGGGTCTTAGGATGAAAAGCTTTCATTTCTGGGACCAGTATCAGAGCAGCGCTGCAGCCGAGGAGCGACTGTGGTGTGCGATTCGAATTTAATAAACACAAGTGAGGGAAAATCCTCTAGAACAGAAAACAACAAGGATTTCAAGCCGAAAAAAGATGCTTTAAAAACATCATGAACACTGTTAAACGTGTCAAATCTTTGTGTTAAAGCAAAAAAGACGCTCCTGCATTTGTTTTCCTCCCTAAAGTGCCACTTATTTCTGATTCTACTTCTAATAACCTGTGTTTTCTGCTCTTTCTCCTTCAGCCTCGGCCTTTTCCGAGCGATACTTGGGCTCGCCCACCACCGAGGAGAGCAAATACCAGGTGAGCTGCTTCTCCTCATCATCCATCTGTGGCTGGGTTTATGTTTATTTATGCACCAGATCTTAGTTAAACTGTTCACAGAGCCAATAAGACCCCACATGTTTCAATTTATTAATATTATTGAGGTATTTACGAGGAAAATCAGCAAATCATCAAAAGTAAAAATGCTAAAATAATGAATTTACACATAATAATTAGAAAATCTGTTTGTAAAACCAGTTTTACCTCCTGATGTTCACAGCCTCTAAATTAAAATCCCCCAGTTGAGTGTAAACGTGTTGTGTCTCTTTGCACGTGGACTCCAGCGTCTGTTTCCTGGCCGTGTGGAGGTCGCGGCGTTTTTCTAAAGCAGGTCACCGAGGTCCTAATGAACATATGCTCCGCTCCGCCTCACTTCGCAAACAAACCTGTCGCGTTCCGTTAAAGACAAAGAGGAGAACGTGGCCGCCGGCGTTTCAGGCAACGCTCCAAATATTATCCGAGGCAACAGCGAGGGGAAGAAGAACAGGCAGATGCCACAGGTGGAGGCGGAAAACATAAATACACAGTTGTCCTCCACGTGAAGGTTGAAGCCAGCGTGTGTTTTTCCTCCTAAGTGGGCTGAAGCATAACTGGGCCAGAGGACGCTATTTCTGACTCTCACAGCCGGTGGCGGCTTGTGTGTGTTGAGTTCTTATAGACGTGAGATGTGTCCCCGTCTGATCAGACTGAATAATCAGCGGGACGTCATCGCTCGTCTCGTCCGGAGAGAGACGGGTTTTAAAACGTGTGTTTGACCGGAAAATCATATCCTGAGTAACGGGAGATAATTTAAACCTCATAACTTAATCGATAAATGTGAATTCAAAACCCAAGCTCCTCTGAACCTGTAGCAGCGTCTCCCTCCTCCCGCTGCTCTTCAGGCGTCCTCCTCTTCTGCTCTTGAAATCATCCTTTGATGTCACTGCGTTGGAATAATTTCTCTTTATCTGTGCGTCCAGGCGTCCAGAGTCCTGAGCAACATGAAGGGTCTGCAGGGAGGAACCCTGTTCCTGGCTCACGGGACGGCGGACGGTACGTCCACGCTGGTCACGTGTCTCATCACAGGCAGGAGTGAGTCCTCAGTCTGTCTGTGTGGAGGTGTGTTTCTGAAACGTCTCGTTTGTCTCCACAGCCAACGTCCACTTCGCGCACTCGGCAGAGCTCATCAAGCACTTGATAAAGATCGGAGCCAACTACACCATGCAGGTAGATAATACGTTTCATTCTGAAAAGGAACCCTGATTTTTATGTCCCATGAGCGAACGTGGAGGATTGGGTGTATGACATGTGCTGCAGCCAGCCACCAGGGGGCGATCAAGATGCTCTGGGAGCTGTCATCTATCTTCATACATGGCGGCAGACAGATGAAAACACATCTTCTGTGTTGTGTTGTGTTGTAATGATGTTTTCTCACTCACCTGATTCTCACTTTACCTCAGGGCTGAATTTCCTCTTTAATTCAAAATCAATGTTATCGTCCCCGCGCTCGTGAAAACCTCATTTCACACCTCGATGAAAAACCAGAAAGAAAAAAAAAACAACTTCACTCACTGAAAATGAGGCTTATTTGTCTCGGTTAATAAAAAATGTAGATTTAGAAACTTGGCTCCAACAGAAACAAAGAGTTTTAAATGGATAAAAGAGTTTGAGGAAGATTTCCAGACTCAGTTCTGATGAAGTAAGTGGACTTTGAGTGGAATGTCTTGATTTATGAATTGTTGATTTATGTGAATTTATCTCTTGACTCATTTTTCCGTCCTGTCCTCTTTATGTTTTCAGATTTACCCGGACGAGGGACACTTCCTGTCCCAGCGCAGCCGCATCCAGCTGACTCACTCCCTGATCGGTTATTTCCGCGGCTGTCTCCTCGACGCGTCATCGCTACTCGACCAGCAGCGGGACGACGAGTGAGAGGAACAGCCTTCGACCACTGTGTGTCTCGGTTTGTGTGTCACTGAGCGTTTGTGCCCCCGTAGACTCAAGTGTGTGTGGGTGTGTGTTTTTTTTATACCTGTCGTACAATATTTGACAAAACAAGCTTCTACTCGACATTTCAGACTAGTTTCCATCGCTCGTCACCTCAGTAGAATAAAGTTCCCACCGTCCGCTCTAATGTCGAGTATCACGATGCCGTGCAGACCTGTAGGGGGCGCTAGCTCGCAAACATCTGAGAAGTTTTCACAGACAATATTTAATTCAAAATGTATTTAACTAAGTAAATAAGTGACGGTAGCTTGTTGATAACGTGTGTAACTTCGGCCACTAGGGGTCGCCCTAATCAAAACAATAACACAAGAGTTCATGTATAAAAGTTTTATTGACGTTGCACAGAAACATAAATCTAGTTTTTAGACATTTTAATGAAGAATTGTTTCATATTTTATCTTTAAAGATTCTGCAATTGGCAAAAATCTAAAGTTAAAAATGATGATCAACCAAGTGAAACAAATGCACTTAAATTTAAAGTGTGTGTGTGTGTGTGTGTGTGTGTGTGTGTGTGTGTGTGTGTGTGTGTGTGTGTGTGTGTGTGTGTGTGCCTCTGTTCACTGTATTTTCTTATCGTGCCACAGAAAACACTCTGAGCCTTTACGAAGATTCTCTGTTGACGGGTTGAAAACGTTTTTCTTTTTCCATTTAGGATTAGATGGATTTTTTTCAGCAGCCGATTACATCGATCACAAACTCTCTCTCTAGATATTGTACATTGTTTGTTTTCATGCAACTTGGTCGTCTTCTAAAAAAAACACTTTTGGTTTAAAACCAGACAAGAAGGACATTTTGGTGTCGTATTGTTACTCATCGCATTTTATTTTTTATTATTCTACATTTCTTACGAGAGTGAATCCGTCAGCGTGTCCGACGTGTCACCGACGTGGAAACGCTCACGTCAGTGGAGTCGTCCGACCTCTGGACAGATATAGATGTACAGAACTTTTCTTTATAGTCCCTGGTTCTGTTTCAACTGGGATTTTTAAATTTATTTTTGTATTTATTTATTTCTAAAGTCGATATTGATTGTTTCACAACATGTATTTTCTCTTTTTAAAGAGATTTAAAGGGTCAGTAGGTGACTTTCGATCTGTTAGAAAAGCACGTTCACTTATTATAGTTTTGTTTAACTCCACGTCCCACGTCTCTTTCTATTTGTTTACGACACAGTTGCAGGAACTAAATGAGATTATTGCTTTAACGTTTCTTTGACACCAGACTCATCCGCCAATCCACAGAAGACTACAGGTTATGATTTATAACACTTTATTATAGTTTTCTATGTTTTTATTAAATTGAACTGCTCTGAAAAGTGGTTTAAATTCACAACGTCCCTTTGAATCATCGGCTGAAACAAATATCTGGAGACAGAAACACGTTTTTTTTGGGGGATTTAACTAAATTCCTATGACCTGCTAATTGAAACGAGTGTAACCACTGTTCTGGGTGATTTATTGAATGACTCCTCTTCACCCTCCAGCTGTTTGATATGTTCTTTGGGAACCATGTGACACTGTGGTCCGCTGAGCGTGGCACTAACAGGCATCACGACTGTTGTGGCAGCGCGGAGCCTGAGAGCACTTCTCCGCTGTGATTTACGAGCACGAGAGTGATTCAGACGATTACTGTCGGCCGCACATGAGCGCCATTAATCACGGTGATGCATGTCCTCTGCTCTGTCGTGGCTTTTAGACGAGACGAGAGCACTTGACTTTAATTTCCAAATCTGCTATTAACAAAAAAAAAAGCTGAAGTGACAAGCGTCCCTGGGATCTGTGGAGATAATTCCCCAGCGCCAGGCGAGCGGTGGGGTTGCCGGGCCGACGTCTTTCCGTCTCCTCGGGTACCGCTACACTCCGATCCTCCAGTTAAAGGTGGAGCTGCTGCCGTCCACGTTAGAGTAACTGTGTGTGACGTCATTCTTGTCTCTGTTGGGATTTGTACTGTAAGTCTGGTTTTATGCTCGGGGACGGGGAGTTCTGTGAATGTCGGTGTGAATCTAGAGGAGCTTACTGTGTTTTTTGGCTGTTTTAATATTAAAGAACAATGAAGGAGACGTGTTCGGGTCTTGTTTTGTGTTTAAGGTTTCCAAGCTGTTGGCTTTGTGTCTCTTTGTGGTCAATTTGCATCGTTTTGTGCTTGTTTTGCATCATTTTGTGGGAGCTTTGCATCTCTTTATGGTCATTTAGCATCGTTTTGTTGACATTTAGCATCGTGGTGTGGTCATATTGCATCAGTGTGGATATATTGTGTTTGCTTTGCATCTCTTTGTCGTCGTTTTGCGTCATGTTGTGGTCATTTTGTGTTTGCTTTGCGTCCCTGTGGTCATTCTGCATCGTTTTGTTGTCATTTTGCATCAGCATGGTCCTTTTGTGTTTGCTTTGTGTCTCTTTGTGTTTGCTTTGTGTCTCTTTGTGGTCATATTGCATCATGTTGTGGTCATTTTTCTTGTGTATATCAGCAGATCTAACTCTAAAACCTTTTTATCTCAATGTATTTCTTCAACCTTCCATTGAACCACATCAATCCGTCCTGGTTCCACTCTGACACCAGCAGCTTTTCTTGTGTTTGTCCTGCTGAGTCGATGTGACTGTGTAAACGTGCCACGGACACACACACATGACGGAGGAGCTTCCTGTTCTTACGAAGAACAGGAGAAGAGAACATTTATCTTTGTCTCTGTCCTTCGTGACCTTTACAAATCCCCTGCCCACACTGTTCAAACTCAGCTTTAATTACATCAACGCAATTACAGAGCGAACGCGAGGGCCTCGTCCACCGAGGAAGGTGAGGACGAAGAGTCACACAGCAACTTCAGAAACTGTGAGTTAAGACCTGAAGTGGGAAGTAAGTCTGTCTCTGGTGGTTAGAAAATCCATAAAGAAGAAGACAAAACCTTTTGTTCATTTTCTACTGTAACAAGAGAAAAAGCTCCGTTTGAAACCAGCTTTACTTTAAAGTATGAGGCCGAGGTCACGTCTCTTCCCCACCAGGGGGAACCGTGGAGCTCGCTGTGTGCAGAGTCACAACTTCCACTTACTGCTCACACAAAGATGGAGGCTGTCTGTCATTCACATGTCATTCAGTGAAGAATGTGAGACAGTGCGTCCTGCTTGTCCTACATCCTGTCCAGTTATCTGGTGACTTCTCTGGTCATTCTGCAACTCTCCAAAACTGTTTTATCATTTTTTGTGGTTGCTTTTTCTCTCTAGTTATTTTGCATCGTTTTGTGGACACTTCATATATCTTTTACTCGATTTGCACCATTTGGTCATTCTGCATCTTTGTGGTCCGTTTGCATCTCTTATAATTTCTCTTCACTGGAAATAAAGGTCCTTCCACCAAAAGAGGAAGAACAGCAGGGACCTGTATGAAAGTTTCATGTGGAAGCCACAGTTCCTGAATGAGGAGCTGACAGAATGAGTGTGATTGGTCAGAGGGGGAAGAGGATGTGCTGCTTGGTTTATAAATCTTACCAGAAATAAAACTGATAAAATGTCAGATATTTAAATGTTCTGGTGTAAATGTTGAGAAAAACTCACCATTATGTTCTGGTTTAATTTCAAAAGAGGCATCACACTGCCATCTGGTGTCAGAAACGGTGCAGTTCACCTAAAGAGGAAACATACAGCTGTCCCATGGAGTAAGAAAAAGAAATTCACTTATGTTGAGTTATTATAAGTTTCTGACTCATACTGAAATAATTAGTTAATTTTAAACCAACATTTATACAATTGTAAATATGTGAAGAAACTGATTTTCTCAAATAGAATAATTAAATCAACGGATACATAATTTCAGCTTCATTTCCTTGTTTTCTTAAAAGCAAATTAATTGCCAATAACTCTGCTCAATGATTAATTTACAATTTCCAAACAGGAAAGTAATTAACCTGGAATAATGTCGTCGGAACAAGAGAAGTCGATGTAAACAGCTTTATTTAGAAAAAAGCTACAGATGAATTATTCTCCTTCACTGGAGATTTGAATAAAACCAAACACCATTGGATTGAGCTCAGACAAACTGCTGCAGTGGCAGGAACGTTTTGTTTATTAGTGGTCGACACACCAGCTGTCAAACTGCACATGAACACTCTGTTGAACATTAAAATAAACTCTGGACATTATAATCTGAGAAAATTTGAACATTTCATCAATCCAGTTCTGTCCTCGCGTTTAATACTCTTCGCCCTCTTCGTCTTCCTCGAACGAGTCGACGCCGACCTCCTCGTAATCCTTCTCCAGAGCGGCCATGTCCTCTCTGGCCTCGGAGAACTCGCCCTCCTCCATGCCCTCTCCGACGTACCAGTGCACGAAGGCCCTCTTGGCGTACATGAGGTCGAACTTGTGGTCGAGCCGAGCCCAGGCCTCGGCGATGGCGGTGGTGTTGCTCAGCATGCACACGGCCCTCTGCACTTTGGCCAGGTCTCCTCCGGGAACTGCGGTGGGCGGCTGGTAGTTGATGCCGACCTTGAAGCCGGTGGGACACCAGTCCACAAACTGGATGGAGCGCTTGGTTTTGATGTTGGCGATGGCCACGTTCACCTCCTTGGGCACCACGTCTCCGCGGTACAGCAGACAGCAGGCCATGTACTTGCCGTGGCGAGGGTCGCACTTCACCATCTGATTGGCGGGCTCGAAGCAGGAGTTGGTGATTTCGGCCACAGTGAGCTGCTCGTGGTACGCCTTCTCCGCAGAGATGACGGGCGCGTAGGTGGCCAGAGGGAAGTGGATACGAGGGTAAGGCACCAGGTTGGTCTGGAACTCAGTCAGGTCCACGTTCAGGGCGCCATCGAAGCGCAGGGAGGCGGTGATGGAGGAGACAATCTGGCTGATAAGGCGATTCAGGTTTGTGTAGGACGGACGCTCGATGTCCAAGTTCCTGCGGCAGATGTCGTAGATGGCCTCGTTGTCAACCATGAAGGCGCAGTCGGAGTGCTCCAGGGTGGTGTGGGTGGTCAGGATGGAGTTGTAGGGCTCCACCACGGCTGTGGACACCTGAGGAGCCGGGTAGATGGCGAACTCCAGCTTGGACTTCTTGCCAAAGTCTACGGAGAGGCGCTCCATAAGGAGAGAGGTGAAGCCGGAGCCGGTTCCTCCTCCGAAGGAGTGGAAGACCAGGAAGCCCTGGAGCCCAGTGCACTGGTCGGACTGAAGGAGAGGAGAAGAAGAAAAGGTTAAAACACACATCTGGGTCTCAGGGTTTAGAGCAAGAATTTGGTTTGATGTGGTGGATTTCATTCAGCTCACAAAAGCAATAAATCTCCCTGAGCTCTAAACCAACAGCTGATGGAGATTCCTCCACTTCAGACCCTGATTAATCACGTCTGCTGGATGTGTTGAAACTGCTCAAACGTCCGGTAATGACTTCAACATGTTTGAATCTTAACTCTAAGCAGCCAGTGTCTCCACTCAGCTCTTCTTACCAGTTTGCGGATTCTGTCAAGGACGGAGTCGATGTGCTCCTTTCCGACTGTGTAGTGACCGCGGGCGTAGTTGTTGGCGGCGTCCTCCTTCCCAGAGATCAGCTGCTCGGGGTGGAAGAGCTGTCGGTATGTTCCGGTACGAACCTCATCTAGAGAGAGACGAAGAGGACGAGCGTTAATACTGATGATTGATTTGTATGAAGTATTAATCTGTTGAATTCAGATTTTAAAACCTCCTGAAACTAACTGCAAATATTCTGTGTATAAAATGACTTTGAGAGGATAAATAGTAAAAACATAAATCTACAAACCCTTACTTATGAAGGAAATTATAACTTTAATTGCTCAAAATGAACTTTGGCCAAACTTTAAATGAATGTTGCATCATCCCTTCTCTTGAAACCGTTTATTGGTTTAGCTAATGATCAGCTCGAGTCATCTTTATAGATCACGTCTCAAACAGAAGCTCCTTCAACTCCTCGCCTGTCGCCCCGGGGCAGGAATGTTCTCTAGCTAAAGAAAACCCGTTTCTCCTCCTCACCGATGACAGTGGGCTCCAGGTCGACGAAGATGGCCCTGGGGACGTACTTCCCGTTGCCGGTCTCGCTGAAGAAGGTGGTGAAGGAGTCGTCGCCGCGCCCGTCGGACTTGACGGTTGGCATCTGCCCGTCGGGCTGGATGCCGTGTTCCAGACAGTAGAGCTCCCAGCAGGTGTTGCCCATCTGGACACCGGCCTGGCCAACGTGGATAGAGATACACTCGCGCTGTGGATGGAAGAAAAAATTCAAAATCATTTTTTATTTAAACAACGTCTGACTGCAGATGAGGATCAGTTTCCAGCTGCTGAAAGTCAAAACCCACAACATGTCAAAACATAAATAGGTCAAACCATTTTTCTGGAAAGCTCAAGTCAGCACATCTGTATTTAACTGGTCTCGACTTGCTGAGAGTGACAGTTAACTGGGTGGAGTCAACGTGTCACGGGGCCTTGTCCTTTTTTTATTTGCATGAGGTCGTCCTCTGCAAACAGCCAAGTTCTCAAACATCCTTGTCAGTGGGATGTGAAATCAGCAGTCAGATCTAAATACGCCAGCGGAGGTGATTAGCACCGTCATGTCGGGGCCGAAGTGCTCCCACACCCTGCTGAGGCATTTCTCCTTCCCTGTAAATAATGTGGAGGAGGAAGGAGGAGTTGGTTCCTACGGACTGGAAACCAGTTTGTTCTCATTACTTAAACATTTGGCCCGAGGGGACATTAGGACGTCGTCCGTCCCGCCTGGTTAACTGCTCTTTTCAAAGAGAGAGAAATAACTTGCAAGGATGAAATCAGCTTCATTCATCGGGTTTCTGCTGATGTGTAAAAGCTTTGTTCCACCGCTGTGTTCACATGACCGCTGCAGAGGCCCAGCTGTCACCGGTAACATGAGAACAACTTGTTTTAAAGTGTTGCTGCGTCAAAGTGAGGTTATAGTCATGTCTGACGAATAGTTTCACATGGTGATGTAAGAGAGGGGGGGGGGATGGGAGAGACGGAGGCGGATTCCCACCGTTGCCTCTGACCTAATTCTTAGAGGGGACGCGTGACTTGCGTCTGTGAAATATTTGTGTTGTTACATTCCAGTGAGTAAGTCCCTCGGCGAGCCGGCGCTAGAGAACATCCCGACGGAGCAGCTCTGTGTTTTTCCAGTGAGACGACGTCAGCAACACAATCGCACTCCAGCAAAGTGCTGCACAACTTCTGATCATCACTAAGTACACAAGGGTTTTCCCCTTCTTGGCTTCACTGATGCAAGAGACACAACTTGATATATAGGAAATTTAAAACGCTGCTTCCATTACAGGGACGTGTGCAGGCGTAGAAATGTTTATGGTGCAAATATAGATTTAATTAGCTTGTAATTTACATGTAAAATAACTAAAAGAATAGAAACTGTAAAAATTTAAGCAAAGCCCACTATTAGAATAATAACTAGAATAAGGTCAAAGCAGGAAATGGAATTCGAGAAAATAACTTTAATTTATTCTGTAAGCGTCGCTCGGGCCTTTGACCTCTGACCTCCTCCCCCCCCACAGCACTAAGAACCTAGAGGTGGACGTGACGTGGGAGCCGCTAAGTCTGGATCGATGGAGGCCAGCTCAGCACACAGGCTATTTAGAGTGACCCCCCCCATGCAGCAGCTCTGACCCACTAACCCTCCTGCTCATTACATATATATATAAATAAAGATGTTATTCTCCTAAAAATAAAAGCATCTGACCAACTGATCTCCGAGCAGATTATAAAAAGCTCCAGACACATCACAGCTGCTGCGTGAGTCACACAGATCTGACATCTGCTGGCAGAGCGCGACGGGAGGAGAAGGGAGCGGCCATGTTTTCCCTCCGACACATCGGCTCCATGTTTACAGGACGAACCCGCCGCAGAGATTTTTTTTTTTTAAACACTTCCGGGCTCAGGCACCCATCTACTTCCGGTTTCTCTTCCGGTCCCCGAAAGTGCGTCACGCCTGACGTCGAGGGGCCCTGCGCGCGAGAGCGAACACAAGAGGAGCATTGTGCGGTAAAAGCAGCGGGTTCGAACCCGGAACGGCGCATTCGAACGGGTTTTATTAATGAAATCAAAATGGCCGGATGTGTTGTTAGTGCTGCTTTAACGCGGAGGTGGTTCGATGTGACGAGTGGAATAAAGACCAGGGTTCTAAAGGGTTCTCCTCCTCCCCCCCCCACCTTGTTCCGTCATGTTGTGACCCGAAGCGGGAACAGCCACCAGATGTGAGACAAACGTCTGTTCCTCCACGATTTCAAAACGACCCGCAAACATTACGACATCCGTCCTCTACGCAGGAGCTAAAGTCCACACACACACACGAAAGGGAGGGAATCGAACGCAGCGCGGTGACACGTTGGTTCGCCAATGGCCCCCGCGCCTCGTGTCGGTTTTTAAAAAATCTCATTTCCCTCGGTTTTCTATAAGAATTAAAAAAAAAAAAGGGCGTGTGGGTTTTCAAAATGGATGAATCCCGCAGCGGCTCGTCCGCAGAGCCGCCGGAGCCGCGACGCAAAATGGGCCACATCAGCATTCCTCGAGCCGCCGGGCGAACAAGCGCCCTCCCGGCTGACAGGCCCCCGCCGCCCGGGTGGGGACACCGCACCTTCCCCGGGGCCGGGGCCTCATGTCTGCGACACGTCCCCCACCCCCCCCCCTTACGACCTCCATGTTTTTTCTTTGATTTTTTAAAACACTTTAAAAAAAACACTTGTGAGCGCGAGCTTCACGTGCCACAGAGCCCCCTGCAGCCCGGAGGCCGTTCAGGAGCAGAAGCACCCGGATGAGGAGGATTTAGATGAAATCCACTCGAACCAGAAGCAAACAGAGATTATCACAAAAGACCCAGAGTCAGATGTTGGATTGGATACGCAGCGGATAAAGAAAACCTCTGAATGGAGCCGGTCTCAGAGCAGATTGCATAACTTGACCCCACGCGCTAGTTATTAGTTATTATTAACGACGACGACGATGATCGTAAACGTGAAACTCACCATTTTTGTTGCTTTAAGTTCTCCTGCTTGTGAAGACGAAGTAGAAACGTGTGTTCTCACAGTTCACCTATAATGAGATCTCTGTGAGGGAAGTCCCACCAGAGAGGAGCGCTCCTCCTTATATAGCTACTACAGGGGGGCGGGCACGAGGGGAGGAGCCTCGGGCCGCTGCCACCCCCCCCCCACCGCTATTTTTAAATATGAAATCACACGTCAGAATAAAACCAGGAGCATGAAAGTGCGTTTACTGAAGGGTTGGATTTCTGTTTCAGAGGATTTCAGGGGTGAAGACTGTGCTCGTGTGGAGAAGAAGGAGAAGAAAGAGAACAAGAGGACAAACGAGACAAAGGCTGAAGGACAAGAGGAGCGAGAAGAACAAGAAACAGAAGAGGGAGAACAAACAAGAGCAACAAGAAGAAAACAACAAATAGATAAGCGACAAGAGGAGCAAGAAGAACAAGAAAAAGAGCAGCACGAATAATAAGAAGAAGGGAGAGAATAACAAGAGGAGGAACGACAAGAAAAAGAGGAGCAAGAAGAACAAGAAAAAGAAGAGGGAGAAGAGGGAGAAGAAAGTGGAAGAACAACAAGAAAAAGGCTCAACAACAAATAGATAAACGACAAGAAGAGCAAGAACAACAAGAAAAGAGCAGCAGGAAGAAGAAGAAGAAGAAGGGAGAGAATAACAAGAGGAGGAACGACAAGAAAAAGAGGAGCAAGAAGAACAAGAAAAGACGAGCAAGAATAATAGGAGCAAGAAGAGAGAGAATAACAAGGAGAGGAAGTCGAAATAGAGGAAGAACAAGAGAAAGAAGAGCAAGAAGACAGTGAAATATGTCAAGAAAATGGATAACAAAAAAGAGGAACGACAAGAGAAAGAGGAAGTGGAGGAAGAAAGACAAGAAGACAAAGGATTTTAACAAATGGGAACAACAACAAGAGAAAGCAGAGCAAGAAGAAACGAGAAATATAATAACAAAAAGATAAGAAAAGAGGAGGAAGCACAAGAATAACAAGTATTATAATTTGTATTTATGACTCAGACATCATCGTATAGTTTATGTAGAAAATGAAAAAATCTATTTCTTGAATTTATACTGAAAAGTCTCACATGACGTTTTTCTGTTTTTTCCAGTGTCTAATCTTTACAGCCCCCTGATCCCCTGACGTTGTGCTGCAGGTTCCAGCCACTGGATGGCGCCCTCACTTCGGTGTTTCCTGTATTGACCCCCTGTGACAGCGACTCACTGACAGCTCTGGACCCTCAGGGGCCCTGAAGCCTCCAACCTCAACCACGTCAGTGTCTTTTAATCACCTGCAAATTTCATCATGTACCAAATGAGGCGTAAACTACAAATATGATGTCACCTTCACAAGTATATCACATTTTAGTCCTAATAATAGTTTAAAGTGATTTTTTTCCAGCTTCCCTTTGTAGTGAAAACCTCATGTAGATTTTTCTCTGAAACCCTGAGTTTCACGTGTTGGGTCCAAACGTGTAGAAAGTAGTCGTGTGGTTGAGTTGCTCAATGTTTTCCCCCTGCTCGCGCCCTGGGAGCCTCACCTGTCCATCACTCTTTGCAGGAATGCAGAGCCGGTCCAGGAGCCGTCAGATGCCTGAGCTCCTCGCACCAGGACTTCAGCTCTGAATGTGAACGCCGTCCTAATCCTCAAACGCAGCCCCGAGTCCGCAGGAGCCCAGAGCTTCATCCCCTCCACTGCTCATTCCTCTTCAAACACACCTACAAACATCTGCCTCGCTTTTTTCATACCAGACGAGAGATAGTTTGCGATAGAGGGATAATGGAGATC
Source organism: Hippoglossus stenolepis (assembly GCF_022539355.2). Taxonomy (NCBI): domain Eukaryota; kingdom Metazoa; phylum Chordata; class Actinopteri; order Pleuronectiformes; family Pleuronectidae; genus Hippoglossus; species Hippoglossus stenolepis. The sequence goes on along the minus strand of NC_061506.1, from coordinate 2,022,810 downwards.
TTTTTCATGTGCTGTGTTTCGTCCCCCCCCCCCTCGGAGCGCCACAGATTACTTTTCTTTTACAGCCTGAAAACTATTTTAGTGTTGTGCTACTTTTTCTTTGCAGCAGCTTGAGTCAGAACGTGCGTCTCAAAGAAATGTAATTTAAAATGAAATAATACAAAATTCAGTCTATTACTTCACAGATTAGTGATTTTGTTAAGTTGTTATACTTGGTGGTTTTGTGTGTGTTGTGTAACATTGTGTACATTCAAAAATATGATAGTCCTCATCATCAGTTAAGTGTTTTTATTGTTTACAGGTGGAGCTGTTGTTATCTTGATGAGTGACAAACCAGACAGAACCCAAACCAGTAAGAAAGTTCATCTTTGTCTCTTAAATCCCAGTTTGCACGACACATTTAAAGTTGTGGTTTTAAAGCTAAACTGTCGGCAACATGTCCACACAGAGACGACTTCTCCTGCAGAGTTTCTGAGACGCTGGACGTCGTTGGACGAGTCTGCAGAAGACGTAGCAGGTATGTAAACCTCTTCCCCCGTAGAAACTTTAAATGCATGTAAATCTCTTCCCAATCGCTGAAGTGGGACATCTCAGGTGCTTGACGAACCACAGGAGATCCCGTGTATTTATTCTGTCCTTTGTCTCCGGGCTGAAATAATCCAGCGCTCGCATTCAAGTGTTCAGACGACTGTTGGTTTCATTTCCTCCAGACGCCCTGTGTGACTTCCCCTCACGTGCAGCTCACTCTAATCCCCCCAATTATTTTCATGACGAGAAGATTTAGAGCAAGTGTTTCATCCACCTGACAAAACACTCATCTGTTCTCAAGCTGCTGCTGCTGCTCGTCCAATGGAGGAGAACCAGTCTGTGTTGTACAGACGGAAGTGGAACAGGTTTTACACTTTCTCTCACAGCTGCACTTGTTGCACTGATTTTGGTCATTTTGTCTAATTTAGTGTAATTTTTCATCTCTTATTGGACGTTTTATCTCCTTTTTGTCATTTTGAAGCATCTCTTCTGGCGTTTAACTTCTCTTTTTGGACATTTGGTGTCTCCTTTAGATCATATTTGTTTATTTTGGGTAATTTCTGTGTCTAATTTTGGTAGTTTAGTCTATTTTAATAGTCTTTTTGGTTATTTTGTCATCATTCCATCGTATTGTGGTCGTTTTGTGTCTTCTCTTGGTTGTAGTGTGTCTCTTTGGTATCTTCCGGTCAGATTTGTGTTCGGTCTATTATAGTAGTACTGTTGCATCTCTGTTTGGACATTTTAAAGCATCTTTTCAGACATTGCATAGAAGCTTTGTCTCAGACCGGACCTCTCGGACCCCTGCTCCTGTTTAGTTATCCATGAATAAAGTATCTGTAGCATCGTGTGTGATCTAAAAGAATCCAGCAAATTAAATAAGAGACAAATCCAGATACTTAATGAATCACAGAGATCAGACATTGACATTTGATTTCCTATCAAATAGATTTTGTTGGTTTGGTATTTTCCGTTTATAATTACAGCTGCATGTTGATCTATAATAATGATCAGTAATGGATTACATGTTGAGAGTAACTGGGGGGGGGGGTCCCAGGCTGTAAATCACAGTTGATGCTCAGTGTGTCTGTGCTGCTGGTGATAAGAGTTGAGCTGTATTGAAGCCGGATGGATGCAGAGATCAAAGTGTTCAGTCAGGGCCTCAGAAAAAAAAAAATCCCACAAATCGTGCTCTCCAGATAAAAACCTGATGCTGCTGTGCGACCGCAGCCGGCAGCCGGAGGGCCCCCCCCCCCCAAATAACAACCGGTTAGTGGTGCAGGAGTTTTACAATCAGAGAAATCAGAGGGGAGGGGGTGGGGGGGGTTCGTATTTTGGGAAATAGCTGAAGTTTCTTTGAATATTTCTGTAGTTATTTCCTGTTGGTGATGATATGTGGACCCCCCCCCACATGACATCCAGTTAAGTTGTTTATTAAATGTCCCTTATTTATTTGAAACACATTAAAATCATAGACTATAAACCAGGATGACACTTACTCGAACTCCTTCCTCCACCAAGGTCTCAAGCCGCAGCTTCCTAAATATCTTTATTTCTGCTTATTTAAGGGACAGATATTTATGAGTGTTTGTAATTTGGTGCAGATCCAAATAAAAACCTGGATCTGGTGAATTTAAACGTGGTTTCATAAGGAGACTGATGAAGGTTTGAGCTCTACTGAGTGAATATCTTCTTCTATCATATTCCCGTGGAGTTACAGCCCTGGATGACCACACTGCTCAGTTTTTAATATCATACCTACGCTACAGTAGCTCAGTCTGTAGTCCTGCTGTGGAATCTCAGTATTATTCTCTGTCGACCTGCCAATCACCATCAGCATCAGAATAAATTGGACCTTCCTCAGATACTGTCATTGATTTGCTTCTATCTCCCTCTGCCACGCCGCAGCATCGAGCCGCCTCCACTATTGATCTGCAGCTGGAATAATAAAACCTCCACGGGAACGTCGCCCCATCTGGATATGACTTTTATTTAAAAACTCAATTCTCCTCGGCCGCGGAGAAAAGACGACGTGTCACATCGCAGCAGACGAGGTTGTGAACGAATCAAACAAATCAACAGGGCCGGTTTCTAATGAGTTAACCCCCCTCTTTTAAACCGGTCCTGATTTAACGTCTGACTCGGGTTGAGTCTGTCGTCGTATGAATCTGCAGCCGCTGTATTTATTTCCCGGTTTGACTTTTCCCGGTGCAGGTGCTTGAATTCACAGCCTTTATCTGCTCCTCTTAATGTCACATGTAACCAAAGGGCTGCAGAAATGTCAGGCGCCCACACACACACACACACACACACACACACACACACACACACAGACACACACACACTTTCCCCTTTTCTTTGACAAAATAATGCATGAAATCTTTGGTTTTGCTGAAAAACAATTTCCTCCTCTGTAAAATATTGAGCATCACTGTGACCTTTGACCTTTTACACAAACATGCAAATATGCACATGATCACCGGGTTGTAGTCGACTCTATTTACTCTCCACACTTTTCCTGTCTCGTGGCATTTAACCATAGAAATAAGAAAATAACGAAATATTCCATCTGGGAACAACACGTCCGGCATCTTCAATTATTCATCTAATCCGGCTTCAAAGTTTTATTCTGCACATGTGTAGAAATGCAGATTTGTAAAAAATGCATTACTCAAATAAAATGATGTATTACGAGTCTGAAGAGTTAAACCTCAGTATAATTATAAGCAGATAAATATAAATAAAAACTCTCTAACTCTGTTTCTGGATTTAAAATGTTAAAAAACGAATTTATGAGGTTTTATCTGATAAAAAAACTAATATTACATTTTACTGTAAAATAATAATTTGTCCCAAAACATGTGTTATGTCAAGAAATAAAAGTAAAATGAAAAATTTCACAGATAAAATTGAAAAACTTTGAAATGAAAAATTGAATAATTTAAAATAGAATAAAAACATTCAAATCAAACGTCCAAAGTTCAGCAGCAGTAACTTCATTTATTTATGAAATCAGACAATGACAGTTTACTGTGAGAACACAAGACCACTGAATACTGTGATAAATCACTATGACTAATAACCAGGGTTTGTGATAAACAACACAAAAGGATGAGACGCACACAAGCTGAGAAGCACAAAAACGTAGAAAAACAAACTGTACCTGCCAAACATGTTTTTATACACTCGCAGTTTATAGTTTTGTCTTTACTTAACAATACAATGCAAATAATTAAATACTAATATCATTTGAATTAATGAAACAAAAAATCGGTCCTTTCCTGGTCCACAGGATCTAAAAAGGAACCGTTACCATGCGTCACGTCGATATGATGAAAATTACAGATAAGATACGACTCCTCAAATAAAAGGTTTGCGTCCGAAATCCTTCTGAAGTGTTTTTTATGCAGCGCACAGAGCTCAAACTGACCGGATCGACTCCAGGGATTCAACTGGAAATAATCTAACAGTGCCATCGCCGAGGAAAACAAACGTCCCCGTGTGTCGCCTCGTTCTCCCACGTCTCTAAAATGGCAGTGTGTCGAGGAATAACTTATCTATCACGGCGGGCGGCGGCACCAGGTCCTCCAGCTTCAGGTAGAAAATCCTCTGCAGGCCCTGGATGCACAGAGTGCGCAGCTCAGGCAGCTTTTGTAAAAGTCTGGACAAATGGTTGGACCAAGAGTCCGAGCCTCCGTCTGTGCACGTGCCTCCGTCCTTCAGGCACTTGACAACGTTGCTCTGCAGCTCCTCCACTCTCTTCGGCTCCTTTAGTCCGTGTCTCTCTGCAGGTCCATAAATCACAAAGAACCTATTAGATGGTTTATCGATCGATCAACTGTGGCCAATTCCAAATCTCTAAATCCTATAAAGTAACAGGGACGACTTTGAGTCCTTGACACTTGAAAACAACAAAGTGTGAGCATGAATTAAGTGTTTCTGAGTCTCACCTGTGACCAGCGCGAGGCTGCATATGCAGGAGAAGGTGGAGACGTCCAGGTTCATCCTCTGCAGGTTGGCGGAGAATTCCACGATGCTGTCGATCCACTCCCCGAAGCCCCGGAGGCACTGGAGCCGGTGCCACACCGAGCCATCGCAGAAGATCAGCTTCCCTTCCTCAGGGTTGGATCTGAAACGTGGGTGAAATTGAAACGTAAAAAGGGGCAGAACATAAATCACACTTATATGCACAAGACGGGTGCAAAGAAACCTGTCATCCATTGTGGGATCATTTCAAAAGAAGAGCGTAGCCTCAAATTTCAGGCCCTATGATTTAAAAAGTCCTCTTAATAAATCTAATTCTGCAGCTTCCAAAGAAAAGAGAAGTGATAGAAGTCAGGACCTGGGTGTGATAACAGCTTCTTTACCTGTATGAGAGGCGTAACACAAAGAGCTCCAGGAAAGCCGAGTAGAAGAGCAGGTCCTGGTCGTGTTTGGGCAGAGCGGTAAAGCCAGGGACCTTCTGCGCCCACCCCCGAATCACCTCCATGGACGTGGTCAGGAGGTCGTAGAACTGCCTGACGTGCTGCGCCTCATCTCCCAGAGGACTCCCGGGACTTCCCCTGAACTGCATCACGGGAAACGCCATGAATCAGTGCTGTGTTCTGTGTTTCAGGTTAAAAGTGGAGCGGTCAACGTCAACTCTTACTTTGGAGTAGTCGAGTTGAGAGGGTGGAGGGTTCGACTCCACATGTGCCCTGATGAGGGCGCTCAGGAGGCTGCTGACGGGTGAGTCTGTGAGAGCTTTGGGTTTGGAGGGCAGGCGACCTCTCCGACCTTTCAGACCGTCGGTCCTCACCACTGCAGAGCAGGTGCAGAAAGAGATGTGATAAATGGGGTTTCGAACATAGACTGAATACAAAGAGGTTTGGAGGTGTGTCTCTTTACCTTCTTTGACCATCCCCACCGTAAGGCACTTCTGGAAGCGACAGTATTGGCACCGGTTCCTCCTGCGTTTGTCCACCGGGCAGCTTTTGGCAGCCAGACACACGTACTTGGCCTTTTTCTGCACTGTGCGCTTCATGAAGACAGGAGGAGAATCAGTCAGATGACAAAACCTGCACTTGACCTCAACGTGATCATGTGTGAAACCATCTGAGAACCGTCGCTGACATGTTCTTTGATGCCTGTGTGAGATGTTCTGATCTGTGGAACCCTCTTTGAATGGTTCTCCACACAAGAACTTACCCTGGTTCCACACATGGATCCTTAAACGGTCCTTTTAAAATCGCCAGCAGCGCTCTGGCTCCTGTGGGCCGTGCGAGGCAGGATAAGGCATTCAGCTGGCGGACAGGGCAGTCTGGGTAAATACAGGGTCGTGGACATTCATAATTTGGAGAATCGCAGGGGGAATCTCCTCAGAGACAAGGGGCGGGGAGGTGTTTTTATTCAGGGCACGTCAGAGGCCGTTTTCATGCAGGACATTTGCCCCTAAACCGCTTGTGTCAAGGGATCAGAACGTGCGTTTGAAGTGTAATGACCAATTTAGCAGGTCTCAGAGGGATTTTTATATCACAGCCTGTTACTAGAAATTAGGGTTTTATCAGGCGACAGTGAGGCCATGTGGAAAAATGAATACATCAGTGCATTTGTGAAAGAATGGTCAGATATAATCTCTAAAAGAACCAACTTCAATCCAATCAAAGCTTCAATTCTGACAACTGCATTAATCTGTTTATAATTTTAATGCAAATATAAAGGTTCCTGTTTTATTTTTGTGTAAATCTCCTGCAGTTTCTAAGTATAACTGCAGTTTTTAATGCAACTTTAAGTCGAACACAAACCTTGAAGAATCCCTTGCAGCCCTCGCAGGTGCGCACTCCGTAGTGCTGGCACGCTGCGTTATCCCCGCACACCGCGCACAGCCCCTCCGAGCTCAGGGGTCCGCGGCAGGGCGCAGAGGACCCCTGGTAGTCCATGAAGGGGTGGGTGTGGGCGAGCTGCAGCGGGTGAGGAAACCCCACCGCGGGCTGCTTCCCCAGGCCGGGGGAGCCCAAACCCCCGGGACCGTCCGGCGGCTGGTGCGCGTCCAGGTTCATGGACACGTGGAGGGATCCGTCGAACTTCATCTGGCACGCGGACAAACTCTGCCCGCTGTGCTGCGCGTGTTTCAGAGAGAACAACGAGAACCTGCACAGCGCGTTCTTCCTGTGCGCCGCCGCCGCCAAATAGTCCTGACGAAAAGTGTACAGGGAAGCGGAGTCGTCCCAGATGTGGCCCGCTGGAGTCTGGAAGCCGGGCGTGATGGGGGTGTGCGGGGAGGGAGACCGGTAGTAGTAAACCGAGCCCGGGGAGGAGAGCAGCTCGTCGGGCTGGTGCGAGGGATGCGGAGTCGGCTGGTACCGCGGACACCCGTGCGCATCCTCCACCTTTACGCACGGCAGCTCCGCCTGAACCGGCATCTGGAAGAGGCACGGGGGCTTCACGTCGTACCCGGAGCTGTACGAGTCCGCCAGGGGGCCGAAGCTGGGGCCGGAGGAAGCAGCGGAGATCTCGCTGTTGGTGAGGTCCATGCTGAACTTGACAAACTCCGGGGTGAGGAAGTCGCAGCTGCGCTCCCCGGCACCGCTCTGGGAAGCCGGGCTGGCTCCGGGTGGAGAGGAGCCGCACTGGGTCTGCACGCACGGCATGGTGGTCCCTGCACACCAGGAGATACAAGTGGGTGAAGGAACTGGTTTCACTGCTAAATACAGCCTGTTGCATTCAGGAGGTTGAGTTATTTTACTTAAAAGGTGATTCAAATCTGACAATATGTAGAAAATCACTTTTGTCTTTGTCACACAAATTATTATAAAACATTTAGTTTTATAGTTTCAAAACTGTTCTTTTGAGATCAACATGCATAAATAATGTAATGTAGTTATTTATTACCTGAATACTTGAATCGTCTTATGTTTCAGAGGAGCTTGTTTCCTGCAGGATTTGTTTTTCTGGAAACAAAAGATAAAACCACACCAGAGCGTCACTTGCAGGATTAAGACTGAACTGAAGCTGTTGATCTGTAGAAAAGCAGAAAGTACCTTAAAGCTCCGTCCAGTGCAGCAGAGCCGTGATAAATAATCCCATCTCTCCTCTGGTGCTGGACGTGTTAAACTCTCTCTCCCCTGCTCCAGCTCTTGACTCTGCTGCAGACTCACACCCACAATGTGCTTTTGTTTACGCGGTGCGCGCCGTGTGCCAAACCCCGTTACGCACAAGCCACAGAGGGGTGGAGTGTGCGCCATTGACTGGTCCGGGCACAGAAATTTGGAAAAAATGCTTGTGACCCACTTCCCTGCAGTTTGCGTCATAGCTTAGTTATTTTATTGCCGTTTAACAACTTGTAAATCTATTATATAATGTTGTGTAGGGATGTGTGTTGTGCTTTGAAACTTAAAGGGAAGTTATCCACTGATAAGAATCAGATTAATCTTGTCTTTTATCTTTGGTATAAACATCTTCATTCTGCACCATTTGAAAATGTCACATTATTTCTCGCTGCTCGGCCTCTGGGCTCAGACGAGTGAAAGGTCTCAGTGTCTCTGAGTTAAGAGCGAGACGACCCAGATGAGGAGGCTACACATTCTGTGCTTGTATCTGTGGTCAGGTTGTGCGTTTGCATCTTTCTCTTGTTGTGTTGTGTCTCCATTGTTGTGTCTCCACCTCTGTGTGGACATTTTGTGTCTCTTACTGGTCTTTTTAGGGCATTTTTCCTCTATGTGGTTATCAAAGTCTCAGTATAGTTGTTCTGTGGTTTTATGTTTTTGTGGTCGTGTATTTTAATCATCTTCTTCATCTCTTCGTGGTATTTGCTTTTCTTTGAGGTCGTTTCCTGCCCGTTTTGGCCATTTTGTGTCTTTGTAGTTGATTCATGTGACCTTGGAGTTATTACTGATCTCTTTGTGGTTGTTGTTTATCTCTTTGTGGTGATTCTGGTTGTTTTGTGTCTCCAGGGTCATCGAGCATTTGTGATATTTTTGCATCTCTTTTTTTTGTGTGCTGCTGTTGACGTCCCTGTGGGTTTTTTCTTTGGTCTTTTTCTGTGTCATCAGCGTCATTTTGCATTGTTTGTGTCCATTTTGTGTCTCTGTGGGTTGATTTGTTTCATTGTGCATCTTCTTTTTGGGTCATTTTGTATCTTTGTAGTCGTTTTGTATGTTGTAGTCCAAGTTCTTTTGTCGTTTTGTGGTCATTTAGCATCTGTTTGTAGTAATTTTGTGTCGTAGTCCCTGTGCTTAATTGTGTGTCTGTTTGTGGTGACGTAGAATCTGTTTCTAGTTATTCTGTGTAACTCAGTAGATTTTAATATTTCTTGTAGTTCTCTGTGTGATTTTACAGGTAAAACTCTGAGTAAAAGCCTTTTGGCTTGTGTCCATCAGATCCGCTCATTAATCCAGGAGGATAGAGATGGGGAGGGGGATGGAGGCGGAGGAGCAGGATGGAGATGGAGGAGGAGTAGGGAAGAGGATGGAGGAGGAGATGATGGAGGAGGAGGGGATGGAGGGAGGAGGGAGGATGGAAGAGGACAGGGAGGAGGTGTAGGAGGAGATGGATATAGGAGGAGAGGGGATGGAGGGAGGAAGAGGTGGAGGATGAAGGAGGAGAGGAGATGGAGGTGGGGGAGGGATGAAGGAGGAGGAGGAGGAAGAAGGAAGGAGAAGGAGGAGGAAGTTGGAGGAGGAGGAAGGAGGAGGAGACGGAAGAAGGAAGGAGAAGGAGGAGGAAGGAGGAGGAAGAAAGAGGAGGAAGAGGAAGGAGGGAGGAGGATGAGGAAGGAGGAGGAGGAAGAAGATGGAGGAAGAAGATGGAGGAAGAAGATGGAGGAAGAAGATGGAGGGAGGAGGATGAGGAAGAAGGAAGAGCACCACCGTTGTGCAACCTTGCCCTCCCCTTACGTCGCCTCGAACGCGATTGGACGAGCTCCGCCCAGCGCAGCCCCCTGATTGGCTGCGGGCGGCGTCACTCCCCCGGGGCTGCACTTCCTGGTTGTCGCTGTCAGACGCAGCGACCGTTTGATCAACAGCTGATGTCGCGAGTCCTGCTCCGCTTCACCTCCACAAACCTGTAAGTGACGATGTCCGAGCGACTTCCTCTCGTGTCCCGTCGCCTTTTGAACGTGTGTCCGTTCCGGGGTTCAACCGGAAACAACCCGGGCGTGTGAGAGTTGACGTTTGTAACGAAGTAACGAAGTAACGAGCTCCGTGTCAGGGAAGGACACGGGAGGTGACCGAGAACAGGAACACCCTCCATCTCTTCCTGTCGGGGGGGGTTCCTCTCGTGAAGCGCGGATTCCTGTTAGCACGCAGCTAATCCACTGTAATAACACAGTGTCCACAGTGTCCAAGCTGCTGGGGACACTGGTCCCACACTAATCTGCTCCCACGGAGGACAACACAGCAGGGACACTGTCAGTATGGAGTTTGGTGTTCAAGCAGCTTCCTCTGCTGAAGCACAGTGAGGGAGGAGGAGGAGGAGGAGGAGGGTGAAGGAGGGGTACCCCAGCTTCATCCTGAGGAGGAGGAGGAGGAGGAGGAGGTGTTTTCATGTCAACAGTTAGAGACAGCCCCAGTGGTTGATCCTGCTGAACTGCAGCCGTCAGCAGATTCCTGTCACCAGGTTGCTCGGGGCTAATTATTGTCATATTTGGCCTTTGCAGGGTTCGGTAATGAGCAGCCGGTGAAAGGGTGTGAACACGTGAGGCCTGTGGCTCAGTGTGTTTGGGTTGTGTTGTGTTGTGTTGGGTTGTGTTCAGGAGGACAATGCACAGGGGCCGGAGTCCAGAGGTTTCCAGATGTACACGAGAAACAGGAATAACACGCTTAAACGTGACTCTTCTTCAAGATAGGAAACGTCACTGAGGCCACACTGAGGAGATTCAGCAGCAAATGAAAGAGAAGAGAAGACGTTAAAGTATGAAATAGATGTAGAAATACTCTAACACAATGAGAAATACAGCCAGAAAATACTGAGGGTATGTACATAATACACACCTTTCATATTATCTGTAGAGAAACGTGTTTGACTAAGGTACAGTGGCACAGATGATAAGATGATGTAAACTGTATTTTTTGATTTATGTAAAGGAGATATTAGAATAAACTCTTATAAGTATATAGATATATTTACTCATTTAATTCTACATTTATAGTACATGAAACTTATACTTTCTGGTAGTTTTAAGTGACATTGTACAACTTTAATCTGGTCAGAAATTGGCAGAAATGTGCAGATGTTTGGTGCAAATCTTTCCTGTTATGACGTCTGTGTAATAATTATTCAGACCAAACTGCTTGTTGACATTTGTGCCATCTGCAGCTGTGTTGAAATGCAGTAGAATCTGCCTCGGCGTGTGTTGCCTCCCTGGATCCTCACACGTGCATCGCTGTGCCAATGCAGATATTTGGGGCGGGACTCTGGGGGGAGTGGAGGCCCTCGGCCCTCGGCCTCAACCTGGTGTCATGTTCGGCTCGTTATGCAACACGGGCTCATTATAGAGACGCTGTAACTGGTGCTTATAGTAAACTGTGAATACGCTGTTCAGATTTGTATTTGCTGTTTGGCGTCGAGTTGCAGAATCTGATCGAATGAGTAGAAGCTGTAAGTTTCTCTGTTTTCAGGATGATTTACTGCATTTTCCTCTTTAGTAAGTGAATCTGGGTTTGAAACAATCACTGGATTGTTCAATCAAGTCATTTTTAAGAATGTATCATTTGGTCCATAAATCAGTTTAAAGTAAAAGGTCAGAACAGTTTTATAAAGTCAGAAATTACGTCTTTTTTACTGTAAATTAAATCTCATACGTGACCAAGAAAAGCTGCGAGTCCTCACATCTGATGAGCTGCGACAAGAGAAAGTTTGTTCGTCCAAATAACCAATTAAATGAGTTGTTAATTGATCATGTCTCAATCGGCTAATTGATTAATCAGCCGCTTGTTTCAGCTCTAAATATGATGCTTCCTGCAGGGACTCTCTGCAGGAACATTTTAAAATATCCTTATGTGAAAACTAAATGTCATCTGTGTAATTAGTCATTTATCACCGACTCTTAATGCATCGCACACAGGAGTTAATTATCACAGCGCAGACGCCTTCGTCAACAATCCTTCTCGTTATCGACCAATCTGTCAATTGCTGATTTCCACGAATCGAACTGTCTGATCATGTAGTGTTTTTAAATGTCACAACTGAAAACAAATGACCGTCATGAGTTTCCAGAGGGAGTGAGGTGTCTTCATCTTTATTTACTACTTTAAAAAGTGAACTTAATAACGACAGGACAGGGACACAGGTAGAAGTTGCAGCTGTATAATTGAGTTGTGGTTATAAGTTTCTCTCTAAGTTATAATCTGATACCAGCTTCCTGTGCACGGCGTCTCCATGTGAAAGTTTGTTATGGTGTTGCAGCGCTTGAGATCCTCCCCCACCGCACACACTCGACTCCCTCTCTTTAACTTGCCTCCTTCACCTGTCAAGTCGCAGCCTTATAACCCAAGTGTCCCCGCTCTGTCTCCTCTCTGCACTTTACTCTCCCTGCAGCGCCAGCGATGGCGTTCAGGAAGGCTCTGAAGCGGACGGCGCTCATTGGAGGGGGGGTGGCGGCCACATTCTTTGGCCTCTCGCAATTAATCGAGTACAGGAAGATAAAGGTAAGACGAAGGAAGCCGCCCTGGAGCTTGTGTGATCATTCCACCGCATCTTTGCTTCTTTTCTTCTTGCATGAATACAGTTTGCCAGAGTTAAGTTGTGAGTATCCTGTTTATGAAACCTGGCTGTGCCCTTCCTGATTCCACGAGGGAGGAGCTGCCTGTCCCGACAAGTCCTCTCTAGATTTTGGAATGTGTTTGCTTTTGCCCCTGAAGGTTTCTGTTCTTTTTTTTATATATATAATTTTTTACAGATTGCTGTGCACGAGGCCACGTGCACTGGATCCTGCTCTGCTTAGAAACAACGAATAGAATCAAACTCATTGTATTTTCTTCTCAGGTTTTTTGCATCCAAATGATTATTCTTCTACTTTCAAGTCCGACGAGTTTGTCTTGATCATCAAACTTTAAATTGGAGGCCTGGGGGGGGGGTCAAAGGTTTAGTCAGTGTGGAAGACACTGTGGCTAACACGGCTTAGCATAAAGACTTGAAAGATCTAACGTAGCTCTGGCTGAAAGTCACCGGCGACTCTAAAGCTCACTTCTTAAATTACATCCTCCGAAACTCTTTTACTCCTGAATATTGACGACAGAAACTCCGGTGATTGGAGAACAACAGGTCGAGTGTTTGTTCGAGGGGTTGAAGTCGACGTCTGACGTTAGAAAACCAGCGTTCGTCTTCCGGTCAAGTCTCAAAACTGAGCCACGGATCATCTTCATTATAAATAACCGCCCAGCAGCTGTTCTTCCCCCCGACCTCTGACCTCACGCAGGCCTGTTTTTAGAACATGCCGCTCTACTACATGCCAGACTTTATTTGACTGTACATCCTAATGTGAACTCTGTTTTGTGTCCTGGCGCGATAATGTCTTCCCTTGCCCATCGTCGTCCCCTCCACCAAAGCATGGATTGGTAAGCAAAGAAGTCGACCCTGATGAAATCTAATTATTTTCACAATAGTTGATAATCATGCATGCGCCTGATCCCAGTAATTGCAATGCTGATGAGAGGAATGTCCGTCTTGTCTCCTGTAGCAAAGGCATATGGCTTGAAGAAGTTTGCAAGGCAGCGGCCGATTGGCTATTAGCATGGGCTTTGCTTTGCCGTTCAATGTCCTAACCTGATTACGGGGGGGGGGGGACTTAATTCTGTGGCGATGTTTGTCTGTATGCATCATCAAAAAATTGACAATGATTATATCATCGCCTTGTTTGCGGCCGCGGAGCCTCAATTACAAACGCCTGCGGCCATTTGCAAGTCAAATCGCCGCGTTCGCCTCAGAGCGGCTTGATGCAATCATTCAGCCGGAAAAATGAATAAATATCTCATCACGAGTGTGATTCACGTCCTCGTATCGGAGGAGCTGTGTGTTTCCCTCGTAGGTGTGATTATTCCTGTAAAGTTAATTATCCTGATAGTCAGACAATGGGTTTTAATGATGTCCAAAGACTGGAGTCGGATTGGCTTGCTGGGTTTGGCGGAGATGCGCATGTTGCAGCAGCAGGTAGTAGTAACCCATAGCACGATCTGCTTTGCTTCTATTCGCTACGAGAATATGTTTTTATTTGTTTGTAGCAACACTTGTGAGGTAAAGGGAACAATGAGATATCATAAGCACAATTATTTCCTCACACTCGGCGAAGAACAGCTTCAGAAAATCAGTTTGAGATTGAATATTTAAATGTAAAAGGTAAATCAGCAACGATATCAAACCCTTAGTGAATGTAATCAAGGTTTAGTGATCCAGTTAAAAAAGAAAACACAAATATATAACAGTTGAATTAAGAAATTAAACCATTAAACTTCTCTGTATTGTTAATTCTGTGAAAGTTTCAGCCGATTCCTTATTGATTGATAAACTGATCGGCTCTAACAAATGAGCGTTGACCTCTTTAACTTCAAATACAGACGACATGATAACTTATATTTTTCAGGCTGCTCTTCACTCATTGTAATAACAGTGGATGTATTTCCAGTCGTTATGTTTTTGTTCACACATCCTTTTCCATCCATTACAACCTGATGCATCCTGATGTCATCATTACTCAGAACGATGCATCGTCCCCTGTCACAGTCCGGTGCATGCAGTGTGCTTATAATGTCTCAAACTGCAAGTGTTGCTATATTTAAGATGTTTAAATAGATCTCAACATAGAAATTAACATAGAAATCTATTAACTTTGAAGCTGTGAGAGGTTGTGTGCTCATTGTGCGTTGTCGTCTCGTGTGTCACGACCAGACTCGGATGTCCCAGGTGGCGGCGGAGGCCGAGCTGAAGGCCCCCTTCGCCAACGAGCTTCCCTCTCGCCAGGCGCAGCTCGCCGCGCTGCAAAGCACCGAGGAGTTTGACGTGCTGGTGATCGGAGGAGGGGCCACGGGGGCGGGATGTGCCTTAGACGCTGTCACGCGCAGTAAGCTCACCGTCGGCAGCGCCGCTCTGCTTTACACTGCCCCCCCCCCAGGGACCCAACAGGTTTCAAGTCTGTAATTGTCCTCGTGAAGGGAAAGGCCCGGTGACGGTTTATAATGGTCTCACTCGGAAGAGCAAAGGTCGTCACTGGAAATACACTTAATGGTTTGATAGTTCCACACCTATACAGTTTATAGTACTGGGATTTATGATATTCTGCCTCTCCACTGTTTAGCTTGATGCACATTTTTCTGAACACATAAAACATTTGTTATGTCGACTTAGAGAAGTTGTGCTCGCTTGATATAAATAACTTCACTGCAGAAGAAGATTTATAACAAGTAGAAACTTTTAAACTAATTCTAAAAGTGCGGTGACTCATCTCACACGATGTTCCTCAGACCTGAAGACCGCCCTGGTGGAGAGGAACGACTTCTCCTCTGGGACGAGCAGCCGCAGCACCAAGCTGATCCACGGAGGCGTCCGCTACCTTCAGAAGGCCATCATGCAGTTGGACTACGAACAGGTTCCTCTTCCTCTTTTCATTTCCCCTCCTCATCCTCGCCTGGTTGCCGCTGTTGCTTCATCTTGTTTTTTTTACGTCTCATCAGTACATGATGGTGAAAGAGGCCCTTCATGAGCGAGCCAACCTTCTGGAGATCGCCCCTCACCTGTCGGCCCCGCTGCCCATCATGCTCCCTGTTTACAAGTAAGTGTCAGACTCTGGTAAAAGGTTCCAGTCTTATCGTCCACCTACTATTAGCTTTTCCTATCACACACGTCACAGCGTCAGGGGCAATGTGAGGCTCTGCAACCTGCTCAAGGACATTTCATCTGTGGACTGACTGGCTGAGGATTATACAACCCCCCCTCTACTTAGTGGACGACTCTCTTTACCTCCTTAGTCCACAGAATGAATATAAGTGAGCTCAGGACACGAGGACAAACAGTTGAAGACTCCAAATGATGTTTAAAAGAGCCAATCTTCCTTTCCCAGGTGGTGGCAGCTGCCTTACTACTGGGCGGGGATCAAGATGTACGACCTGGTGGCCGGGATTCATTGCCTGAAGAGCAGCTACGTCCTCAGCAAGACCAAGGCCCTGGAGCACTTCCCCATGCTGAAGAAGGACAAGCTGGTGGGAGCCATCGTCTACTACGACGGTGAGTCACCGGCTTTGTATATGTTCACATAGACACCAGCGTGTTTGGAGAGTAAATCTAACAGGAACGCGTTCGCTTTATTTTCTGTAAACACCGAAAGGAGGCAGGTGGGTGAGGGCTGCTGCTTTTGTCCTTTTCACTGTTTTCTCTTCTCGCTGCCAACGACTGGAAATGAACTAAATGAAATACATATTCCGTGATTTTAAAGTACAGCTGTTGAGCCTCTCTGTGCTGAAGCCATGTGAAACTACGCTTTGTTTTCAAAATGTGAAAATGTGACTGTGAGTAGAATAAATAGCACCCAAACAAAAAAGACCAGTGTTCAAGAGGAGCAACTGTTTTCTTTTTGATTTGACCTTTACTTTTGTGGGAAAACTCGCATCTGGCTTTAAAAGTGCCAACCTGAAAAACGAAATTCCTAAAAAGACTGAATAACTCGTCCTGTTAAAGATAGTGAAAAGATTAAAGACCTCCCTCTGATGTGAATCCTGCCCGAGGCGTTCACATGTCCACTGGTCCCTGACAAAACGTGTTGACAGGCCGGTGGGACGCCCTCTCCGCCCCGGGGCAGTAAAGGTTGCGTGTTCGCCGGCTGGGTGCGGAGCAGAATCATACATATGCTGAGTGTCCAGCTGAGTGTGAGGAGATTCTCGTCCCTCCGGCGTTGTCTCCTCGCCGCCACTGCAAATAACAACTGTGTCTGCGGGTGATGTGTGTGTGTGCGACTGTCGGCTGCTCCGTCTGTCGGCTGGTCTCACAACAGAGAGCTGGTTTTTTAGATATATGAGGATTTTACTGTTTATTGTATCTCACAGTTAAAAACAACCGATTAGACGAGAGCGAGGCTGATGTGGATTTTTACAGATTTCTGATATTTTGGCCGATGTATAAACAACGATTCCTCAGATGTTGTTTGTGATTGAGGCTTGAAATTTTACATTTTAACCTCAAACTCTAAATAACGGAAAATACACCACTACAACCAAATATTGTGAAATTTAATTAAGAAAATAATCTTTTCTGCATTTTTAATTAAGGAAAATAGAAGTTTAACATTTAAATTCAAACTGGATATTTTTATCTCAGATATAAGTGGATTTACTGGAGGCTGGAAAAACGGGAAAAAGCATTTCCTTGGTGCGAAGCAGCACATGTTTGATTCCCTCCTCCAGCGCCACCTGCTCTGAGGGGGCAGACGGGGCCGGGATGGTGGAGGGCTGGGGCGTCTTTTCTCCAATTATGCCGTCTGGAACAATCACGCCCGTGACATTTGGAAATCTGACCTTCTCTCCTGGCGGTGAGCGGCGTCGGCAGCGGTCGGACCGGCTGAGCAACAGCCACTTTCTCCCGCTGTCTTGGTTACCGCCACCAGCCGCAGCATCTTTTATTCTCAGACACAGGGGAGCAAGTGTGTGGGCCTCACTCCTCCGTTCACTCTGAGTGAGCTGGTCTGTTTATGTGCTGCTGTAGCTACAGCGTCGTCTTGTGGTTCATCGTCGGTGCTTTGCTGAGGTGTTTCTAATATTCTGACCCCTGAGGTAGAAACACCTTTTAATATCACGTGGTACAGCACCAGTCTGGACTGAATCAACGCTTTATTATTCAAACTAAGACTGAACCAACATGATCCTGTTTTATTATTTAGAAACACAACTCTTCCTCTTCTCCGTCTTCTTCAGGGCAGCACAACGACGCCCGGATGAACCTGGCCATCGCCCTCAGTGCTGTGCGCTACGGCGGCGCCATCGCCAACTACACGGAGGTGGTTCACCTGCTGAAGACAAAAGACGAGGAGACCGGCAAGGAGAGGGTGTGCGGCGCCCGCTGCAGGGACGTCATCACCGGTGAGGCGTGGCCAAGGTTTCCCTGAAGAACTAGTTAGAGGAGATTTACATCAGTTATCTTTACCACCTTTAATAAACAATATTTTACATGTACTCAGTTTAAAGACTGTAAAATAATTAATCGTATTTTTTAAATGTTGCATGAATTGATGTGCAGTGATTCGTCCTCTCAGCTTCTACTCTTTAGTGTTAGATATAAAATGTAATAAAGATTTATGATGCCGTTATATTTTAGAGGCAAAGGTCAGTGAGAGCTGCAGTTCAACACGATATGTTTTTACAACCTATTTGAATCGTCCGTCTTATCAACAGGAAATGAATTTGACGTGAAGGCGAAGTGTGTGATCAACGCCACCGGCCCGTTCACCGACTCCGTGAGGAAGATGGACAACCAGGACACCATGAACATCTGTCAGCCCAGTGCCGGAGTCCACATCGTCATCCCCGGCTACTACAGGTGATCAACGCTGACATTAATCTTTATTTAAGTTCCCTTCTTTTCAAATGCATTAACTCGTGCATATTATTCCAGTGTGTTCTCGTTCCTCTGTGTAAACGCCGAGCTGGATAAACTGTTATCTGACCTATACTTACATGCACGGAACAATCGTCTCTGGTTAAGACACAGCGGCGCGATAGAGCGGTTCTGTTGAAGTTGAGGTATTTTAAAGTTCAGCGAAGCTTATTGAGCGAAACCCGAGGGAGCGCGAGGCCTTTGAGCGGCGGCAGAAATGCCAACCACCTAATTCTCTCGTCTTCCTCCTGCCCGCGATCTGCCACCCCCACCTCTTCCTCCTTCCTCCTGTCGTTTCTCCGTTTTTCCTCCTCTCTAACTCCTCAATTTGATCAACTCCTCATTGTCTCCCTTTTGGTTTTTCCTGTCTTCTAAGCTTCACCTGACACATTCAGTAACTTAGATATTATAACCACAACCTGCTGCCACTTATACATTTGTTTTTCGTGATGAATCCGACAGTCCCGACAACATGGGTCTGCTCGATCCCGCCACCAGCGACGGACGTGTCATCTTCTTCCTGCCGTGGGAGAAGGTGACCATCGCCGGCACAACCGACAGCCCCACCAGCGTGACGGCTCACCCGATCCCGGGGGAGGACGACATCAACTTCATCCTGAACGAGGTCCGCAACTACCTCAGCCCGGACGTAGAAGGTACCTCCTCTGTCCTGAGCAGCACGAAGTCACTGTCACCTTTTTTTAAGAAGAGGAAGTTTCTGAGTTTAGTAGAAGAACGATGACTCTGTAACATTCAGCTCTGGTGACTGTGTGTGTTTGTGTTGTTGTGTTGTTGTGTCGCAGTGCGGCGAGGGGACGTGCTGGCAGCGTGGAGCGGCATCCGTCCCCTGGTGACCGACCCCAACTCCAAAGACACTCAGTCCATCTGCAGGAACCACATCGTCAGCCTCAGCGACAGCGGACTGGTCACCATCGCCGGTCAGTTTGAAGGTTTTAAAATATTTAACTTTTGCTTTAACCTTTTGATATTAACGCCCAGCTTTCGTCCTCGTCCAGGTGGGAAGTGGACAACCTACAGGTCCATGGCCGAGGAGACTCTGGACGCCGCCATCAAATCTCACGGCCTCTCGGCTGAATCCTGCAAGACGGTTGGTCTGATGCTGGAGGGGGCGAAGGGCTGGACGCCGACGCTCTACATCCGCCTGGTGCAGGACTACGGCCTGGAGCAGGAGGTGAGACACCACGGCCACAAGCAGTCCCACCAGTGGAGTTAAACCTCAGTGGATGAAGCCAGATGAGTTAGAAGATGACGTGAGGGTAGAATCTTCACTATAAAGTCAGAAAGTCGGGCCCCATTTCATGAGAACCCTTTAAACTCTGTGATTGTCGACACACAGGACACGACAACACCTGCTTGGCACCGGTTGAGGTTTTTGTCTCTGTACAGACACAAAGATGCTGTTCACGGTTTCTGCTCCACATGAAATAGTTTGAGTCTTTTCGCCAAAATGTCTTCATCACTCTCTTCTTCTTCGAGTCGAACAATCAAGACACAACCTTTAGAAAGACGGGAACTATTTCTTTGGCAGCAGCAGCAGCGCCGACCGAGAACAGTTGTGACTTCCTGAAACATTTTCAGCGCAGTGAGGTGTAGAGAGAGGAGACCTTTAACTACCTACTGTACACACACACACACACACACACACACACACACACACACACACACACACACACACACACACACACACACACACACACACAGGTTCATCTGCAAACAAGCCTGTAAGAGACAGTCACTCTCTTCTTCAGCAGCCGTGGATCTGACATTAAAGCCGCTGCTGTAACAACGCTGACATTTCTTCTACACAAAAGACTGGACACACGTGGAGACGCACTGTTCGCTGAGCAATGTATCACTGGCATTAAGTCGGGGCACATCGATTTACATCAGCTACACGCCATCTTTCCAATAATTGGCCTGAGCGTTTTCATTAAAGCCAATAGGACATTGTTTCATGGAGAAAAAGTGCCGGAGTGTCTTCAGTACACTTACTCCTCATTAGAGGCATCCGGCCGCGGCTCTGGAATATTCCGAAAAGGTCACTGTTGATATTTGGACAACGTTTGCCCTTTGAACATGATCGGCAAGCCCCCGCGATCTGAATAGCAAAGAGAGCTCTCGTGTTCTGTAACACATGACGCAGCATCGACGTGGCGCTAACGCTTATCGCTCGGCTCCGAGGAGGCGGAATCGATCCCGTGAACGCGGAGGAGCTGCCACCGGGAGGCGTGTTGTTTAACCTGCGACTTTAGGGTCGTGGAAGCAGCGGAAGTAAATAAACTTAAAGACAACAAATCAAAACTCTAATGGTCACGACACAGAGTCCGGGCTGCAGACTCACGCTCTTTACTCCAGTCAGAAATAAACTATGCAAAGATGTTTTTCTACATTTTATTATCATTTGTTTAATCTTTCCACTGTTTTATTTTATATTTTTTATCTCGTTTCCTTCTCTCATGTCCTTTCCTCTGTGCTCAGGTCGCTCAGCACTTGGCCGCCACGTACGGAGGGAAAGCGTTCGACGTGGCCAAGATGGCTCAGGTCACGGGGCAGCGATGGCCGATCGTGGGCAAGCGGCTGGTGTCTGAGTTCCCGTACATCGAGAGCGAGGTGAAGTGCGACGCCATGGAAACGCCTCAGTTGTGTCTCACAGCTTTTCATCTCATTCCTGTGTGTGTGTCTTCCTCCTCAGGTGCTGTACGCCATCAAGGAGTACGCCTGCACCGCCATCGACGTCATCGCCCGACGCACACGCCTGGGCTTCCTGAACGTGCAGGCGGCCGACGAGGCGCTGCCACGCATCGTCCAGATCATGGCGAAGGAGCTGAGCTGGAGTCAGGAGAGGACGACGGTGTGGCTCCACTAAAGGTTCATCTATTACCGTGTGAGATACAGTCAAGAGGAAATATTCACTTCTCTCTCTCTGTGTGAAAATCAGGCTGAACTGGAAGCAGCCAAGAAGTTTCTGTACCAGGAGATGGGCTACAGGTCTCGTTCTGAGCAGCTGACCAAGACCACCGAGATCAACCTGGACTACCAGGAAGTCGTCAGGTGATGAGATGCTGATTGGTTCAGACCAGGTCGACCTCTGGGACCTCTGTGACCTCTGTGACCTCTGGGACCTCTGTGACCTCTGGGACCTCTGTGCTAATAACTCATGTTTGTTTGACAGATACAAGAAACGTTTCCACAAGTTTGACAAAGAGAGCAAAGGATTCATCACCACGGTCGACGTCCAGCAGGTTCTAGGAGTAAGCGTTCGTTCTCTCTCTCTTTCTCTCCACCTCTTTCCTCATCTCCTCCTCTTTTGTCTTTCTTTCTTCCCTCACACGTCTTCCTGATCTGTTATTGATCCTCGTTTTTTTTCCCTCTTCTCTAAAGAGCATCAACGTTCACATCGACGAAAACGCGCTTCATGAAATCCTCAACGAGGTCGACGTCAACAAGAACGGACAAATAGAAATAGACGAGTTCCTGCAGGTACGTTACGGGAAATTCTCATCGTGTTCAACACATGTTATAATTATTTTGATTATTTTGATCCTGAGGCCGATAGAAATCAGCATTTTGACTATTTCAGTGTGTTTCCAATAGAAATAATGATTCCTCCAGTTCTGTGTCCTCAGAGAAAGTAAATGTCAGTTTGGTTTCAGTCTTTGTTGCAACAGCTCGACTGTTTCCAGGAGAAATCCACATGTGGCAGGAATGTTTTTGAATTAAGGAGGATTCTGCTCAAAGTGAAGAAAATGAGTTGTCACATTGGAAACGGACAAATATTTTTCTCCACTGGAAAATAAAATTAGACTTTGGCGAAGCGTTGACAGATTTACAAAATATAGGATAAAGATAAAGAATTTGCAGCTGAATTCTTCTGTCTTCTGTCGCCTGGTTTTTCTGTAGAAATCTGGATTCAAATCCTGAAATTCAGCGTTTTATACACCTAAATATCTGTTTTCATATCACAGATATTAATTCTCTAGCAGCAGTAAAAGCCTCAACATGTCTGAAGTCGTGTGTTTTCAGTGGTTTTCCTCGTGTTGCTCGCTGCCACGTTCTCTCTGGTCTGGAGTTGTGGTTAAAGACAAACTGTCCAGCAGAGACGTGAAGGTGTGAAGTCTGAGCCACAGGTTTGAGCTGATGAGGCTAATGAGAGAGGAGTTATCGTGTAATGAGGCCTGAAGTGCGTCCGCTGCTAAATCACTTCCTCACAGAGTCGTCACGTTGCAGCTCCATGACAGTCGGGGGTTTAGTCCTCGTTAGTGGACGAGTCTTTTCCCAGAAATCAGCTGGAGTCAAAATACCTGAAGTACGACGGAGCTGGATCTTTATTTAATTATTTAATTCATGTTGTGTGTTTTGTTTGTTTCTGCCTGTGTTGCTCCGACCGGCCGTGGACGACTTAGGGACAACAAGCAGGTAGTGAAGCGCCAGTGGGGGGGGGTCGGCCGCTGTCGCCCTCCTGAGTCAACAACCATTAACAACAAAGATACACAACTTTCCTGAAAACTTTAAAACTGACAAAACTAAAAACTGGTCCAACAAGTGTTAAAGCTGCACGAGGTGACTTCACGTGTTATTGACACCAAATCCCATGAACAGACCAAAGCAGCTGATCCCATCTCTCATCCAGGTCTCGTTTGATTGGATCAATAAAGTGAATCAGATGTTTTTAAGCCTTTAAAACATCTGTGAGATTACAAAGGTGAAAAGTGCTTCTTCAAACTTTACGTATAAATATATATTAAGTAGAATTTATTTATCTCTGTAGCTGAAAACATCACCAATACATTTTCTTTTTATTATTTAAATCCAGAACTGTAGTTTCCAGCTGCTTTAGTGAAATTATTGTTCCTCTTTTAAAGCTGAATATATTTATTTATTCATAGATCTGATGGAGAAGAATAAATAAGATAAATAAATGTTCTAAAATCATTTATTTGACAGTATTTCTTCTTCATAACTAAAACCAACTCTCAGAAAATACAGACAAACGACACTTGTTTGTTCCTTTCGTGGGTTTTGGTCGACAATAAGAGAAAAGTAGAACAAGGTAAATATCTGAAGCTGCATCTTCACATTCACACGCGAGTCACACGCCTGGTTCAGCTCCAACACGTGAAGAACACGGCTGGTGCTGGTTTCACGTGTGACGGTGGTCGGACGCCTCTGAAGTCTGTGGGGATTTCACACAAGTGTCGTACGGGTAATTATTTCCTGCCAGTGTGACAAGTTAACCTTTTCCTCCGTGCGCCGTGTTTCCTCCGCTGCAGCTGATGAGCGCCGTGAAGAAGGGCCAAGTGTCGGACAGCCGGTTCGCCATCCTGATGAAGACGGCGGAGGAGACTCTGGATAAGAGGGGCCCGGTGACGGTGGACCGCAGCGGGGGCGGAGTCTGAGCACGCAGGGTTTTAAGAGGATGCAAAGGAAGAGGTGGTAATGACAACAACAACAACAACAACACAACATGCAAATGGTGCTATTTGAATGACAATGCAGCAATCAAGCACGCGGGCGGACGGATTCACTCCTGATTCCTGAGGGGGAAAGAGAATCTGATGATCCAGGGCAGATCTTCAAGAGTCGATGCTTTTGTATGTCTCTCAACATCCGGTGCCTCAGATGTCTCACAGCACACAACCTGTTTTATACTCTGTCTTTCAAACTGTTTAAATTGTCTCTGCAGCTTCTCCAACACTCCTTTTTTTTAAAAACTTTATTCTTGTTAAACGACGCCGATTGAAACCGTCCTCGACGCGACGCAGCTTTCGAGTCTTTGGTCAAGTTTGATTTCACGGGTTCATTGTTTCCCTCAAAGTTTCCTGGAGAGAATTGGTCTGAAGGGACGAAAGAGAAATGCACTTGAAACGTGATGAACACCAACATCTTGGTTTTCTGACAGAGAAGATGAAAACAACACGTCCCTCCAGGGAACTTTAGTGAATAGTGTCCTGTCAATCAAATCCTCACTGATCGTGTCAGTGTGTAGTTTCTGATCTGAGCACTAGTGGTTTTAATATTTAATATTTAATGGGTTTTAAAAGCACTCGGAGACGTTTCTGAACCTTTTCTGTTGCCTGCTCTTTGTCTTGAGGGTTTTTAAACAACCGATCAGGGTTAAATGTAAAAATCTTTTTTTCCCAGCGAACTACTGACGTTTACATGACGAGGTTTCAAGCTTTAGCTTCCAAATCACTGCTGTTACTGTTCTTTCCATATATGTATATTTATTCTTCTCTCCTCATATTATAGATTTTAACTATATTTTAAAGTGCACCTCTAAAGCAGAATGTTTTTATTGCCACACGTTAACTTTATTCTCTAAATAATTCAAAGCTAAATCTACATTTTGAAGAAAGTATTTTATTTTATTTAGTGTTTTGCTTTTCTTTTCGATTGAGCAGCTGTGTTAACTCAGTCTGTGGGACGGGTCTATAACCTGCATGCTGTCAGCTGATTGTAATGAGAACTTTAAAGCAGATTAATGTCGTCGCATGTTTTGGTTTTATGAGTTAAAATAAGTTTTATGAGTGATTTTCTTCTTTTAAAGGGTCTGAATGTACAGATTTACCTTCACGTGCCTCAGATATGACACTTAACTATTTACACTCTGTTTCACAAACAAATACAGGAAGTAATGTTGAGATATTGATCATTTATAAGAGTTATTATAATAGGAAATGTGTTTGAAATGCATTGTATGTTTATACGTGTGAGAACCGAGGCCTGTTGGAAAGGACGAGTGTTTTAATATAAACGTTAGTTTGGTTATTAGAGACGTGGAACTCAAAAAGGGACTTTTAGTTTGAAGGGCTGGGGTGTCGCACTGAAATCTGGACGATTAAAAAAACAAAAACAATGTGGGAATAAATATCAATATTTGAGTTCAATTTATTGATTCGAAGGACGTTTAAGTCAGATTCTTATGTTCCCAATCAATGCTTCCACCTTTATTTTGGCACTTATTTTCTTTTGAATTAAAAAATGTGCAATTTCAAATTGATTCCCAGCCCTTTTGAATGTGTTAGATTTAGTATATTTAAAGTTTAAAGTTTATAAAGATCCTCTGACGCAGCGTTCGGACCAGGAGCTGCTCTGCCCCCCCCCCTCACCACAGGCCTGTGTTCAGTCTTTTATTTTGAAAGGCTTGTATTTGTATGTGTGTGTACACTGTGCTTCCTTATTGCCTTCACGTTTATTCTAATGCTGCAGATGTGGAGATTTTCTGTTGGACTCTGATCATTTTTATGCAGTAAACCGAATCATTCCATTCTTCCACGTACCAAACGCACTGTTACTGAAGTGTGTGTGTCTGTGTGTGTGTGTGCGACCCTTCAAACTGCCAACGCCGGCCCGTCGACAATCGCTCGTGGGCAGCACCACGTGAATCCTGATGTTTGATTGTCTCCTGCAGGATGAAATTTCAGCTTTATCCCGACTCAAAGAGAATCATGTTCCCGGTTCTTCTTCTTTTCCTCCAGTGCAGTGCCGGAGTCTTCAGGTCTGAAAAACGAGCGAAGGAAACAAAGTCATTATCTCATTAAATGTATCCGGTTGCTTGAAAAGCTTTTGTGCCGTTTGTGTGTTTCTTGTGAGCAACGTTGAAACCTGGCGTCAGAGCGACGGGAACCGGACACAAGCATTTGTTTTGTCTTTATTTGTTTGGGTTTATTGTCTCATTTCTTCTGTCAAACTATTTTTAATTGTAAAATCCAGAGGAGAAAATGTATCTGTCTTTATATCTTTTATTTCTTATAACCTCAAGTGTCTCACCTCAAGGTCCATTTATTTGTGTATTTATGTCTTCGTATATCAAGTAGATTTGTTAGTAATTGTAATTCCAACATTGAGATTTTTCTGACTTGCTCCAGAACAGCCTCTAATTGGACGTCGTCCTGAGATTGTTTCCTTTACTTTCTGATCGTGTACTCGATGTATTTCCTGCTTTACTTCTCCTGTGTTTGTGAAATGAAGTGAGAGTCGGTGTAAATAGAAACATCATCTGTGTGATGTCCTGATGGAGGCTGTGTTGTACGGAGGGATTCAGTTTCCTGTGAAGTGTAAACTCAGGTTTCCCCCCCTCGCTCACGTCGGCTCTCACAAGGATTAAAGTACACGAGCTGAGTGAAAACATCCTTTTCTCCTGAAAGGTCACAGTGAGATTTGAATGACAGCTTCAAGTCCGGTGCTCATATTACAAACAGAGTTACTTCATATCTGTGTATTCTCCCTCCTAGTACTTGTAGTGTCACAAAATCCTGATTACTTTTTTAACTTTGGTTCATGTTTGATTCCAGGGTTGATTCCAACAACCTCCACTAAGACAGAGTAGTAGGGCGGGCTGTGTGTAGCCTGACGGGCGAAACCCAGGGTCGAGCCCACAGGTGAGTGTGTTCACAGATTCCTTTCTCTGTTCTGGAGACACATGGACACTGAAAACACCTGGAACCATAAGAACGAGGACAAAAAACCATCAATAACCAGAGAAAGTTGAACACTTAAATAAAGATGTTTGAATGGCTGCCGAAAAGTCATGAAATCTCCCATTA
Source organism: Hippoglossus stenolepis (assembly GCF_022539355.2). Lineage (NCBI taxonomy): Eukaryota > Metazoa > Chordata > Actinopteri > Pleuronectiformes > Pleuronectidae > Hippoglossus > Hippoglossus stenolepis. The sequence continues at coordinate 1,996,168 of NC_061506.1, read as the reverse complement.
AAATAGTTTCTCTAACATTTAATTTCCAGGTAATTGTTTGCTTGGTTAATATCAATGTACTGTAATGATGCTGGAGTGACAGGAACGAGGGAGAGAATGTCTGAACCCTGAAATGTCTTGAGTGTTAGGAGGTGAGGTAACGTCTCCGTCCCCTCGGTCCCCTCTTTGACCTCCTCTGTGACCTTCACCTCGCTCCTTCACAGGCTTTTCAGCTTCCAGCGTCTCCACCGGAAACTCTTTCAGGCTGCGTCTCAATGGACGCCTGCCAATCAGCGAGGAGGTTCATCCTGTCAGCGGCGACCCGGACCTGAAAGGAAGAGGATTGTTAACGGTTAACAAGCGCAGAGAGGAACCAACAAAAGGTGACGTGCAAGCTTCAGCTGTTGAAAGACTCCCTGGATGTTGTTGGTTCCATGGATTTTACATTGGTTTACATTCAGAAACCTGTTTATAGTGAAGTGTCGTGTGCAAAACCTGATCAAAACATCAGTTCAATCCCCGTTAGACTGATGATGTTTCTTAAAGCTTCTTAAAAAGAACTGACAGGTGTCTGACCAAGTAGCTCAGTCTGTTAAAGGATGCACTGCTACACCTGAGGTCGCTGGTTCGATTCTTATTACAATCTGTTCTCTAAGAGGCTGAGCTACTTGACCAGAGACACACAAGCCTCTTTCTTTGAGTTCTCAAGTCCAACTCACTGACACTCAGTGAAATTATGAAGTTATACACATGAAAGACTTGAGAAGCCAAAGAAAGAGACTTGTGTGTCTCTGGTCAAGTAGCTCAGCTTCTTAGAAGATGGACTCATAAGAATCGAACCAGCAACCTCAGAGGTCTAAGTCCTGCTCCAACAGACTGAGCTACTTGGTCAGACACCTGCTGTTTCCTTCTTAGAAGGTTTTCTTTAAAGTCCAGCCCCCAATGCAAACACCCAATGATCTGTTTAAGTCCAACGCTCTATACATATAGAACGTCCGTTAAAACTTTGCCATCATCCTGTAGCGTAGAGGAAAGGCTACAGGTCTTGATGGCAGAAGGTTCTTGGTTCAAATCCCACTGAGTTTAGCTTTAAGTTCTCTTGTGTAGATGTACTCTTCATATAGTACGTCCGTTCATTTAAAGCCATCATCCTCCTGCAGTGTAGTGGAAAGGCTACAGGTCTTGATGGCAGAAGGTTCTTGGTTCAAAACCTGCTATGGTGAGCTTTAAGATCTCATGTGAAAATTGTACTCTACATATAGAACGTCTGTTAAAGTAATGTCATTGTGCTTCTGTAGTGTGGAGGTAATGCTACAGGTCTTTGGACCAGAAGGTTCTTGGTTCAAATCTGACAAAAGACACTTTACCATTCTCCCATGATCCATGCAATTTAAAACAATTAATTAAAATAAAATATACAAAAAGTGACTTACTTAAAAATAAAAAAAGACTTAATTATACTCTGTCTTTATTGCACTCTGCACAATACTTATAATACTTATATTACTAAAAGTATATATTGCATTCTCCCATGCTTCGCATGGGAGAATGCTTTTAAGCTAGTTGAATAGTTGCATTCTCCACATGCTTCAGCATGTGGAGAATGCAACTATTCAACTAGTCATGGGAGCCTTGTTCCTTGTTGCCTTGTTCTGGCAGGAGACACATTGTTGGACTCACCCAGACTGGTGAGGACTGGGTTCATTCATCATCAGCTCTGCATCATCCACCTGCTCCCCTACACTCAACACTCGACACCCTGCTCCAAGCCAAAGCCAAGGCCAGTTTGGCTCTGGTCAGATTTGAACCAAGAACCTTCAGGAGCCAAGTCCTGCAGCATCTCCTCTAGGCTAGCGGAGGTCTCCTTTAGTCCTTTGAACAGATGTTCTATTTGTCTTGTTCATTTGTATCATGTAATTGCCCCGAATGGATTTGAATGGGAGAATGGAAAACTGTCTGTGGCCAGATTTGAACCAAGAACCTTCTGGTTGTAAGACCTGTAGCGTTTCCTCAACACTGCAGAAGGACAATGGAATAATTTTACCGGACGTTCTATATGTATAGTGCATTTTCATAAGAGAACTTAAAGCTAACAACAGCGGGTTTTGAACCAAGAACATTCTGCTATTAAGACCTGTAACCTCTCCTCTACGCTACAGAAGGACAACGGAATACTTTTAACGGACGTTCTATATGTATAGTGCATTTTCACAAGAGAACTTAAAACTAACCTAAGCGGGTTTTGAACCAAGAACATTCTGCTAGCGAGACCTGCAGCCTTTCCTCTACGCTACAGGAGGATGATGGAATGTTTTTAACGGATGTTCTATATGTACAGTGCGTTTTCACTTGAGAGAACGAGTTTTATGAGCGTTGGACCCAGAACATTCTTTATCCTCACCAAGTTGCTCAGTCTGATAGAGGATGGACTAAGCAGTCTGAAGTGGTGGGTTCGATTCTTATGAGAGTCCATCTTCTAAGAAGCTGAGTTATTGACCAGAGACTCACAAGTCTCCTTCTTTGGGTTCTAAAGTCTTTCATGTGTATAACTTCATAATTTCACTGAGTGTCAGTGAGTTGGACTTGAGAACTCAAAGAAAGAGGCTTGTGTGTCTCTGGTCAAGTAGCTCTGTTTTTTAAAGGATGGACTTTCATAAGAATCGAACTCATGACTTTCAGTTGCAAGTCCATCCTCTATAGGACTGAGCTACATGACCAGACAGACAATCCTTTCTCTTTGGGTCCTCAAGTCTTTAATCTGAGCGTTGGACTTCAACAGATCATTGGGTGTTTGCATTGGGAGCTGGACTTTAGAGAAGAAGCTTCTAAGAAGGAAACAGCAGGTGTCTGGTCAAGTAGCTCAGTCTGTTGGAGCAGGACTTTTTTACCAGTTTTCAGACGACATACTAACCTACCCCTAAGTCTAACCCTTTTTAAAATCATGTCTTATGCATGGAGTAACTGTCTCCTGGGCACCTTCATCACCCAGGACCTGAAGTGGGAACTGAACACTGGATCCTTCACCACAAAAGCCCAGCAGAGGGAGCACTTTGCAGCTGAAGACGTTCAACCTGCCAAAGACGATGATGGTGAACTTCGATTCTGATTCTGATAGAAAACGATATGGTCTAATATTTGTTAAAAATGTCATAGTACAGTGTCATCACCAGTCCAGTGATAAGGTCTCAGGTCTTGTTGATGAGCAGCCGAGGAACAAACTGGTTTTGTGGTGGGAGCTTGTGGTTCTGATGACCTGCAGCCTCCTGCCAGAGTCCATGAGCAGGGAGGGAGGGGTCGGCCCCAATCTGACCTGCACCTCAGAGTCCCGGAGACGTTCAGGTCCTGGAGAGGTGAGGTTTTAGACCACATACTATACTGTGACTTTTTAAATCACATTTTAGAGCACATAGTTTTCTATCAGACTCAGAATCGAAGTTCACCATCATCGTCTTTGGCAGGTTGAACGTCTTCAACTGCAAAGTGCTCCCTCTGCTGGGCTTTTGTGGTGAAGGATCCAGTGTTCAGTTCCCACTTCAGGTCCTGGGTGATGAAGGTGCCCAGGAGACAGTTACTCCATGCATAAGACATGTAAAAAGGGTTAGACTTAGGGTGGGTTAGTATGTCGTCTGAAAACTGGTAAAAAGTCCTGCTCCAACAGACTGAGCTATTGACCAGACACCTGCTGTTTCCTTCTTAGAAGCTTCTTCTCTGAAGTCCAGCTCCCAATGCAAACACCCAATGATCTGTTGAAGTCCAACGCTCAGATTAAAGACTTGAGGACCCAAAGAGAAAGGATTGTCTGTCTGGTCATGTAGCTCAGTCCTATAGAGGATGGACTTGCAACTGAAAGTCATGAGTTCGATTCTTATGAAAGTCCATCCTTAAAAAAACTGAGCTGCTGGCCAGAGACACACAAGCCTCTTTCTTTGAGTTCTCAAGTCCAACTCACTGACACTCAGTGAAATTATGAAGTTATACACATGAAAGACTTTAGAACCCAAAGAAGGAGACTTGTGTGTCTGGTCAATAACTCAGCTTCTTAGAAGATGGACTCTCATAAGAATCGAACCCACCACTTAGACTGCTTAGTCCATCCTCTATCAGACTGAGCAACTTGGTGAGGATAAAGAATGTTCTGGGTCCAACGCTCATTAAACTCGTTCTCTCAAGTGAAAACGCACTGTACATATAGAACATCCGTTAAAACATTCCCTTCCTCCTGTAGCGTAGAGGAAAGGCTGCAGGTCTCGCTAGCAGAATGTTCTTGGTTCAAACCCGCTTAGGTTAGTTTTAAGTTCTCTTGTGAAAATGCACTATACATATAGAACGTCCGTTAAAAGTATTCCGTTGTCCTTCTGTAGCGTGAGGAGAGGTTACAGGTCTTAATAGCAGAATGTTCTTGGTTCAAAACCCGCTGTTGTTAGCTTTAAGTTCTCTTGTGAAAATGCACTATACATATAGAACGTCCGATAAAATTATTCCATTGTCCTTCTGCAGTGTTGAGGAAACGTACAGGTCTTACAACCAGAAGGTTCTTGGTTCAAATCTGGCCACAGACAGTTTTCCATTCTCCCATTCAAATCCATTCGGGGCAATTTTGTATTGTTAACATGATACAAATGAACAAGACAAATAGAACATCTGTTCAAAGGACTAAAGGAGACCTCCGCTAGCCGAGAGGAGATGCTGCAGGACTTGGCTCCTGAAGGTTCTTGGTTCAAATCTGACCAGAGCCAAACTGGCCTTGCCTTGGCTTTGGCTTTGGCTTTGGCTTTGGCCTTGGAGCAGGGTGTCGAGTGTTGAGTGTAGGGGAGCAGGTGGATGATCCAGGGGAGCAGGTGGATGATGCATAGCTGTATGAAAGAACCCAGTCCTCACCAGTCTCCGTGCGAAGCACGGAGTCTGGGTGAGTCCAACAATGTGTCTCCTGCCAGAACAAGGCAACAAGGAACAAGGCTCCCATGACTAGTTGAATAGTTGCATTCTCCACATGCTTCGCATGCGCAGCATGCGAGCATGGGAGAATGCAACTATTCAACTAAAGCATTCTCCATGAAGCATGAAATGCAATATATACTTTAGTAATATAAGTATTATAAGTATTGTGCAGAGTGCAATAAAGACAGAGTATAATTAAGTCTTTTTTTATTTTTAAGTAAGTCACTTTTTGTATATTTTATTTTAATTAATTGTTTTAAATTGCATGGATCATGGGAGAATGGTAAAGTGTCTTTTGTCAGATTTGAACCAAGAACCTTCTGGTCCAAAGACCTGTAGCATTACCTCCACACTACAGAAGCACAATGACATTACTTTAACAGACGTTCTATATGTAGAGTACAATTTTCACATGAGATCTTAAAGCTCACCATAGCAGGTTTTGAACCAAGAACCTTCTGCCATCAAGACCTGTAGCCTTTCCACTACACTGCAGGAGGATGATGGCTTTAAATGAACGGACGTACTATATGAAGAGTACATCTACACAAGAGAACTTAAAGCTAAACTCAGTGGGATTTGAACCAAGAACCTTCTGCTATCAAGACCTGTAGCCTTTCCTCTACGCTACAGGATGATGGCAAAGTTTTAACGGACGTTCTATATGTATAGAGCGTTGGACTTAAACAGATCATTGGGTGTTTGCATTGGGGGCTGACTTTAAAGAAAACCTTCTAAGAAGGAAACAGGTGTCTCCACGCTAGTACTCAGTCTGTTGGAGCAGGACTTAGACCTCTGAGGTTGCTGGTTCGATTCTTATGAGTCCATCTTCTAAGAGGCTGAGCTACTTGACCAGAGACACACAAGTCTCTTTCTTTGGCTTCTCAAGTCTTTCATGTGTATAACTTCATAATTTCACTGAGTGTCAGTGAGTTGGACTTGAGAACTCAAAGAAAGAGGCTTGTGTGTCTCTGGTCAAGTAGCTCAGCCTCTTAGAGAACAGATTGTAATAAGAATCGAACCAGCGACCTCAGGTGTAGCAGTGCATCCTTTAACAGACTGAGCTACTTGGTCAGACACCTCTGTCCTTTTAAGAAGCTTCTTCTATGTCCAGCCCCCAATGCAAACACTCAGAGCTGGTGAAGTCCTCCACTCACATTAAAGAGCCAAGAACCCAGAGACAGAGGCTGAAGTGTGTCTGGTCAAGTATCTCAGTCTGTTAGAGGAAGGACTTGCAGACCTGGAGTCGTGGGTTCAATTCTTATGGGACCCAGTGAATTTATGAAGTCAAACAGTCTGATGAGACAGTTGAAAGCTTCATGAGAGGATCTTTGTTTGTGTTGGGTCAAGTAGCTCAGTCAGATGACAGTAGTCTGGTGATTCTGTAGCTGTGAGTTCAAGTCTTGTTCATGGAAACAGAACAAGACTGAGGTTTGATTCTTATGCTCTGGGAGATTGAAGTGAAAAGATAAAGGCCCCACGAGAAGGTTGGTGAACGCAAAGGGGACTCGGTGGCGTGGTGGATTGGTTCACATCTGCAAGGATGTACCTGTGAGGAGCTGGTTCGAATCCTCACCGTGGCTGATAACCGGAGCGTGTGTGTGTTTGTCTGTGTGTCTGTGTGTATGTGGGTGTTGTTAATGGGTGTGTGTGTGTGTTTGTGTGTCTGTCTGTATGTGGGTGTTGGTAACGGGTGTGTTTGTGTGTCTGTATGCATGTGGGTGTTGGTAACGGTGGCACTGGTGGTGGGGGTGAGTACCAGGGGGAGGCCGTGTCTCCCCCGGCCCTCCAGAGAATCAGGAACAAGTGGTTATCGAAGGAAACACAGAAACCGGCTGAATTTTACTGAAACATTTATTTAATATTATTATCTGTAAACCGCATACACAGAAAAAAGGTTTGTGGGGTCTCCTCTCGGTAACTACCACCTGAAATAGCAACCCATTGATTAGATCTTCTGATTGTTTGATGAGTCACAGCAGTTTCCACTATTAACATGTTAACAATGAAAAAGCTGCGGCGACACGTCAAACACGCAGAAGATCCAATAAATGTGTTGATATTTTAAGCAGTAGTCACCAAATGATGGGTCCATGGGCTCCGGCTCCTGGCGGCTCCAGCGCTCTGGCTCCCTCTACCTCCATCTCTGGCTAATGACAGTAGCAAACAAAACAAACTAATGAGACGAGTTTTCCTCAACAACACATGTTAACAATGAAAAAGCTGCAGAAACACATGAACACACAGAATATCTACTAAATGTTGAGCTATTTTATGCAATAGTCACCTCATGGTGGCCCCCGGCAGCAGCTCCGGCTCCTGGTGGCTCCGTGGGGGTCTCCTCTCTGTAACTGCTGCCTAAAATAACAAACCATTGATTTGAGATTATTATTAACTGACTTTTCATGCTTCAGATAATCTAACAATCTCACATACAATTAGAATCATACAATTAGAATATAATTCAAATCCAAATGTTACAGTTGAATTTTACTTTTACAAGCAAACACAAATCAACATAATGTTTCTGCATTGTTCAAACACAGTGAGGACGAATATCACATCATTGATCTGCATCAGATTTGTGTTTGTCGTTCTCTGCTCATAAAGAAGAACTAATATAAAACTGTCTCAATGATTTGCTCTGTTGATGGAAACAGAAGAAACAAGAAACCAGAAAGTCAGGGAGACAATTGTTGCTTCAGTTTGTCAACTGTGATGTTTATTATGATCATTATTATCTATATCTATAGATATATTGGTATTTATGATGGTAAATTATATATATTATGGGTTTGGTAGGGCTGGGTGATAAAACACTATCAATGCAATGTGTAGACTTTAGTGACATCTAGTGGTGAAGTTGCATATTGCAGCCTCCACTTCCAAACATGACAGAACGTGTGGTAGCTTCAGTTGTCATAGAAACTCAAAAGATGTTTAGTTTGTCCAGTCTGGGCTACTGTACAAAAAACATGGCGGCCTCTTATAAAGTATTTAAATATAAAGTATTTAATATAAAGTATTTAATATAAAGGCCCTTTCTAGGGTAAAGAAAACAACAATTCATACAAGATGAAAAACATAAAAAAATATCTTGAAATAGAATCATATATTCAGAGTTTTACTTTGGTTGTACAACCGGAGGTGGAAAGTGGAGCAGCCTACAGATGAGTTGACTTAGTCAATTGAATGAATTGAATGGATCCTGTGTTATTTCTCCTCACTGAGTTCACACAATACAAATCTATTAAATCAACATGTATTGAACTTGTTACTTTGATATTGATGAAAATTAAAAGCTGATCATTATTGTCACAGTTAGAAACATCTTCTTTCTGCTCCAGACACAAGTTTCTCTCTTTTACTTCCCATGACTGAACAACTGGTGCCAGGTGAGGTTAGCTTGTGATGCTAGCTTAGCTTAGCATTCCCATTAGAAACTAACGAGACGAGTTTTCCTTTCAAACACAAGTTAACAATGAAGAATGTGCAGCGACACGTCCAACACACAGAAGATGTAATAACTGTGTTGATGTTTTAAACAGTATTCACCTCATGATGGATCTATGGCTCCGGATCCTGCATCTCCGGCTCCAAGCGGAAGTACCGACTGGCAAACCGGAAGTAGAGGATCCCAATGGTGTATATGGACATGGAGGACTTGGACTATACCAAGTCAGGTGGACTCGCGGGGGTCACACACTGACGACATACTATACTATGACTTTTTGTACTATATCGGATAAGAAAACTTTCTTATGATTAAAGCCACTTTTTAATCTTTAATGTTACATTTCCACGGCAGTACACGAGGTGGATGGTTTTTTTTGCACAGGTCATTTAAACACATTTCATGTGAGATTCCTTCAGCATCACTCCATCCACCTGCTGACCCGGTGCTCACCCTCTGTCCTTCAGTGTCACCCCAACAAACCTACTTGATGTCACCACGACCTTTGACCCAGGACACCCTGGGGGGGGGGGGGACGCTGACACTTTATTCAAATCAACCAGAAATATAGTCATGAGATGAAAATATACAGTGATGCGGTGTCGCTCACCTGTTTTGATGGCGACCACCTCCGTCTGCAGACGAAACCTGGTTCTCAAACTGAACCAATAAACCTGGTGATTAACATTCACAGAATAAACGTTTCATTCACGTAAAACGTACGATATTTGCCTCCGGAGTTAAACTATGAGTTCACATGTAACTAACTTAATAAAGTAAGAGCAGTGAGTTTGAAGTAGTAAGCCAGAGAAATGCAGTACATCCTCCCAAAGAGTAAATATTCAGAACAGAAATCTGCTTTCGTTGCATATGCACACACATCTGTCTTCTGTCCATCGTGTCTCAGAGATCTGGCGCCATCTGCTGTCCACAACACGCACTGTCACACACCACATGTCGAAAAACAAGAAACACATTGAGTTACAGTTGAATAACACATCGTGTAGACACGAGACTTTCAACACTGACACAGATGGAGGTATTTATAACATGTGAGTCACTATTCCTAATCAATTACTACAGTGTTATGAGTGTTATGTATAGAGTGTGTGCGGGTTCCAGCTCAGTCTGTATATACACACGTGTGTTACTGTAATACCACCATAACTGTCTGTCGTGTTTATTGAAACAGGACGATACACAGATAAAGAAATAAAGATACACAATGAAAAGTGATTTGACTGAAACGGTTCCACAAACAAAAGACAGAAATGACCCTGAGTGTAAAAAACAAAACTACAGGTCGTCGTCCTCCTTCAAAAAGCTGCAAAAACCTTTTATTTTGCAGGTTTTTCCAAATAAATAAATGTAGTTTTTGTAATATCTACATGTAAGTGTCATAAAATACCCTATTTCCGTTCAATACTATCACATCCACCATTGTAATTATTAACAAATCACTTGATTTTAAATTAGACTCCACGAATTCCTCTGGTGTGGAGTTTATTGCACGATTAGATCAACTCTGGTCAATTTCTAGAGTAATTACATTCAATGAATAACTAATAATAATTGGCTATAATTACATTATAACACTAATTAAAGCTGCACTTGACGTAACAAGGTTTTTTAGTTCGTTCAAAAATAAAACATTCAAGTGTTCAACTGCTCTGACAGTCCTGCCTGTGACCTCCAACATATACATTCAACTGTTTGTTGAAATCACTATGAAACTACTTGTATGTACAGATTCTACTTACATATAATACAGTGGTTGTGATGTTAGTACTAACTACTGAGTATGAATTAGAAAATAAATATAAACCACAGAGTAATAATCGTCCCACACACACACAGGGTCTGGATGGTAACTCGGGGGGGGGATCACGACGTGGCCGACATGCTGGCAAATGTTCAGTCTTTTTATACAACAGAGAATCAGCTGAACGTATTCCACTGGTGAAGCCAAACTCCGGCTGTTCCCATGATGCCGCCTTCTTCCGCCACCAGAGGGCAGCAGTCACCCACGTCCTCCACAGTGCGACTCATCCTCTTGATCTGAATTCGATTTGCACGAGCTGCTTCTCACTTCTCGTGTTAGACGTTGAATCACTCTTTCTCGTCCTGAAGGTCCAGGAATTCTCCGTCTCTCCGGATAATCCCACCGAGCTTCCTGCAGCAGCAGCCGCACTCAGACTCTGATGATGCTGATGGAGGAGGAGGCTCTGTGCAGCTGCAACCACAACACAACGACAAACACATGAGTCACACACACAAAGAGACACAACAGGAGCCTGACTCACAAACCTCAGGACGACAGGAGTGTGGCTCAGGTTCTCGTGCACCGCCGCTCGACCTGGTGAACGCCACATACGTCTGTCAGAGGATTTATGATCCAATCAACGAGCGGCTCCACTTGTGCACGACAGCTTGACATTTAAGAAGACGTCCCATCGGACTCGGGTCAGACTCAGTTTAAGTTGATTTGCTTTGTGCTTTTCAGCTTCTGGGACGAGGAAAACATGTTTTTAATAGATTAAATAAGCTCATTATTACAATTTCAACTCAGTTAATCTTCGCCCACAGCTTTAAAGTTTATTCTGAATTCATCCTTTGCAGCTAAACTTCATTCAAACTTCATTTAAATCTAGAGAAACCAACAGTTTTCAAATGTCTATAATATTTATATATTTTAAAATTAGAGCTGCAGCATCAATGTAATTAGAGGAAATCTGCAGTCAGAGACTTTTCTAACTTCCTCTCTCCGGTTCTTTCTTTCTCAGAGATCTCAGGGGAACTGAGAAACCTCTCTGAACTTTGACTGTTCTGCTTTTTGACGTGAGTTTTCTCTGCCGCTGTGTTTGTGTTCACATGAAGTCGGGTCGGAGCTCTTCCTCGCTGCCAGGTGATAACCAACATCTTCACAGAGCCACAGTGTCACGCTGCTCGTTTCTACTGATGCACGGCAACAACCCAACGAGCGTCTGAAGGTAGCTCTGCGTTTCCAGCTGAGCCGTTTTATATTTAGCTTTGGTAACGGCTGGTTGCTAGGAGACCTCTGACGCAACTACAAAAGAGCCTTCAGAGGAAACTGAACATTCCGGGCAGCCAGAAACGATGGTGCATTAAAACTGAGGAGAAGAAGTTGAGGAGGAGAAATGTGTCACCCTGCTGCTGCGTACGTCTCCGTTGTGGTAGACGGGCGAGCTGCCGGCCGAGGCGTTGTAGTAGGTGGTGGTGGCGCGGACCAGCGGCCGCTTGGCTTTCTCCTTGCTGCTGCTGGTGTCGTTGTCTTTGATGATGTCATACTGTCGGCAGAACAGGGCGATGACGGCTGAAACACAAAGTCACGATGGCATTTAGTGATGTCATTGATATGGATTACTGAACGGGGCCAGACACAAAGAAACAAACACAAAACAATGACTGAGAGACACAAAACGACAACAAAGAGACACACAAGTGACCAAGAAAGGACACAAAACAACCAGAGAAGACTCTTTGTCCCCTTGATGGGGAGGTGCTGACGATGAAGGTGATGAGAAACTCGTCGTCCTCCACACAGACACACACACACACACAGACACAGAGACACACACACAGACACACACACACACACACACACACAGACACACACACACGGTGGCTGACCTGCCCACAGCAGCAGCACCGTGGTGATGATGAGCAGCTCTCCTGTCTGAAGTTGAGGAGTCATTCCCAGACCTTCCATCGCCGGTTCATCTGAGGACCAATCAATATCCAGCTCTGTCAAACATCAACAACACAACAACCACACGTGTGTACCGTGTGTACTGTGTGTACCGTGTGTACTGTGTGTGTTTATTTACGCTGGTCCAGGACTCCGACTGGATAATGGTCAGTTCTCTCCAGAGTCCTGAAGTGGACGGCGCGGCTGGGTTGGCTGTCAGCGTGCGGCCCGACGGACTGCACCTGAATAAAGAAGAACAACAAAGCACTGCTCATATTCTGAGGGAAACACTGAAGATAGAAACACTCCCGGCCCGTCATTAACCGAGGCCGTCGTGTTATGTAACGGCGTGCGAGAGGGCGTGTTTAACGAGCGATGAGCTTTTGTGTTTGGCCTCAGTCCCGGATTATCACCGGAGGACAAATGGTGCTGGGAAGGAAGACGCAGAGTCGGAGCTCGAAAGATAAAAGGGGAGAGGAAAGAGAAAATCCATTAGAACAGAAAGAAATAAACACGTGTGAAGGTGAATTTCTCCTTTGAGCAGAACACAGACGTTTGGAGCAGAGTGTGAAAACAGTCCTGGAGTTTGATCCCTCTGGAAAACCATTCAACTCTGCACACAGAAATCCTCTCCTCTCTCCTTCCTCTTACTTTCCTCCCGTCCACAGGGAGGTCATAGGTCAAACATCAGCCCCCCCCCCGACGCTGGCGACACTTCAGCGCTCGGTGACACTTCCCCGGGACGTCTGCCTGCTGACGAGCACATTCAACACGAGTCCTCGGGCTGAAGGACGGACTCTGTTTGGGTCTATTAAGCTGTGATGGATTATGAAAAGTTCATCAGAGTCACATTAGACGCTCGTCCCTCAAAAGAGCAGCTTCTGATTTCAGCCACTTTGAACTGTGATGACTAAGAAACGTGCTTTGATCGACATGAAAGCCGCTGAACGTTAATTAAACACAGAGGAGGTTCATGAAATCAGATCTAAAATCACATTTATTATTAATAAAGTTCTTTGACTGAAGCTGCTCTGCACGTATCTCAGTTCTCTTTGTAGCAGATTTCACATTTTAAGTCCACCGTGTGTGTCTGTGTGTGTGTGTGTGTGTGTGTGTGTGTGTGTGTGTGTGTGTGTGTGTTCCCACCTGGACGCTGTAGTGTGTGTCCTCGTCCAGGTCCCACAACACACACCAGCGGCTCGACGTGTTCACCTCTCGGATGGAGCGCTGCATCAGGCCGTCCTGCCTCTGGAGACAAATGTGCAAACACAAGAAAGTGCACGTTTGTATGCAGAGTGCACACACACACACACACACACACACACACACACACACACTTAGCATGTTAATGGCGGACAATCTTTGGTATTGATTATTGTATTTGGTCTGAAAAAGAGGTCAAATCCAGGCCTGTTTCTAATTTTACAGCAGAATTAATTCAGTGCATCATCTCTCTATTTCCCCACATGTTATAAATGCAAACACAAGTCTCCTCCCGTAACGAGCTGCTTCACCTCATATCAAATGCAGCTCCAGCACTTCCTGCCCCACTGGGGGAAATTAGGTCTGAAGGCAAGTTAACAGAGGAAATCATCGTTTGGAGGAAACAGAAAATGTACAGGCGGGGAAGAGCTGCTGCTCGAGTGCAAGAGTCAAATCCACTGACAAATATTTAACAGTTTAGAATCAAACTGAAGAGGAAGTTTAGAGATTCATCCTGATGACTTTAGAGAGTGTCAGCGTCGTCCTGCTGAAGGTGAGAAGTTCCCTCTGCGGTGACCAACCCCCCCCCCGGAAGTCGGCATCGATGAAGAGCAGCAGAAATAAATCTCACGCCTGCGACTTCAAAACAGAGACTTTGTGCAGAATCAGCTCGGATTTACTTCATTAACGTCGGCTCACATCCATTAACCTTGTGTTTGTCATCGTTTGGGATTCATGGATCAGAATGAGGATTATTGGGAGTTTCAGATGTAGCATCTTAAATTGGGTTACTTCCTCTGTGTGCGTGTGTGTGTGTGTGTGTGTGTGTGTGTGTGTGTGTGTGTGTGTGTGTGTGTGTGTGTGTGCGTGTGCTGTTGCATAATGTGTGAACCTCGGCAGCCGGCGCTCTGGGATTTGGAACAACTTCAGATGAGCTTCTCTTTGAGCACATCCCATCGTCCTGTTTCTCCTTCACAAACACGCGGCTCAGCTCGTTACTGGATATGAGGAATAATCTGCCGGAGCTCCACCTCTGCTGCTTATTTCCAAAAAAGCCGCAGATAAGCTTGATTGAGCTTTTATATAACTGCATTTCTTCACTTCCTTTCTCCGCGACTTCTGATGACTAACAGTCGGAGCACAGGAGATAAAACCTGCATCCACCTGCTCCCACCTCCTCCCTCTATTCACATTTGAGGAAGGACTTTACATAAGTGTATTCTGGGGTTACGGCAGAATATGTTTTACATCCTCTTGTTTTCCAGAAGATGCCACGAGGTTGATGGATGGCAGAGACGTGAGGGAACTTTAAAAGAAAAAGGAGAAAAAGGAGAAACAAGACAAATGAAAAACAAGGCGTCGCCTGTAGATGTTCCTCCTGCGAGGACGAGTCCTGGCCAAATCATTTCCACTAATGGAGACGACTCCCACTCAGAGCTCAGCTAATGTCTGTTTTTGCCAAAAACCGTGGGTGGTAAAGAGTGATTAGAGCGAGCCGAGTCTGCAGCCTCGGCTTCGGGAGATGTGAGATGAGCGAGACGCGGCGAAATATGTGAAACGTGGTTTTTGCAGCGATGCAGCCTGGGAAGGGAGGAGGGGGAACGTCTGCAGGACTAATGCAGCTCTGCATTAAACCTCAGGTCGTCTCAATAAACTGAGTCTGCAGGTGGAAATGCAGAATCTGCAGATGAACATTTGCAGACGACAACCTGCAGAGAAGTTGAGATACTAGTTAACTAACATCATGTTTAACTTTAAATTGGAATAAGTGTGTGGTGGCTTTTCCTCTTTCTAATAAATACATTTGAATTTAACCATCTCCTCACTAATTGGACACTTGGAAAGTTTCTTCCTTTGTCTGCAAACTTCTATAATAAAGTAGATTTGTTTTCTTATTTTCTTCTTCTCCTTATTGCTCAAGGTCCCTGGAAGCTTTTCAATGTTTATGTTTACGACCACAACCGTCTGGTGCTTTCCTTTAAGGAGTCACGTTCAACCCGTCGAGACTCAAAGTGTCTCGGAGCAAAACGCTGACTGTCGACTGGCCTTGTGAATGATGCAGCGCTTTTAAAACCCCCTGCGGACGACGGCAGCGAGAAGCAGAGGAAGAGAAAAAGAGATAAAAGCAGATCTGAAAAGAAACATGATTCAGCTCCGGACGTTTTCTGACCCAGAACCCGACAGCGAGCCAAGTGTCTGGGCGTTCGATTCATAATTCAAATCCTGTCAATTAGCTTCCCTGAATAATGAATTGGCCTTGAACCAAATGAGAGCGCAGAGCGAGAAGAGGCGGGACCGGGGGGAACGGGGCGAGCGACAGATTGACTCGGTTTAATGAGGAAATTAGTTTTTAGGCTTTTTGCGGATTAAACCAATTAAGAAAAAGTTCAGTTGCTAGTAAAGTAAATATTCTCTCTCTTACACACACACACACACACAGGAAGTGATGACACAGGCTATTGTACTGTACCTGCTGGGAGATGGCGTATCCAATGACAGTGTCTCCCTGAGGGACGTTCCAGGTCACCATGGCTGAGTGCGCCCTCAGCTGGGTCACCGACACATTCACAGGGGCCGCTGGCACAGCTGGTAACACACACACACACACACACACACACACACACACACACACACACAGACACACACACACACACACACACACACACACACACACACACACACACACACACACACACAGACACACAAACACGTTATAAGTTGTGAGGGACGGACTGTGAAAAATGTGTCCACGTCCAGCTTGCAGAGCCAAGAAAGAAGCAAAGTATTTCAGAATAAAATACAATTTTTGTCAAAAGGCCACAAAATGCACAATACTGACAAAAGTATAAGGACACATGAACATTGTGTTTTTACAATATCACTAAAACTTAAAGTAGAGAGAAGGGAGAATGTCAAGAAATGTGAGGACGTGTTTTCACTAAAAAGAAGAAAAACATCTTAAAAGTCAAATCTTCGGGTTCAAAGTTTCTCCCCCTGAGGAAAGTTAAAGAAGATTTCAACCTTTATCTTCTTCAGGCAAATTAATCCATTAAAGATAAATAAAGCAACATGAATAATGAACGTCAGCCTCCGGCCTCTCCTCAGGACTAACGCTCTCTTCTCTGTTGTTTCTACATTCATCCCTACATGTTGCTGTGGGCCTTTTCAATACAGGACAAATACAGTTGAGTTAAAAAATAATTAAAAGTTAAAGTGAGTAGAGACAATAAGGTTCAAGAGTTGTCAAATAAAACTTCTATAAATTGCCTAAACTTATGTTTTCATCTTTGACAAAGTCACAAACTTTTGTTGATTTCACAGATGTTTAGACGACTGATATTTGTGAGTGTGTGTGATTTGGTCCAGTGAATAAGATTGTCCTGCACCCGACCTGGACGTCCGGGACGACAAAGCAAATACACACAGATACTCAATCATGCCCACGTTCCCATCAGCATCCTGTCCACGTGTCCTTGAGCAAGACACAGTGGTGAGGACGATTTACCCGTCTCCTCTGTCAATGTGATTCCCTTTCGGATTAAAGAGTCAGCGGAATATCTCAAATGTAAATTAGAGATATTGGAGCGAGGGGAAATAATGCCAAGGACACTTCAGACTGGCATTGAACCCTCACCCTTCTGGTTAGTGGACGACCCGCTCTACCTCCTGAGTAATTCTGACCGCCGCCTTGTTAGGAGCAGTGACATTCAAAACTGAAATGACAGCACCACCTCTCCTCGGCTGCAGAAACAAAGAACCCCTCCTTCCAGGCGGGTGGAGGCGGCGGCAGTGACAGAAAAAGAAACAGTCTGATTCCAGAGCGAGGATTCAGGCTCTGTGGAGTATGACCGTGAATGTCAAGCTCTATCTCGGGCTAACAAGCTAACCACAGCTCATTATGCAAGACAGCCCCCCCCAGGACCCGCTGCTCCTCCGGCCAAAACTGCCTCGCATTCATTAAAAGAAAAATCTTTAACACAACAACAACATCGTTTCCCAGAATGCCCTTTGACAGCTTTCTCAAAGCGTTGCACCCAGCGCGCGTAGGTGGACGTGAACGAGGCCGCGTAGCAACAGGAGCAAGAAGGTGGGAGGATTTTTTTTCAGTTGAGAAAAAAGCCCAACCTGTCCTGTGGCTGCAATGCATGCTGGTCTATTTCCTGATCGCGTGGGCGTAGAAATCGGCCGAGCTCTGTGTCAAGTAGCAGCCGTGAGGAGAAGCTGTTCCTCCTCGATTCAGAGAAGCTGACGGCTGTTTTCCACCAAATGTCTGAAACTAACGCCGAGGTTTGGGATGGAGACGCGTAGGAAGCCGAGAAGTCACAATGACCTTGACCTTTGACCCTTGACCCATCAAGTTCTTCCACATCAAACTGGGAAAAACGTTTCTTTACGGAGCTGGATTTGTGTTCACCTGTTGAAACTCCCGTCACGTTACAGCCGCTAAACCCCCGACCGGCTTCATCCACCACGGCTGCATCGACACACACACGCTGAACAGACTTCTGCAATCACATTATACACACCAGCACCGGGGATAAGAGGGGCGGCTTTGATGGAGTCAGGAAGACAGAGGAGGAGAGATGCAGATGAGAGAGAGAGGAGGATGAAGGATGACAGGAATATGACAGCGGAGGGGAAGAAGAAAAAGAAAGATGAAGAGGACGAGGAGAGAGAGAGAGAGCAATTATCTGGGGCCGGACATCAAGAGATGACGAGTGGATTTTTCAGTCTTTTGGTTTTGAGAGAGAAGACGGACGAAGGGCAAAGTGAGATGGATGGACGGAGATGGGGGGGGGGGAAAGATCAATGATGGAGGGAGTGGTGGAGAAAAAGCCAGCGATGGAGGAGTAGAATGTGGATATTGATTAAATTATGAAATATAGCACTTCAGGTGGATGTAAAAGCACAGACACACATGTCCTTGGTTCTCCTTCACCTTGTTCACCAGTTTATACTCATCTATCATCTCTTTTACACATTCTGCCACTTTTCAGATATGAAGATACCTTTTGTAAGAGTATATAATATTTATTAACTTCCTACATTCACAGCCAATAAAACCACAGGACAGTGACATGAACCGTTCACTCCGATGAAGGATTTAATGATAATTTAACGATCACGCGCCAAGAAAACAGTTTAGATCGTTGTTTCTATCAGTAAATGGTTTTAGCATCAAGTGTGAAGTTGATTCTATTAACGTTTCTGCAAGAAAACTGCAACAAGCGACAACAACAAACAGGCAGGTTTCCAACGGGCACTGAGCTGGTAGAACTAAATATGTGTGTTTTATGTTTCTCTGTTTTATTTGACCACCGTCACTCCCTCACATTTCTGTCTCCACTTTCTCCCCAGAGGAGAAACCAGATGCGAACACAAGCAGTGGTTTGATGCTCGACTCTTTTCTTGTACGAGGAGACAAACAAAAGCTCCCAGCGAACCTGCTGTCAAGTCCATGAATGCCTTCCTCCGCCGTCCCTATAGCAACGCCACAATGACGGTGCCTCCGCCGCCACGAAAACAAAAACAAGCCTCGCGACGGCCGCTGTTTACGTGGTGGCTCCCGGAGTAGAGTAGTGGGTGACGTGCGACTCGACGGTAAATCACAGCGGAGTACGAGTTTGCTGATGGAGTTTGACAGCCTCATCTGGCTAATGGCTTCCTGCCTCCCTCTGTGATGGATGTGCGTCTGTGGAGGCTCCACATCCAGCGACGACCTGTGCATGCTGATCCAGATACAGTAGCATCGCTGACACATCCTCAGACAAAGGGCCCCTGGGCACAGACACGTAAAAGCCCCCCCCCCCACACACAGACTGACAGTCGTACAGTGACGTGTCGTTTGTGGACGTTTTGCCTCCGAGATCTGTCGTTTCATGTATCAGGCGTCATTTTACGTCTCTCTGAGGGAGTTTGGTTGTTTGACGCCTCTACTGAGCCTGTTTATTGAAAGTTTGTCAACAGTGAACATGTCCAAATTGCACCAGATTTGACTTACGATCACTTGGCACAACCTCGTTCCATGAAGCTCCCTGCGGCATCAATCTTGTAGAATCCGATGAGTGCATCCTGAACTGCTGTGAGCGTCACTTCTTCTCCTGCAGCTACTTTGGCAACGCTTTCGTTTCATTTAATAGTTTAACCCCTGAAAGCCTCCAGTTGTTTTTCCATGAATGAGAATCCTCCTTGAAGCCAGGGGCAGCAGGAAGTTGATGAGCTCCTGCAGAGATGTTTGTGCCACGGGGGGGGGGGGAGAAGGTGAAATATGAAATGCACACTTCATTGGCCGAATCAATAACTCGTAGATATAGATCAGCCGCCGAGGGGACGCACGTGGAATCTGTTTGCTGGGGCTGAATCACACAGAACCTGGTGTAAGAGAGCAGGGATGATTTACGAGCTTCTCCACTACAGCTAATTAAACAGTGCCGACAGGGAGCTTTTGAAATTTCTAATCCTCTGATAGACACTCAATTCAACTTTTGACAGCTTTACAACAGCTGCTTGTCCGGTTGAGTAAACAGCAACTGCCCAGTCACTGCAAACGCAACGGACGAGGCAATACGTTAAGGTAACGCTGCGCCGCTGTCATGTACCCGACGCTCGGGATGATGGGAAGAATACAAGATCCCGACCTTTGCTGTGGATGATGACGATTATTCATTTTCAAGGCAAAGCTCCTCTTTAATTTGTGATGTTTACACTCTCGACTCAAACTCTAGTCAATCAATGGACAGATTCCCTCATATTTCAGCCTCACATGAAACTTTTGGATCTAATTTCCCATTTTAGCTTCAAAATACTGTCTGAATATGGTCATTTTCTCATATTTATGATATTTATATTGAGGGGGTAGTTAAAATTAAATAATAGAAGAAGAAAGAAATAGGCTGAGCATCTTAAAAATGCAAAATAAGGATAATTACCTCTTTCTTTCTTTCCAAAATAAGAAGATATACTTTTTATAAATGCACATTCTGTTTTTAGGTAACTAACTTCTCAAAAAATGACCTAACCTAACGCCTCTTTCACTGATTTCTTTATTCCTGTCAGATTGTGCTGGTTCTGTTTTTAATATCATTGCAGGTTTAATAGAGATTTCATGCACTTTAGTTAATGTGTCTACTGTAATTTGATGAGATAATTATTGTATTTTTCCCTCTTTATGCTCATAAACGATGTTAAATGAACATTTGGAACAAAAACCTATCAACACAACTTGTCTGCATCTACTTCTAATTCCTGTTTGAACTTGGATTCATAATAAAAACTGAGGACTGTAAAGACACTACCGGTCGGACTCACTTGCTCCCACCATCCCCGGTGTTTCCCAGCAGGCCATCATCATCACCAGCAGCAGCATCAGCAGCAGCAGCCCGGGCTCCAGCTGCAGAGACCCGGTCATAGCCTCCTCTGTCTCCGGCTCTTCACCCTCCTCCTCTTCCTCAACTCTCCTCCGGTCTCACTGCAAGTTTCCCGGCAGGGTGACCGCTGGCTGCTCGGCACCCTTCACCGTCATCCTGCACGGTCCCTGCACGTGCACGGTCCCAGGTTTTATGTCCAAGTTGCGCAAAGTGGGTCAGCGGGAGTCTGCGCGGCTGCGGATTCAAAGAGCCCCCTGGTGACGCCCCTCAGCCCCGCAGCCCCGCGGAGCAAACAGGTAGTTCGGGCATCGCCGACACTTCCCCCCCCCGGCTCCTCTGCGTCAAACGTCCGCGGGAGACGGTGCTCGTGAAGCCGCAGGCTGAGCTCCGGCGGCTCCGCTGGCGTCCGCCTGGAGGAGAGAGGAGCAACGAATAACGCAACGTGTGTTTGTCAAGGAGCGCAGAGGAGGTGCGTCTCATCCAGGAGGCGACAGGCGGCTCTAATCCCGCAGATTATATGAAGAGAAGATGTGTCTGTCTGCAGGAGACACACACGTCACCACACTGAGGATGAAGGAGGATGAAGAGGAGGAGGGGGCTCCTGTCACCACTGGATTACCTTCATCATCTCTCAGAAGAGGCAACTGTTGATTATGTTAATCAGTTCAACCAGGCAGCACTTTCTGATGTAGCGCCACCTGCAGGTCTTATATTCATGGATTCATTAAATCGCTAACCAAGCAATTATTCAATTTAAATTATTGTATTAATTCTGTGGAGCATCCTCTTTACGCACGACTCGGTGGCTCTTTGCTTCATCCACCTCTCTTCAGAGCTGTGTGAGCACTTAATTAACTTATTAATTAACTCATTATAAATGTACCTTCTGGAGAAGAACAGCTCCAGGACATCTGAACCAACACACATTTAAAAACTGCTCATCCTCATTTACGACTGTGGAATTCTGTGGGTAAAGATCACACTGGTATCTTTGTCAAGGCTCAACAGCTGGAACCACTTTGAATCCACAACATCCAGAGCGTATGAGGTAAACAACTCCCAGTAAGAAAAACGTGGAACACAATAAACTATAAATCTCTGTCATATTATTGTCTGTGAAGTATCACGGGCCTTAAACTGTAATTGAAGATCAAGCAGCAGATAAACCAGAACAATAATTCCCCATTTATTAGAAACCTTCAAATAGATATAGATTTTTCAATAGAAAGCAAACAAGAGCAATTCATTTTTCCTCTTGTCAAATTTCTTCTCATATTATTATCCACAAAGTTCAGCTGTAGAAGATCGAAGATGGAATTTATCGACCTCGGCTCGTAAAAAATCTATTGAACAAACAAAACAGATGTTCTGTGGAGTAAACTGTGCTTTGTCCCAGTTACTGTGTGGTTTCAGTTTAATAAAACACAGATTAATAAAACACCTGTGGAGCGGCGTCGACCCCCGAGACGCTTCTTCACACGTCGTTAATCTTCAATTGAAGCTTTCGATTGAGCCTCTGGTTTATTTATTCTCCAGTTCGTTCTCTGCAAAAGTCTCAGGTCGACGTCTGTGACATTAAAGATTGATTCAAGATCAAATGCAGTTTGAATTTCTTGGGTCAGATCGTCTGGTAGCGATCAATGTCTCACATTCAAAGGGTGGAAACAATACTATCAGTTTGAAATGTAAAAGGTTAATTACTCTCATCTCTGCAGATTGTCATTTGATTTACTTTCTTTCACACTTTATTCTGCACAGTGTGAACTCTTACAATATCAAATTCCCTGCGTTGATATTAAAGATGGTTTATTTCTCTCTTGATCAGTCACATTAAATGTGCTTTCCTCTGCACACTTTTCTCAATTCTAATCTCAGACGTAGAGAAGTTTTGCAGCTTTGTTTGAGAATCTTTGCGGGTCACAGATCTGTGAAATTAAATAAATCATCCAGACGTGGAAGCAGAGTTTTTCTCTGTGTGGACAGGAGTCAGTGGAGACGGTTCAGACATCTGCTCTGGATGCCTGCAGGGCGCCTCCCTGTGGCGCTTATTGAGAACAACAGGGGGAGAGGACAGAAGCAAGATGAAGAACATGCTGGAGGGTTTAAATATTCCATCTGGTCCGGGCACGCCTCAGGATACAAAGCTGCAGAACCTGAGTCATCGAGCGGAGAGAAGGACTTTCTGCAGATAAATAAACTGTCATGACGTCAGTTAAACCTTCAGAGGGAGATTCTTTGAGTTAAAACTGTAGGAATCCATATAAAATAACCATTTGACCTTTAACCTCTGACCTGCCAGCCCCCTAAAGATTCTCCAGACCGGCGAAACATCAGAGTTTATTCTTTGCTTTGTTGTTGATCTTCCTCTCAGCTCCCAGGAGAACGTGTGTACTTCCTTGTTTACTGCAGTATGCTAATGTGTTTCTGCCGTTTAAAGACGACGCCCTGAAGTCAGGAGGCAGAGGATTAACGCCGCCACTGCTTTGAATAACTTGGGACTCATTTTAAGATGACATAAATGTTTTTTAATCATTTTTGGGGGATTAATTTTCACTTAAAATATCAATTAACACATTTTTTTAATTGAAATTGGGGACTGGACACTTAAATGATCTGTTAACGATTGCAGAATAATTCTTTCACTGACAAACTGTCTTTTCTGAACGTTAGATGTTACACCAGTGGACGCTGCTGATGGTTTGTAATCATATTTTTTACCAAAACATCACTCCTGTTAACTTTGACAACATTTCAGTGTACTGACCCAGTCCACCAGGGGGCGCTAGCAGCCTGCAGAACATCACGTGTCCTTTGGCGAGGCCGAGATTATGAGTCAACCAACTTCAGAACATGTCTTCCTCCAGCTGAGCAGAAACACACCCCCACACACACACCACATCACTTCGATGGCAAATCAAAAAACACACAACTGCAGATAAGAAAACACACAAATGCAAATCACACGTCCAATCAGCGACGACCCTTGTAGACAGCAGTTAAAACAAGCTTCTGTTGTGTTGCACTTCGGGACCACACAATCCTCCTGATGTGACCTTTTGTCTCCTCCTCTTCTTAAATTAGGTCACTTGTTCAGATGTTTCCTGTATTTCACACTTTTATGCAACCAGCACAGATTAGAACCAGCCCCCTGCATCTTGTTTTTTTGCTTGGGGGAAAGCTTGAAATTACGAGGCCTAATTTAATTTATTTTTTATTCCTCACTAATGATGGAAGGCAGCCATGCGTGGTCTGAGCGAGCGGCTCCACATATGGTGCCGCAGCCACGAGGAATGTCAGTTTCTGTAAACGGCAAATCCAGCGTGCGCCCACGTCCGTCCTGCAGCCGAGTCTTTATCAATGAGGGGAATAAAATATAATATCCATATTTAATCTGATGAAACTAGGAGTCAGAAACCGTCCAGAATATCAGGCTGTCAGATAGAAAATACAGGATTTAGTCTCAATGTATTAAAGGATGGAGCAGATCATTATTATTAAATGGCTCGGTCTGATTCACAGAAACGTCCGGTTCTGTTTTCTCTACGGTTTCATTCGTCAAATCTTAAATCCTTTTGCTTTTGAGTCTTAAAGTCGCTGATGAGACAGAAGAATCACATTCAGTGTTTTCTGTTCTTTATTCAGACTCTGATCAAGTAGATGTTTGACCCTTGAGCAGATGATCCGAACGCAAAGACCTCGAGTTATGATCATCGCTTTACTAAACCTCTTCAATCTTTTCCGTCTTTCTGTCTGAACACACACACACTCTCTCACACACACACACACACACACACACACACACACACACACACACACACACACACACACACACACACACACACACACACACACACACACACACACACACACACACACACACACGCTCATGCAAACAGTGACACTTCCAGTACATTCAGGGCATCAAGTCTCCAGTCCGACTGACACCCAGGGGAAGTTGTGTCCTTTGTCAAAGCAACTGGTTCTGCCACACTGGCAGCTGCAGCTAGGAGGCAGCCGCAGTGTGTGTGATTGTGTGTCTGTGTGTGTGTGTGAGAGAGAAATCACTGTAAATAAACGTGTGCTGTATTCAAATGTAAAACCACTTACAGTCATACTCCCACCGCTTGATTGACAGCTGATCTCTAGCAACGGCACAGCTGCGAGTCCTTAGCAACAAGGACGGAGACGAGATGCATCGGCACTTAATCCGTCATCTTTATCTTTTCCCACCAGAGGCTGCAGGCAAACACAAATGATGAAACATCCACATTCATCTCCATGTGTTTGATTTTCCAACTTTCACATTTCTTTGGAGGAGATTCGAGTTAAATCTGAAAAAGCAGATTAAATAAATCTTGGAATCTGGAAGCAAACAGCAGCTTCTCAGGGGTCAGAGGTCACAAGAGTATTAGAGTCAGTTTAATATGGAAGAAATGATTCGAGCCTGAGTAAGCGGAGGATGATCTCATTTAATTACGACTGTATTCTTGAAATATCGTAATTAGTTGATTGATAAGCTAGAAATAATAAAAACCTGCAGCCATTTGGTTTTAAATTAAGACTAAAACCTTCTCCGCTCGCAGCTTCTTTCTATTAAATATGAATCATATATATTCATGGTTTCCTGTGTGATTTCACTGTTCTCCCACTGTGGCTCTTCCACTCGACTCTGCTGCGACTCGAGGCCCCCGAGCTCGTCTCCGGCGCTCCGGCGTTCCGGGGCCCTCTGACTTTGCTAGCGTCAAAAAACTGTCCTTCTGAGGTTCGGCGATGTTCCTCCATGTGTGCGGCGAGTGTGTCTCATCTCCAGCCTCTGGCACGGTCAGGTCTGATTTCTATCACGGCGCTCTTTGGACGGGCGGAGGAAACGGTTCTCGCTCTGCCTCTGCACTGCACCAGTTACACATCTTCGTCTATCTGCTCATCTATACGTGTGTGTCTATCGATCGGCTCATCGGGACTCCCCTGGTGGGAAATCATCTCCATCTCCGCACGTGTGTATTCTTGCACGGCCCGCCCTGCAGTTTCACTTCCCCATAATCCCCTGGCTCATATCAGCACAGTGCCCTGCTCGTCATCATCCTCCTCATCTGATTTCACAGCCGTATGTGCCTCGCATCTTAACATGTCAGATCCCATCGGATGGTGGGAGTCTAAATCCTATCGGGATTGTTCCAGGGGAGCCCACGTGTCGATGCGTTGATTAAAATAGATTTCCGTCATATAGCGTTTGTTATGACTCAGTACCAGCGTTCTGTCCTGTAGATAATCCTCAGACTCCGGCTCTACATTACATAATCGAGGCAAGATGGCGGCGCAAGATGGCGGCACGAGGCGGATCGCGGAGAGTCGTCATTAGTAATAAATTTCTGTGCTTGTCTGACCTGACTGTGGTTTTTCTACAGGAGGCGAATTAAATGTTTAACAGCGAGAATCTCGTTTGAAAACCGACAATAAAACCAAAGTGGGGTCAAAGCCAAAGGTTTAAAATAATAATCAGTCGTGTTTGTTTTGATTTCATATTTAAGGTTAGATACATTTAGATACTGAGAAAAGATTATGATCGACAAAAGGACGTTGAGAATAAAGACACGAGGATCAGACTCGTTAACTCAAAGAGGCGAAAAGTGATCTGCAGCATCAAGCGTCAAGACGGGAACGTTTGCACTTCATCACTTCTCTTAAGATATTCTTTCACAACTTTTATTAGACCCATTCTCGTTCCTTGTTTCAGTCTCCACAGGAAATCTGGGTTAATATTTCATCCATCGCTGTACAGAAGACAGATTGTCGGACTAATCTGGGAGAAGCAGAATCCCTCTGTGACTGAAGTGTCTCCTCATCAATGTGTAATACACCCCCCCCCCCCCTTGTGTGACAAACTAAACTAGAAAGCTGAACTTACTGCACATTGTATCCTGCATCTTGTTTTGTGTTTTGCACGCCAACAAAGAAAGAACACAGCGCCTGAGCCCAGAGGAGCTGGACCCAGAAAGCTCCTTCACCAGACGGAAGTGTATTCATCACGGGTTTTGGCCGGGGGGGGCGCGTAGTGTGTCCATTAATGGCTGCATTGACCACATCAGTGGAGAGGGTCAGGCCATATTTTCCATTAGGAGCGCGGAGCTGCTTTGTGTGGAGCAGCTCTCGAGTTGTGGACGGAGGCTTTCAGAGCTTTTATTGTTGCCCAAGACACTGGAGTGCTGCAGTTATGGCTCCCGGGGAAACACTCGCAACACAAAAGAGGCGAGTTAGACGTTATAAAACGGCCTCTTTCTGAATCACGGCGTTATCTATGTTCAAGTACAGATTTCAGTCTCTGGGTTTATTACTTTAAATCCACTTTTACACTCATTTCCTGCACAAAACTAAGAATCTGTGGGAATATTGATAATAATGAATATTAAGAGAACTTAAAGGTATTTTTTAACATTTTACATTGATGGCAAAGTAGTTTTTTCTATGAGTTGTTCACCTTGAACTTCACCTTGGACTGAAATATCTCAGGTACTGGAGGGAGAGCTGTGATATTCACGATTCCCAGAGGATGAATCCTAGAACTGGGCAATAAAACAAAATCAGTAATTATTAAAATATAATTTTAAGAAAAAGACAACATATATATATATCGTTGATGCATTGTGTAAGAACATGTGGTTTCCGTTGCGAATCAAAACGACCGGGCTGATATAGAAGAGCAGCTGCCAAATAAATACCATCATTTTACAGATTTAAGCACGAACAGATTCACTGGAGGTAAAAGTTGAAACTTTCTGACATTTTAAACAAAAGTCGAACTTGTTCGCTGTCCTATCTCGTCTTTTATTCGTCTGTCTGTTACTTCTAATCTTTTTATTCGTCACTTATCTGTTGAATATGGAATAATGAGCAGCAGCAGCAGCAGGTTTGTGCCCAAAGTGTTGAATTTAAATGTCAGAGGAGACACTGGCGAAGGTTAACGAACAAGAATGGGAATCTACATCTAATATGAGGAATTATATTGCTGAAAACATGTTACTGCTCTTTACAGGGTGAGTGGGATGCAAAGCAAGATCTCCTTTTCATGAGGGGATGTATTTTTCAGACTGAGCGTCGAGAGGAAGTAGTGAATATGATTTTTCACAGCACAGAGGGTTAAATCCATCGTTGACATCCTGCCCCAGAGTAAGAATTTTAATTTTCTGTGGTCAAAGTCAAGTGAATTTTAATGGCTCTTAATCACACTCGCGGCCTCGGGCTTTGTAAAAGATAAAAATAGCAACGTGAGCAGGAACAAAAAAATCCAACAATAAATCGACTTAACAAAAGAGGGTCAAGAAAAAACACACAAGTCGTCAAATATAAACAGGTTTTTCCACAATTCGCTTGAGTAAAGAGGGAAAAACGGATTAAAGAACGATTATAAATCACCAATTTGATCAAAACCTCAAACAATCAACACAGAAACGTCTCATATATGTGATATGACTGATTTTATTCCCCTGGCTGCGACTATAACCAGCATTTTGGGCTTTGTTGGGATTCAGGAGGTGGAATTTATTTACATTTGTAGCTTAACTTTGGAAGCGGACGCCTCTGGGATTAGGGAGCAGGAGTCGGAACATTCTCCAAACACGATTTCCTCACGCACACGACTCAAAACAGGTTAAAACCACTGTTTTTTAAAATTGCTTGTTGGGACTGACACCCTGTGAGCCGACTGGCTACGCTCCAGGTTTCTGACAGTCAGAGGCTACACGCGGTCACACGTGGAAAACAACACATTGATTGCGGAGGGGAGTGTGGCCGGAATAGCTCAGAGCCAAAATGAACACTCTTCTATTTGCCTGACCCGCTTTTAAATGCAGAACACCTTTGTTTGTCCCCTTCTAATCTGCTGAATGAGTTGAAAAATACTGTTTATCTCCTAATATTTTACGCGTTTGCTGATTTTTCTAGATTCCAAGACTTCTGAGGATGATATGAAATTCAATAAAAAAACCTAGAGATCCCTTCACCCCTTCACCACCAGGGCCCCCTCCATGGTTATTATTCGACGCAGCCCCCTTTTGTTACCCCCTCTCATCAACAATCAGAGCGATTGACCCTCACTGCGAAATCCCTCACTCTCTCCTTCACGCCCTTCTGCCTCCATTAGGACCCCGGCACCCTGATTGGAGACATGGGTGGCTATGAGGACAAACTCTGTATGAGGCGGGGTTGTAATCAGTGGTGGTGGTGGGGGAACCAGCCTGGGTTCATCACCTTGCTGGAGGGCATGAGCAGGCGGAGGGGGGGGGGGGGTTAGTCAACTTATAGGGGCCATGGGAGCTGCCCCAGCCCCTAGTGTGCCAATAATCTGCCATCTTGGTCCTAAACTCCCAGACTGCACCTCCTCTCTGCTGATCAGGAGCCCCCCACCGGTGAGAACTTTGACCTTTGACCCGAAGGAGGACGTCGTTAAACAGGACTGAGCGACGACTACGATTCAATTTTCAGCCTTTTCCCTTTAAACAAGGGTCAAATGCTGTCAATTCATATGTCGAGAATTATCTATGATTTCAGTTTTTTTATTAGACGACTTATCATTGCCCTCCGAGCCACGCGTCACATAACTTGACAGATTAAATCTCAGAGCTCTGAATGCATTGAGCACTAATGAAGATCAGACAATTACACAAGAACGTTATGTAAACTTGTTTGTTTTTTTTTTTTAATCCAGGGCTCCCACCACTCTTGGTTTTTGGAGTTTTGAGGATGTCGCTCAAATATGAAACAGATTCTATTTTGACGTGACCCTCAGTTTTACACCGGACTCTAATTTCCTCTTACGAGTCAATGTGGAGCAAATTTAATGCTCTATTTGTAGTTTATCCCACGGGCCATTTAACAGTCGGGTGGGTGGGTAAAGGCATGGTAACCATTTTGTGTTGCATAGGTGCAAACATCATGGAAGCCTCAACACAAAGCCTATATATTTGGTTTATTTGGTGCAGGACGAAGACTGGATTTTACTCTGAGAGCATCTGTGCTGAACGAAAACAATTGACAATGAGGTGAAACACGTCCCTTCATTGTCTGCGTTGCCCCTAATCCACACAGCATAGCCCCACTGTTTGCTTTCCCCTGGCAGCTCCCTTCAACGTTCTGCTGCTGCTGCTGCTGCCGTCAAACCCTAATAATGTCAGATTAAAGCTCTGCACAACTGCCCATCTGACATGAGGGCTGGATTTGTGCTGGATTGGAAAATCTGGATGGGAAGCCTCCAAAGCTCTGTAATTCTGCACGTACACACTCGCACACGGGCGCACACAAACACACACAGAAGCAGATTAAAAAAGCAGAGAGGATGGAGAGGATATGCATGTCACAGTGGTGTGTTTGTGCACAGCTGTGTGTGTGTGTGTGTGCACAAGTGTGTTTGGTTTAACTTCTTTGAGATGCACCGAGCCCGG
The DNA here is from genome assembly GCF_022539355.2 of Hippoglossus stenolepis. Lineage (NCBI taxonomy): Eukaryota > Metazoa > Chordata > Actinopteri > Pleuronectiformes > Pleuronectidae > Hippoglossus > Hippoglossus stenolepis. The sequence goes on along the minus strand of NC_061506.1, from coordinate 1,966,084 downwards.
AAAAGTTCCTCAACTGACCTGAGTGCGTCCTTCACCACGAAACACACGTACATCTGTACCTCGGTGTGTTTTTAACAGAAGTCAGTCGTCATTCGCACACGAAAGCAGAGTTACTTTCGTGTCCATTGTCATCAGCAGTGACAAGGACGAGAGCTCGCCGGATTTTGGGGGCGCTCGACCCTCCCCTGGGACACACGAGTGCCCCGGGGGCTACAGTTCGGATTCAGGCCACCTCATCCCCAGACATGCCCCCACGATGCCCGTGTGCCTCAGTGGGCATGCCTCCCTTTTGTTGCAGTGGAGGGGAAGGGGGGGGGGAGGCGGTCGACTGGGGGGGCGGTGGGCGATGGTCACCCAGATTACGCCCCTCATCATACGGCCTATTTACACTTGACACCAAACAGTATGGCAAACAGCATCGCGCCGCAGCGACATTAAAACCTGCGCTCACTGAGGAGGCCGGTGCGTTTTCGATTCATCATATAATTTCAACGAGCGTCACGTGTTCCCGTGGTCGCTCATGTGACCTGGCGGCTCGGACCAATAGGGCGGCAGCGTTTCTCCTGGGCAGAGCAAAAGGAAGAGGGGAAAAAAAATTATTTGCTCTGTGCGATTTTTAATCCTGCGTCGCTGAAAGTGGTCATCGTCGGCTGCGTCCTGTGCAACATTAAGGTAAACTCTCTTTTTTTTTGTGGCTCTTATGAAGAATCGTTCTGAAAAACACTCGGCCAAGGTGGGATGTAGAATCTCTGTCTAGAATTAAAGCACTGAAATGCAGAATTTATTATTTTTAAATTAAAATGACAAACTGACTCTTGTGTACTTGTGGAAAAAAAACGCATCGAAACTCGTACGAAATGCAGGTCAACGCCGAGTCGGGTAACGGCATCAATAATTAATTAACTCGCCAAACTTCGCCGCAGTCAAGAATAATCACTATCCTCGTAATGACCCGTGACGCGACTTATTGACTCGTTATCTAATTCAGTTATTCGAAGTAGATCAAGTTAACATTTTCGGGAAGTTACCCTCGGCGCGTCCCAATTAGGTGACGGCATGCGGCGAGGAGGGATTTTGGTTTCCCCCAGAGAATAGTCAATTTTCTGGTCAGTCGATTTTGCTTTTCTTGGGTCTGTTGATTGTCATTGTTTGCCTGTTCATTGTCCCGGGTGGTGATTAAGCTCGAGGAGTTTTTATTGTTACAGAATTAGCAGCGAATGCGGGCGAGAATGAAACCGATGATAAGTGGAAGAGCTGCTGCTTGTACACGTTTAACGCCACGAAGCTGCACTGAGCGTTTTCACCGTGGGAAGGAAAACGTAAAATCAGTGGAATTCAAACCAGTTCCTCCCGGTGGTCGTTACTCCAATTATCGTCACGCCGATATTAGCACTGCTGATGGCCTTATTCTCGGCTAGTCAGAGTCCAAAAATGCCATTCGTCGTTAGCTCAAAAGCTTAAACGCCGTATTTGACTTATTCACGCAGACAATGAACTCCTTTGTTTGGGTAAAACATCTCGTGGGATCATCAGTGAAAGTGTTGTTTGCATTTAAACGTGTGATCCTCACGGAAGGAGATGATACTATAAATAGAGCAAAGAGGGAAAAAACGGTGAGAAAAAGGTTTTGACGGTAGCAATTCGCCGAAACCGCAGGAAAAAAAAAGGCGAAGCGCTCTTGGTTCCGTTTCTGCATGACCGCTCGCTGGAAAGCTGCACGTATGGAAGCCATGACTTTGTGACAAGCAGTGATCTCACATTACAAATTGTGGCAAATCTAAAATGGCCGACTTAACGCTCGGCTCTTAGCGCCGCATTCACAGCACAACATGGTGTGCCTGCGCTTCCCCAAACCCCCACGGTTTGGACGACGCGAGGGCGAACGTGCGCTTCTCTGCGAGGTACTTTTAAAGCCACTTGGCGATAGTTGGCCCCTCGTGTCGTCTTCGCTCGTCGCCTCCTCCGATTTGACTGCTCGTGGTGAGGATGTGGTGGCCGCGCGGGGCTTTGATTGTGATTGGGGCTGAGCGATCAGGATGCTGGGCTGCTGATGTGGGCTGACAGCTCTTGAGAGCACTGTCATAGCGGGCGCATAGGAAGGCCGATAGGGTGGAAGCCCCCCCACTCCGCCGCACCACGTACAAACAAAAGCCTGCGCCAGACGAGACGAGAGCTGCTCATATACCAGTAAACTGAGGGCGGAAACCTCCAGACTCAGTAACTCCATTTCCCCTGCGTGATCTGCCGACAGTTTCTATTTCTGACAGGAGCGATTATTCATCATCCTTTCCCCCCCCTCCCACCCCTGCTCCTCAGATTGTTCATTCCCGTATCTTCCCCCAGTCACAAACTTTGACTGCGAGAGGTGCTTTGCTCCGGAAATGTGACTAGAAAGTGGCCAAAAGGTCCTGGAAGCGTGCAGGACTCATCCACGCAGAAGAGATCCTGTGGAAACATATGGATCATCCAGGTCACCCTCTGTGCTCCCCCTCTGCTGCCCTACATGCACGCTCACAAACATGCACCACAGGCCAGTCGTGGATTGGCTGCGTTACAAGTGAACCTTTTCCTTTTGGTGGAGGACGTTCACCGGCACATCAGCGGCCGTGCACACACACACACACGCAGTCCCAACTCTTCCTCATTAATATAAACCTGATAACAGGAGGAAGAAATCCTCCTGTGATACTTCAAAGACGGCGAACATGTACAGTTTGGTCTAGTTTCACATTAATGGGGATGTTTTCATTGGTTAGGAGTTATTCCACGGGAGCTTTTCCTGGCTGAGAAACAGAGAGGACGATTTAAAAAATGCCCATAATGGAAGATTTACAGAAAACAAAGTGTGAAATGATTGATCCCTTTCTTTAGATGGAGGTTGTTTCATAGCGGGACAGTTTGCCGTCTTCCTTCACCTTGAAACTGACCTTGTCTTTCTTTGCATTTATGGAAAACAGGACATGAACGTGCACTGAGACAGAAATAAGAGACAGAGGGAGAAATAAAAACAAATATAACTCAACTAAAAAAGATTCGGACGCCTCCTTCCTGAACATCTGAAATACAGATAAACTTATTTGGGGATTTATAACCGTGTTTGATTATTAGCAAGATCCGGCAAAAACTACACCAGGATGGAAAACCAGGAAACTTAGAGGTTTAGTTTTAGAGGAGTGGTATTTGTCAGCTTCACTTCGAACACGCTCATCACACAAACACTCGCGGCCGTTACACACATTGTGACCGAAAAACCATCGCAACCAGAAAATCGGTTAACTACATTCTCTGACACGCATTTCACATCCTTACATTTAACTTTCTCACAGCAATAAATGTATTAATTATGTCAAGATTTCACTCAAACTACTTGTGATGCTTTAATTTCCCTTTTCTGCCACATTAAAAGCTCCGAGGTGAAGCTCCCGTCACAAACCTCTGCAGCTTCCGCTCAGGCTCTGCTTGTACGGTGATGGAGGGTTTTATATCAAAACGTCATAATGACATATCTGTAGATATGTGGATTAGGACGAACAGATGACAGGAGCTTTGGCTTAGATTAGACGTGCCAGACGTCCATTTAATGATTTTCTTTACATGATTTCGCGTCTCTCTCTCTTTCCCTCTTTTCTTTTTCTATCTGGGTGACGATTGCACAACAACAGTGTGATTGTGATCACTGATTTTAGACACATGCAACCTGCAGGAAACACTCCATTAGTCTGGTATTACATAATGTCATATTCCTTTCATTTGACTATATCTTTTTGGGGCTTAGGTTTAGAATTGTAGTGTTTTCTGCTGGAATAATGGATTCTATTAATTGTTTTAAGCTTTGCATTTGTTTTTGCTTCTCAAAATCATCTAAATTTACCCACATGAGTTAAGAAATCATTTAATCTTTAATCAGACTTGAGAAAAGGGATCATCAGAATAAAATATCTAACATTTGTAGCAGTAAATGCTTCCCTGAATGTGATATATGTGAATAAAATACATGAATCACACACAGGGTGAAGGTGAAAAGGACTTTATCCATCATTTCATACATTTTTGTACCAGTATGTGAAGTGATTTGTCCATTAAAAATACTTTAAAACTGAATTAAATAAGCAGAAATTATTTGATCCTTCTTTTAAAACCTGCTGTAGGAGCAACATCCTTCCCTTTTTGATATTTGCCGCAGTTTTTCACGATTTTAAACCCTTTTCCGGACCCGAGCGACAGCGGACAGAGCGATGTGGACCACGTGAAAGGGGTCGGAGTGAGTTGATTGACACTTAGCTGTGCGGCCGCTCTCAACCTGGAGTTCAGGGCCGAGTCAACAGAGAGGGACGTCCACTTTTACATGCACACGGCTGTAATGAGCCACCTCGGCCGTCTCCCTGTCAGAGTTAAGACATAGAAGAAGATAAAAACATTCAATTAAGTCTAAATGCCTTTAAACACTGATCAGTGCTCATGTTTGAAGTTATGTACTTTCACGTGTCGTACAGCTGCACTTAAATTCGCTTTTCCCTCCATTTGTCCAGATGTGTTTTCCCATCATTTCCACGCCAGTGCTTCTGCACAACAGCAGCATCTTCTCATTGTTAGCTGCACATAAAGCGGGAGGATGGCACAAAAAGGGAAGAGACCTCAAGTTCTTCAAGAGCAATGCACGAGTCTTTTCTGTGGCGAGCGCCGAGCAGACGCAGGGAGAGATGGGAGGCGGGGGGGGCAGGGGTAGGTGGGGGAGCCATTTTGTGCACTGCATTGTCCAGCCGAGCGTAAAGCGTGATTAATTCAATAGCCGCCATAGAGGAGGAGGCTAGCAGCTCTGCAACGCCGAGCGTGACCCACTTTCCCCGTCAGATGTCATGAAAAATTCCCTGCTATCCCTCTCTGCGCTTCTCATTCGCCCCCATCGCCAACTTCCTGCCTGATTAGCAAAGAGACGATCAGTGGGAAATCACAAAAGTCGATGCACGTGCAGTACGTCTGAAGCCGTCAGTACAAGTGGACACGGGGCGGGAGAATTTAGATTTTTGTTTTAAAAAATTCAGACCCTAAAAAAAACTGCTGGAAGGTTTTAGCCCATCGGGGCAAATGAATCACGGGGCCTTGACCTAATTCTATTATGCTACAGGATGTATGAGCAAAAGTCGTGTCTAGGAGGACAACGATTCAGAACGCAGCTCTTAACGCTGACCTCCTTCGTCTCTGAGGTCCAACACGCTCGTTTTTGTTGACCTAAATCTACACAGCAGTATCCCAGAGTCTTAATCACGGCAAAGGGAGGCTCCTTAAGGATGAATATATATTTAAAGGGCAGTTTATCATCGTGCACGAGCGGGGGAAAGCGCGCACTAAATATAAATGTAGTCCGGGATCGTATATAAAAATAAATCCTGGCTCTGAAGTCACTTCTTTAAGAACTTCGTTGCCCCCAGAAACCTCACTCGGTCGTCTTGACGGAGGATGAATTCTGTGCCATCCATCATCAGCGTCAGCTCCAATCCCGTCCTCAGTCCCTCCCCCTGCCCCTGGAGAGGACCTGCACCGCTGGCTTGGGTCTTAAACCCGGATTAAGGCTTTTTATGTAATCTGGTCTCCTCTGGGAGATTGGAGAGACAGCTGGCAACAGAATCCCTGTCCTTATCTGTCGAACCTCCGCTGGCCTCCCACCGACGTGCATGCAGCGTAGATTAGAGCCGGGGCGATTTCTGGGGCCAGAAATTATTTGTTTTTTAACATATGTGCGGGTCCAGTTGGAAAAACATAAACACCTGATCAGCTCTCAGCGTGAACTGGAGCTTAAAACTGGTGAAATGAATGAATCAGAAACTGTTTTAATAACGAGTCAAGGTTCATTTTACACCTTTTAAACTCTCCTTGCTTCATTTGCAGGTTTAAATTATTTCAGCATTAAAATCAGCTGCAAGTTAGACTCAATTAAAAAAAGTATAAAGCAACAAACTTTATTTAACAAGTGACTAAACTACGTCCCAGGATGTTGTAGTGACTTTGTCCATCAAGTTTTTGGAGTTGAAACTGTTTCTCCTCACATTCATTTGAACACTTAAGTAAAAAAGGACTTAAAGTGTCAGAAAAGGAGAATATTCATAAATTTAGCATTATTTATAATCGTCCTTACACCACTGAACATGTCAGACATCTGATTTGACATCAAATCTGCTTTTATCAGTCGTGACAATCACATATCAATACTCTTCTCTTATCGATCAGAAATAAATAAAACTACCAATTGCACAGGGGAGGAGAAAAAATATATGTTTGTGTATATAAATTTCTATTTTCTCATAGCGACGGTGATATTATCAGTCTCTTCAGTCAAGGTCAACGGCTTCAGAAGCTTTTCTCTCCACATATGATCTTTCAGGGGCTTATTTACTTATTTTTACCAAACGTCTTTGAAACTCCTGATGGCAGAAATGATGAGAAATCTGTATGTTATCATTTATGTGTAATATTTATTATAATATGCTTTAAATCTGCATAATTTAAAAAGCTAATCATCATTTTTGTCATCACAGGAACCATTGACTAAATCAGGGGGTAAAAACAGGCAAAGAAATAAACATTTATTATGTATAAATAATAAAAATGTACCAGATTAACGTGACTGCTCCTCATGTTAATAAACACCCACTGTCAGAGTCAGATTACAGACTGAAGCGCCCTCTAGTGGTCACTACGCAGCGCTGCCTGACTCATCCCTTCACCTGTCAGTTTGAGGCGCTCCGGCTGGATATAAATAAATATAACTCTCGACTGCAGAGACATATGCTGACCTACATTTTAATGGCATCGAGGGGAACACGGCTTTTATCTGTAAATTCTCACGACAGCAGTAGATGTGTGACGTCATTATTCTATTAAATTTAACATTTAAACTATTCAAAGATCTTCTATGCTACCTTGCAATTTCACATAGATGTATTTATTTCTGTTTTAATCCGGCAGGTGACCGGTTGGCTGACTCCACCATCCCACTCGCGTTGGCCCTTGAACCTCTCTCACGTGACCACGCCCCTTATTCCTTCACATCCAATCCCGACATGGAGCCCATTAAGGTCCAATCAGAGGGTGGACTGAATGTGACCCTCACCATCCGGCTGCTGATGCACGGAAAGGTAATAAAAAAACATCTTAAACTCACCTTCCTAGTCTATAACTTTCTATAATTATCTGTCAAAAGAAAGCTGCTGATTTCTAAAGGTCCCTGCGGCTGAAATTCACCTGACGATGTTGTGTTGTGTTTGTGCAGGAGGTTGGAAGCATCATAGGAAAGGTATTTATCACCCACACGACAAAACAGACCATGTTAACCATCATCTTCACCTGGAGGAAACACACCGAGCATCTCAATGTGGTTTCTTTTCTTTCAGAAAGGAGAAACGGTGAAGAAAATGCGTGAAGACGTGAGTTTAACATTCCTCCAAATATTCTACTAATAATTATAAACTCATCACAGCTCTTAGTGGTTCATGGTTTATCTTTTTGTGTGTTTGCTCTGCAGAGCGGAGCCCGTATCAACATCTCAGAGGGAAACTGCCCTGAGCGGATAGTCACCATCACCGGGCCGACAGACGCGATCTTCAAGGCCTTTGCCATGATCGCCTACAAGTTTGAGGAGGTAGTAACGTGTTTCTCAGCGGTGGAGGAAGAATTCACATCCTTTACTTTTAAAACCACAAGTAAATCCTGCATTTTAGTATTTTATCTGCAGGAAACAGACGATTTCGACCTGTAACGAAGGAAGAATCTCAAAAAACGTCTCGTGTGTTTTGTGCAAAAATCCGGGTACACGATCTCACCTAAATTCCACCAGAGCTGTGCTTTAGCAGGTTTTCTGACTCACACCCAAATGGAATACAAAGCAGGCTTGGCCTTGTTATGTAGGACAGAAATGTGCTGATCTAACCTTGCAGCACTTTTTGAAAGAGCGCCAGTTCTGTGTTTTGATTTGCCCGACCGAGCCAAAGTGTCAAAACACTACACGCAGACCTGAGCCAGGGATGAGAGCGTACGGGCCAGACGTGGAGGGACAGAGCTAAGAAGGGCGGACACACACAATAAACTATGCATTTATATTGTTGCTGTATAAGGAACTTTTTGCTTTTACGTTTGAATTCTCTATATCTGATGAAACCTGTGTTTTTTCCACTCCTCCCCCTCAGGATATAATCAATTCCATGAGCAACAGTCCAGCCACCAGTAAACCGCCCGTTACCCTGAGGCTCGTCGTCCCGGCCAGCCAGTGCGGCTCCCTCATCGGGAAGGGAGGCTCCAAAATCAAAGAAATGAGAGAGGTAGAGAATAAAGAAGCACACGTTTTCTTTTGTAGCGTAAAACCAGGATATCGTGATATTCTTACGTCGCATTTAAACGATCTAAAGTCTGTTTATCTTTGTTTCCTTCTCACCTCCAGTCCACAGGGGCTCAGGTGCAGGTTGCAGGGGACATGCTCCCCAACTCCACCGAGCGGGCGGTGACGATCTCCGGGGCCCCAGAGGCCATCATCCAGTGTGTCAAGCAGATCTGTGTGGTGATGCTGGAGGTACAGAATGGAGGGGGATACATAAACAAGGGAACAGTATTAACAGGGATTACATTAGAAGATATAAATCTGATATACTAACTCTCCTCATAAAGCTGTTATCTTTATAGTGAGGATATCATATTGTTATCGTATTACAAAGAGAAGAAATGCATTGAACAGCTGTATGTATTAATAATGCGGTTCAGTATATGAAAATCTTAAGGATTATATTTAAAACAGTTTAAACTGATGTGTCCAAACCTGTCCTGTAGTAAAATGTGCTGTTATTTACTATAATTTCACTTCTAGTGCATTTGTTTGATTGTATGAATTTTGCCAATCATTACTTTTGACGCATTTCTTTCATCAGACACCTAAACACACACAGAGGAAGTTATTTTTTATCAATAAGAGGAAACACTCTCCTGCAGTAACAAAGAAACAAAGACGACTCCAGAGGGAAAAATCATCAGCTCGTGTATTTGATCTTTTTGGGTGACGTGTTATTCAGAACTAGAACGAGTCTCAGTAGAGAACAAACGGTCCCCTTGTATTAAAACAAGCCTCATTTCTAAACTCACATCACTTACGTTTGGCTCTAATGTTTTATTTGGATCCACACGGACACTAAGCGTCATCAAGATCCTGAAAAAGTCAAAAACCTTCTCACAATGATAAAGAAAGTGATTAGGAGATTCCTGGATATCGCCCCCGGGTTGGAACTCCTTTAAAGAATCTCATCACGGGGTGAGAACACACAACCTCCTCGGCGGACGTATTAAAAGAAGCTGAAGAATGTGATGATTCGCCTCAGATCTGTGGCGGCTGCGTTACGGCTGCTGCTCTCGGCGGGAGGCTTAGTGCCGGAGAACCTCGGCCGACACTGACTGTGAATAAAACTCACCCAGCAGATCAATACAGCCGGTGCTTACTTGGCTGTTTTTAACTCTGGAGCGCTGCTGTTTTCCTCCCTGACTCCTTCACTGCAAACTGAATCCACTCCCTCGCAGATACATGTCACCCTCAGGATAATGCTTCTGATCTCTGGGCTGCACGCTCTCTCTAGTTGTCTCTCTTTTTCTCGCACCATTAATTTGAACTATCTGCGCAGCCCGTTCTCCATTGGGCCGTCACGATGGCACCAACCGTGGATACTAGGAGATATGTGACCTGAGTGTAAGTCTCTAGAATGTGGACCCGATATCTCAGAATCAGTATGTTGAGTCATCATTATCCAGTTGAAAGTGGTGTTCCAGGTAAATCTGCGTTTAGTCGTGCACTGATTTGGAGTTTTTTACGTCAGCATGCACACACGGTGAAGAGCACTTCTGTTGGCCGTCTTCCCCGAGGCACTGTCCCTCTGGTCTCACTTAATGCAACGTCTTTCTCTCTCTCTTTCTGTGCCCTCCCTTCTTTCTCTCTTGCTCTAACACTCTCTCCACGTCTCACTCCTTCTTCTACCCTCCTCTGCTCTCCTCAGTCCCCACCGAAAGGTGCCACCATCCCCTACCGCCCCAAGCCTGCCTCCACCCCTGTCATTTTTTCAGGTGGCCAGGTAAGAGCAGACCCACTGGGGGCGTCCACAGCCAACCTCAGCCTCTTACTGCAGCACCAGCCACTGCCTGTTAGTGTCACACCAGGTTTTACTCACTTCTCCCCCCTTTCCTCACTCCCCACTGCCCCCCCCGACTAGCATGAACCCATCACTGCTGTTTACTGTGCCCCTCACTGTCGCCCATCACCCCCCCCAGCCACTCACAGCAGAACTGAGATAAAACACAAGGAGGGAGAAATGGAAACTTGGCCAACTTACCTTTTAATTATGAGAAGAGGTGGAAGGATGCTCGTGATCTTCCATGTTCAACCTAAACAGACAAAAACAACCTTATGTTAGTTATGAAAAATACTGCAGAAACATTTATTACTTTTATCACAGTTCACACACAGTTTGTAATGTAAACACAGGTGACCTGGCTTTAATAAAGTGTCCTATCTTACCTGATAGATGAATTACTTCAGCTCTATAGTTCAGTATCTCCATTAAATTGCTGATTGTTAAATTATTTTATTCTTTCACATGTTCTCTGCTGCTTAAATAACAGAATTTTGTGTGATCAATATTAAAAGTAGAAATTAAAACAATAAAAACTATCAGAGACTCAATGCAAATGGACTAAAAACACTATAAACTGATAAATTAACCTCCGATTGGCCTTTTGCATTCATTCCTACTTATATTAATTAATTAATTGCGTTAGTTTAAGAGTCAAACTGTTTGCAAACTGAACAGGAATGAACTGTGTTGATGTGGAAACACAGGCAGAAACATAGTGTGTATATAAAGTTATATACACTTACATAGAGTGTGGGTAGAAACAACACGGTAGTTGTGTTGTGTTAAAATCATATAAACACACAGAGCGCAGAGAAACGGAAGTAAACATGAGCAGAGAGCAGGCCACTGATTGGCTGTTTGAGGACAGGTGAGTGAACCAGGTGCGCTGCAACAATAAATACTCAGTAGAGACATCTAGCGGCCTGGATGTTAATTACAGGCGACAGTAGAAATAGGAACATGATTATTATTCAAATGATCGCTGATTGATTAATCAATTAATGAACTAGCTGCTTCAGATCCTGTTCAATCAGCTGCTTTCCTCTCATATTCACCCTCAATTAACAACTTTCATTTTATTCTATTGTATTTATATTCTATTCTGTTTTTCTTACTTAAGTAAGAATTTAAATTATCATATTTAGTTCAATGCTTTAAAATATAGAAGACAGAGAAGAGCAGTAAATAAAAAAAATCGGAAACGCAATAAATAACTTGATAATAAACTAATTGAGTATAAAAACTTCGCTCAGTTGTGATGTCTGTGGCCTCAATGAAGCACAGGTCAAATCACATTACTCCTCTCAGGGCCGCTCCCTCCCTCCCCCCCCACACTTCCCCACTGTCTGCGTTGTCCCTTATTGATTTAGTTCAACTGGATCTGATTGATGAATAGAACGAGAACATGACAGGAGTGTTTGCTGCATGAATTTATTGTAATGTGTAAAAAATATAGTGTAAATAAAGAGTTGTAGAAAAGTCATTTATTTAATTACATTTAGTTTTTTTGCCTTATTTCTTTACATATTTAATATTTAACGTGTTTAATTAAAAGTCAGTATTTATGTGCTTGTCCTGATGAGATGAGAACGTGACAATAACCTCTTCTTCTCGTGTTTACAGGCTTATACCATTCAAGGACAGTACGCCATCCCTCATCCTGACGTGAGTGCTAACCCCACGAGGCAGTCCACGCTGCAAACCTCTCTCTCTGAGTTGCAGACTCTTCTTACTCTCTCTCCACCCTTATTAATATTAATTGTTAATATTAATACCTCTTTATTTTTTCTGACATGTAAATCCTCTATCTTTTCTGACTCTTGCCTCCCAGCCCTCTTCTCGGCACTGAACCTCAAAGGGCTTGGCCTGGTGGCTGCTGCTTTCCTGGGAATTTGCTTGAAACTTTATCACAACAACACTTTTAATTGGTTTTTTTTAAATGTCAGTCGACACAAAGCATTTCATTCAAGATCAGAACCAGAAGACAAACAATGAAAGAACTGAAGAAATCGATTTAAAAAGCTGCCGTTGCTGTTGCATCTCGCAGAGTTTACTAATTGGACAAAAGCCTTAAGCCTACTTTAATCAAAGTGTAAGTCTACTTTAATTGTAAGTCTACATAGATACTTAGATTCTAAAAGTATATATGTTTTGGAATAATCAGGAATATGGTACATGCACGGTCAATTTCAATAGCTATTAATTAATCAGTTTAAATATGGAGGGCCCTGGTTCTACAATGGGACGATTGATGGAAGGCTTAACAGTAACTAAGGTGGGCGGGGCTTGCAGGACACAGTCTTCTCCAGCATCATCCCAGCATCAGGCCAAGTCCTTCATGAGCTTCTCCTCTTCTTCTCTCTCTCTCTCCCTCTCTCTCTCTCTCTGTCTCTCTCTCCCTCTCTCTCTCTCTGTCTCTCTCTCCGTCCTTCACCTGTCTGTGTTGTTACTTCTCCTCAGAATCCTCTTTTTACTCTTGTAGCATTTCGGACAGAGCTGTGTGTGCGTGTCTGTGTCAGCGTGTGCGTGAGTGTGTTTTTAACGATGACCTCATAGCACTGCTGTCCTCCTCCTCCCCCCCTCAGCAGTTGAGCAAGCTCCACCAGTTGGCTATGCAGCAAACCCCCTTTACCCCCCTCGGACAGACCACCCCTGCCTTCCCCGGTACGTACCCACCTACACGACGACCCTTTTTTACCAAAGCTCCTTCTCTCGTTTTTACCTGTAGAGACAAACACAATCTCTTCCTCCTTTTCTTCTCTTTCTCTTTCTCTTCCTGTCTCTGTCCTTTCTCTTTCTTCTTCTTCTTCCTGTCGTTCTCCTCCTAACGGTCTCTGTGGTGCACTGCCATTGACATGGCCTGCTGGTGGTCTGCTCGTGTTGATGTTGAGGGTTCTTATGTTCTTTGCTTTTCCCTGAGCATCCTTTTCTTTCAACGATTCAATAGCCTCAGAGTGTTGTTGCTTCTTTTCATCCAGAGTAGAATTCACATTGTCAGGTGACAGTTATTTTATACAGTGAGTGAATGTAGGCTCTGCTCAGGGCTGAGCCAGAGCTGCCGGTCAATAGCCAGGGAATGAAAAGCCTCCAGGAGCGAACTTCATCATTGTTATTCACTCCCTAAATGTGCCAAACTCTATTTCCTTCCCTCCTCTCTTTCCTGTCTGATTCCTGTCTGATCCCAGCAGCAGGTCTGGATGCCAGTAACCAGGCCAGTACTCATGAACTCACCATTCCCAATGATGTGAGTACATTTGTCATCACGTGCACAATATCCGCTTGTGACTACGATAAGGGTTTTGTTTGGATCTTTCAATTTGCTGAGATTTACAGAGATTCTTTCTCTTTTTATGAATATTTCCCCCCTTAATTCAAAGAACAGTTTATATATCCACATAATATTCTTTTTACAAAGGGTTAGCTTTCACATGAGAATGCAAAAATGACTAGAAAGGTACAAACAAGCATAAAGTCTAAATTAAAGATACGTCAAATAGCAGAGAAGAATATTTTGAGATTGCAAGAACAACAGCAACCAAAGTCCATATTTAGAAGAATCGGCAAATGTGTCCTCGTACCAGAAAATGAAGAAGTTACACTTGTCAGGAACTAACTGCGATCAAACCCCAAATTCACAAATGTTGGCCCACAATGTCAAAAAACTGTGGCTGATTATCTTTCAACGTTTCTTCCTGTTGAAGTTTCCACAAACACAACGTGACAGCAGATCAGCTACTGAGATTCCTTCTCCACGGCGGAGATGTAGCACAGCCAAAGGCAGTGGGCTGTGTAAAGTGAATGTCCTAAATAGAAAAGACTTGTTGGGCCCAAGAAAAAGTTAAAAACAGAAAAGCTGAGGATGACTGGTCGTTGCTCACATGCGAAAACGTCACAATGTTTGCATCTGTGTCCGTCTCGTGCTCTGGTCATCCTAAGTCCAACCCCCATTTTCTTCCCAGCTAATAGGCTGCATAATCGGACGCCAGGGAACCAAAATCAACGAGATCCGTCAGATGTCTGGGGCGCAGATCAAAATTGCTAACGCCATGGAAGGGTCATCGGAGCGCCAGATCACCATCACAGGGACCCCCGCCAACATCAGCCTGGCCCAGTACCTCATCAACGCAAGGTCAGCACTCAGGGGACCGGTGGTTAGAGTCTGGTCCTGTAAAGATTAGGACTCTAACTCTCGAGTTTGAGGTTCTGCGTCTTTACTTGCTGTGGCTCAATTACTGCAGGTCACATTTACAGTTTCAGAAAGAGAAGCTGGGTGATAAACGCAGCTTTAGGGTTCGTTAAAGTTTAATTTCTCCTGCTTCAATCTCCTCCTGTAGGTTCAGAGACGTGGCGGCCATGTGGAACGACCCATCTTCCATGACCACATCCTGAGATCCCTGACTGGCTCCTCCGTTTGGCCCCTTCCAATGACTGACTACCGCAGACAACCCTGATGCTGCCCTTCGGACTCTGGCTCTGGCTCTCCGAAAAAAAAGACCCGACCACCTTCCCCGCCCTGGTTCAAAGTTGTTTATACATCGGGGAGGGTTCGGTGCTCGCTTATATTTCAGAGAGCCACATTAAATCTTTAAAAAAAACTAAAAAAAAGAATTACAAAAAAGAAAATCTCTGTTGATTAGTTTTTTTTGTTTTTTTTTCTAGAGAACTGTTGAAGCATGTTGAATGTTTATTAGGAACAACTTGTGTTAATCTTTCTTTTCTTTCTTTTTCTATCTCTTGCTTTTACTCTTTCTCTCTGTCAGTGCTGCGTCATAGAACATTTAAAAGTATCAGACGTGCTCGTAAAAAGATTGAACTTTTTTTTTTTGTAGAAACGTAGATATTTGCATATTACAGCTGCTCAGTGATGCTATCGGCAGAGTGTGTGGTGGGATGTAGCCAAATTATCAAATTCTGATAATATATTTTGGAAAAAAAAACAAACAATTGGATTGTTCTGCGTTTGTCCTAATTTGCATCTTTGTCTACTCACGAATCCAATCTCTACCCATGACTCTTTGCTGCATCACATGACCCTTTTAAGCCAATGGTATCACTCCTAGAGCCTCCCTTCTCGTGTTCATCTCCTATATTTACATTATTGCTTATATTGCATGTGTTCAGTGTCGTATCATTGTGTATTTGAGGAAGCCTGTTCAGTGTACACGTTCCTTCAAACGTTATTATTATATCTTCGTGCTCCTTGTTCTTTTCCCCAAACTTTTTCAGCATTTCTGGCCACTCACGTCGAGTCCTACTCCCTGCCCAGACGAAAAACTTTCCGCCATAGCCTCCTTCTATCAACACCGATTATTAGTACATAGATGCATGAATGGGAATTAGTGAAAAATCAGTGGCGTAAACACTGACTGAAAATTTAAAATGATTGTTTACTAACGTATTACTATACTGTATCTGTTTTGTACGAGGACTATTGTGACTTAGCACATTAGTCGACTACGCGGCGCTCATGCAATAGACTATTCAACACTTTACTCTGGACTGCCTCTGATGTGGGAGGAATTAGTTGGACTTAAAAACCAAGTGTTGCGTCCAAACCTTTCAGCTTCCTTCCCTTGTGAACGGGGAGCTATTCTCTGGGTTGCCTGCAAAACAGAAAGAAATAAGGATCTCGGTCCTCGTGGAAGCTCTCGAGGGAAAAGCCAAAAAAAACAAGGGAGAGAAGCCGAATCTCACGGCGAAGCAGCCTGAACGTTTGGACGAAGCCGAATGGTATTTTTGGGGCCAAAGGAATGTTCAGGGGTTCATTGGGGGGGAACCCACGGGGTCTGGGCGGACGTGACCACTCAGTCTCTTTTTCACGATTGTTCATCTTGTCATGTTCTTTTCGTTGTCACACGGTTGATTTGACGCTTTAGGTTTGAATGTCTTTTTATTGTCGCAACTATGTCAGCAACTTAAATTGTTTTTCTTTAAAAAAGGACAGGTTGGATGACAGTTTCCTGCTTCACTGGTTTTCAGTAGAACCAGCATGTATTTATTTATGGTGTGGTGATGCACATATGACTTTTTGTCGATCATGAAACTTAAGCTAAGTTAGTTTTGTCGTAGTGTGGTTCATTTGAGAGGGAGGGGGGGGTGGATGGTATTCGGTGCGATTCAGCGTTTCAACCATCCCACGCGTGTTCTACTCATGACGATGCTCTAAATAATATTGGACGGCTTGACTCATCTCATTCACGAGCTTCAGCTGAGCTCAATTCAGCGTTGACGCATACAAACAGCTGTTGAATGTTATTGTCGAATCACATTATCTACTCTCCAACACACACGCCACTTCTTTTGTTTTAGTTCCAGGAGCCTACACTGCGCCCAAAGGAGAAGTTTGACATTTTGGGAGATCGAGAGTTGGACGAGACAATTCCGTACCACACTCATGTCTGTACGCTAAACACTTGAGATACACGGGGAGTGACGATTAGATCTTTTAAAACTGACTCATCTCTTTTTTCGTCAAAGCACGAATCGGCTTTGACTCAACTTCGCGTAAAAACTGGAAAAGAAATTCGTCCAAAATGTCAAATTTGTCTTTTAAGGCTTTGATGGCATAAACGTGATCATGTAAATGGACCAAATGCTGTATCAGTATACTGAACGGTGCATAGTCAGCGATTATTCTGCAATAATTCTTACATTTCGATGTGAACTCAAATAGTAGTGCTAGCATTCATATTATGGATTTGTGTTTCTTTTTATTTTTGACTCGTCATAGCTTGTACTTCAATGGGAATGTTTGTCGAATCAACAATCTTAAAATTAGGGGTTTTCTGGCAAACTTTTTAGCTTTGGAACAGTTCGCCGGAACCTCAGAGGTCGTTCTCCAAAACTGTAACAGCAAAGAACATCCTCGAGGGGCATCATGGCTTCTATACAACTTTGACGGTGCATGTGAGAGTTTGCTGAAAAACGTGGATGATCAACAGCCGCTGACGGGTTTCACGGCACATGCACCTGACAGATTCATCGTTGTATAATATGAACTGGATTGCTAACAGGAATATTGTAAGTGATGGCAATGTGATTTCAATAACATCAATATTCATGTGTTACTCAGTGTTTGAAAACCGTATTTACATTTGTGTAGGCGAAACGCCTGAGTATACAAACCAACTGCAACTAATGCAATAATAGGGTGCAATGTGCAATTATTTATTCAGTTATTTAGTTATTAGCATAGATACATGAGAGCTGTGTAGCTTGCTGGGCTTTTATTTTATTTTATTTTTGTTTTATAACTTTCCATGTGGCAGCAACAGCAGGAAAAAAAAGGAACGACTAGACATGTTTTTTTTGTTTTCTCAGCTTTTTTGTGTGTATTGCAGTTTGGGGAAAAAAAGTGATAGAACTTTGTAACTATTTTCAATTGATTTATTTGCTATGTGCAGATCTATATTAGTTGTGAGTAATTACATAGGTATTAATTTCAAAGTGTTGGTAAGTATAAAAACAAATAAAGTTTCATTTTTTCTTTCTGTGACTTGTTTTGCTCTGGTTTCTCTTTGCTGCTTCTCACGGAAAACGACCACTGTCTTTATTTCTGCTAATAAGACTTGAACTGAGCAGTTGTGAGCATCAAGGAGGTGAAAAGTTCAGAGACAACACAGGATTGTTAGAGTTCTTTGGGTAAAATATGTTGTTCTGCTCCCAGGTTGGTTCTAAAGCTGAAAACATAGGTTCTATAGGTTCATTCTGGTGCGAAGGGGAGCGCCGCACTTTCAACAAGACAAATGCTGGTTCCTGGGTTCAGGGCAAGATTCAAGGGGGAGTTTTTCCTAGAGAGACAACGAGCTGATAAATGGTTAGCTGACTAGAATTCAGCGCAGAGCTTTGCAGTGTGTGTCAGAGTTTATTGGGCTGTCACTGCGAGCCTGACGGAGGAGGCAGTGAAGTTAAAGGAGTTTGTAAAGTTGCAAACAAACAGTATCGCCACAGTGAAGTTCCCTATTATATCATGAATGTTCCTCAATCTTTAACAATAAAGAAACTTCCTCTTCAACGTAATTCTAAAGTACAACCCAGACGGCTCTGAGGCTCGACCTTAACAAAGAGGACGTCTACGCTGTGCATCAGCCGGTTCTCACCTCAATCAATTTACCCTCAATAACGGCTCAATGAGGATTTGTCCGACTGGGCTCGCACATAACATGAAGGCAAGGCTCTGCCCTTGTGCTGGCGTGGACGGAAAGTTGGAGTGGGTCCATGCTCTCACTCAGCATCGCCGCGAGCTGCAAACAGACAACCTTCTGTATAATGCAAAGGGCTGATGTCCACGAGGGAGACGACGTGCAAATCCCAGAAGTTGCTGCAAGTGTCTCAAAAGTAGTGAGTCACAGATATTCTGACCTTCTTCCTTTTCCACTCAGAGCTTGTGAATGAAAGCATTCGGAAGCGAAGTGCGCTCCGGCTTCAGAGAGGTCGGTTTGTACTGTGGGGCGACTTTCAGAGGAAGACTTCACAAAGTCGTCTGAGGTGAAAACCAGGAAGAGGACGCAGAGGGGACAGAATCGCTGAGTGTGATTTTTGAAAACCATCACAATAAAGCAAATGGAAATGCTTGACTAGTCAATAAAATCTATTTAAACGTTTAATATGCAACTTCGGCCACTAGGGGTCTCTCAATCAAAACAATAACAAAAGACCTAGTTGATGACATCGTGAAGCAGCGTGGGATCATGGGAGTTTACTGGACACGTTACACATTCTTTAACTTAAGTGCTTTTTGATGAAAAGTTTTTGCGTTTGCAAGTCATAGTTTCATTTCCTTTCGTCTGCATCAAACGAACAGAGACAGGAATAAAGAGATGATTTAAATTAAATGTGCAAAGGTGGAGGAGACGTCCTAAAACCTTCACAAGACGCTCAGATGTCATTTATGGATGCAAGTGAGCATGAAATTTAAATTTGATACATCAGTGGGTGCAGTAATATGAGCAGATGATAAGTAAACCACACAAAAGGTCAGTCGCAGAAATTAATTCAAATATATTTTTCTGAAGAAATCAATCAATTATTTAGTCCAGTAAATATCAGAAACGTCCCAAGTTGGTAAAGGACCAAACTTTTCTCAAAAGGTTTCTCATTTAGTTCGATTAGTTACATTTCATTATTGACCGAGTATGAAAACGACGATAAAGTTTGTGCTGAATAAGAGTTTGAGTCGGAGGTGAAGCTTCTGGCAGGACTGGCAGTGATGAGAGCGAGCAATGAGACTGTCTGCACACGCACACACACACACACACACACACACTCTGCTGCAGAGCTGCACTGACAGGAGCTCGTAAGCTGACGTTAAAGTGTTGGACGCCGGCTCCTGAACCGGCTGCTTTCTCTCCGTTTCACCGGAGACGTGTGTTTATTTATTTGCAGAAGAATGAAGGATGAATTTCTTCTTCTTCTTGTCTCTGCTCATTTTATTCCTGGATGTCAGGTGGAACAGAAGAATCTCCCCTGAGACTGTGGAAGCTTATCTGAGGCGGACGGAGTGAAGCTTGGAGGTAGGTGCCGACTCTAATAACAATATACTCTCACTTCTCTTATTCTTATTGTTTCCAGGAGGGGGTTGAGCCGCATGTGCACACAGATGATATGAATATATATGACTACAAAGATACTGTATGTTATAATTTACACAATTATTGACGTTCCACTGAGAACTTATACCTTAAATTATATTAAAATCATTTTCCTTAGCATCTTTAGCTTGTTTATAGTGTTTCTAGGGCTGCAAATATTAATTTTCATCATCAATTAATCTGTTGATTCTTGCTGAGAATAATTATTCACTAACATTTGGGTTTTAGTGCAAAGTGACATCTTGCCAAAACAAGTCCTAGAAAATGTCACAGAAGAATAAGAAATATAATTTTGGGTTTAAACACCAATGATTTTATCTCCTTTATTATAAAATAAGTAGATTTACAATTAAAATATCCTGTTTTCTTTATCGTGCCCCTATAATATTCTCAATAGGACTCATATTGTCTATAGTTCTGGGTCTTTTTGCACCTCCAATACTTTTTCTATCATATTCCTGCACCGATGAAGTTTTTATCTGATGAATATAAATATAATTCTCGGACTCTGACTTAAGGGGAAATCAATAAGTGATTCAGAGCAACTCCTCTGACATTAATTGTCTTTATCAAAAGATGCTCATCAGCTGTTCTGTGCGTTATTATCTCGCAGAAAAACGCATCGTGTCCTGTACTCGTTTAAATGTACATCCTGACCTTCACCGCTCGCACACACATCACCGCTCGTCTGACTTTTCATTCTATTTAATCACAAATCGCTGTTTTCAAAGTTCATCTGCTGCATATTGATGAGCCCGCACCTTGTTTAACGCTCCGTCATTTTCTCTCAGGGGGGGGGATCTTCCGTGAACGGAGCCAAACCATAGAAACGTGCCATTGTTATGATAATGCTGAACTTCACTACCTTCCCCTCAGAGGAGGACGGAGTCTGAGGAGGAGAAATTTGTCTCAATAGGTGTTTTGTCCACGATGGCACCGGAAAACTGACGACATAAAAACGACGAGGTGAGAAGAATTATTCTTCAAAATCAAAAACAAAGAAATTGCTGAATATGAGAAACCTTTCGTGAACACTTGACATTTTCTTTATCTCACCTTTTCTCTTTGCATCTTATTATCCATCACAGGTTTCTTTGAATCAACCAGGACGAGCTCTACAACCCTGGAGACATTATGACTTCGGTGTGACCGCCCGCTAATGGGGGCCTCTCGATGGTGCAGTTCATCCGTAAAACCTCCTTCCTGTGCTTCTCTAGTGGGCACACTGTGCCTCCTGTCGTCCGTCATGCCTGCGTCTGCCTGCCCTAAGACCTGTCACTGCACGGAGAGAAACGGCGTGGTGGTGCAGTGCACCTCGCGCAACCTGGAGAGCATCCCGCCGAACTTGCCCCATGACACTGTTGTCCTCTTGCTTTCGTCCAACCGCATCAAACACGTCACAAAGGAGGCGTTCATAGACCTCCGCCGCCTCAGGGAGCTGGACTTATCTCACAACGCCATCGAGAGCGTGGAGGCCGGCGCCTTCCAGGGGATTTCAGAAGGCCTGCGGAGCTTGGATCTTTCAAACAACCACCTCAGCAGCCTCCCGAAGGACACGTTCGCCAAGCTCCACGCTCGCATCCGCCTCTCCCACAACCCCTGGCACTGCGAGTGCTCTTTGCAGGAGGTGCTGAGGGAGCTGAGGCTGGACCCCGAGACCATCAACGAGGTCAGCTGCTACACGTCGGTGCAGGAGGAGTACGTGGGACAACCGGTGATCCAGGTCCTGGACTCGGGGATCAACTTTTGCAACTTCCACCACAAGACGACAGACGTGGCCATGTTTGTGGCCATGTTCTGCTGGTTCTCTATGGTGACGGCGTACATCATTTACTACATCAAACACAACCAGGAGGACGCCAGGAGGCACATGGAGTATTTAAAGTCGCTGCCCAGCACCTCGCACGTCAGCAAGGACTACGACACGGCCAGCAGTGTGCTCTAGAGTGGGTTTGAAAGGACCAGCTGAACCGATGAATACAGATGAACGTGCACCGATGAATATGTTTCCAGCATATAAGGAACAGTGATAACAGCTTTGAAGCAAGTGATAAAACCGCTGTGATATATGCAGCACAAGGCACAGAGACGCATCATCATCAAGCTGTGGATTAAAAGTAGCAGCAGAATCTTTAAAAGCTGCTAAATGAAACTTTTAAACTTGTTAAAAAGTTGCTGAACAGGTGACGAGCAGGAAAAACAGCCTCAGCATCTCAATTAGTTTCCGTTATCTCTAAGCTGAATCTTTAAGGTGTGAATTTATGCACAGAGTGAACAGAGTCTCTTCAGTGTCGTAGAGATCAGATAAGATTCAGTTTATCAGTCCCACAGGAAGAAGTTAGCAGCAGGAGAAACACAAGGTTAGGTGTATTAATCATAGACTGTAAATAAAGATCCTCAGTATTTCTGATAAGTTTGGTTTCATTAGTTATTTGATGGTATAAAAAAGCGGTGAAACGTCAAGATTGACAGATGAGGCCGACTCCCGATTGGTCGAGCACGTTATGTCATCGACTTCCTCCCTCCCTCCAGAAACCAGCTACAGGAAACTTACAGAATCGCAGCTGGAGCAGAAGCAGCTGCCCGGCTGCTGTCAGGGCGCCAAGCAGGAGGGCGTGAGGCGTTCCCCCGTAAGGATAAAAGCTTGGCCGGCGTCCAGGCATCATCTCAGGACAGGGTCTGCAGAAATATCACTTCTAAATATTAAGTAGATTTATTAGCGTAAAGCTTTACGATGTATTTGAAAATAGTCATTTCTCGCCAGTAGCAGAGTAGCAGAGAAGGAAAAGTAAATTTTAGATAAGTTATCTGTTAAATTCCCTGTGTCCTTCTTAATGTAAAGACTTTCTATGTTTTATAACCGATAAAGGATTTGATGTTCTGCTTCTCCTACATCTCACATTTAAGGTGGAATTGCCGCCAGGAATCAAATTCTTGACACTTTTAGTTTATTTACCATCCTTGGTAAATAAACTAAAAGTCTTATTCTGGTAATGTTAAATCTAAAACACGATGGAATATATGTTTGTTTCATGTATTTAATTCACTAACATTAAAGCTTCCTCATCAGTCCAACAGGTCTGATGTCATTGCTGCTCTTTTCTGTCTCTTCATTGTTTCTTGAACGATGTTTATGTCACACGCTTTTTCACCTCCACAATAAATAACTTTTATTTTAACCAAAAAACATCTGCATCAAGTCATCTGCTCCAGTTCTTCCTATTATTATAAATAACACCCACAGCTCCAGATATCGAAGTCATATATCTTCAGCTGCATAGATCTGGATTTAGGCAGAATATTAATATGTGTCCTGCAGCCCAGAAATAGTTCCATCCTGCTTATACATAAATCTAAAGAGGCTCGTTCGATTTAGCGTCTCACACCGAGTCCATTTATAAAATCACGTGAATGACTCGATTCATTTCTTTTCTCTCTCAATGCTACAAAATCGCGTGTGACAAACCTGTGCTCGTCATATTTTTGTGCGATATCTGAAACTGACCTTGACGTCTCTCAAAAAAACTTCACCTGCAGTTTCACTCCTGTCAAACGGTCACAACATCAATAACACTTTGTCTTACGAGTCCCGAGGCTCTGTAGCGTTCATCATAACGAGCCGAGTGTCATTAATTAGTCGGATACAGTTGAGGTCAGCGTGTCTCCCTGCGTCCGAGTCCAGAGCGCCACTTTCAGCTACATCTCGCCACCCGGGCGGCGCTCCAGCACGTCACTGTCATCATCACCTCTCAGCTTCTTCAGCTAAACGCTCAGCTGAGTGATTCACGGTGCCACTGATCTCCTCCTCCGTCCAAGTCTGTACATTCTCCTCAAATGTGTTGGTTTATTAATGTTGTATTATTCAGTCTTCGTACTCCGACCCATCACCGTGTCAGTGATTTATGATCTGAATTTTCCTGCTACGAAAAGGTGGGATAAAAACTTGTTTGAGGAGATTTAGCATTTCTCTACCGATCAGCCGGAAGGCCGACGTCACTCAGTAACGACCTTCAGTGGAATAGAAAAGAGGAGAATGTGTTTGCATTGTGGTTTTATTTCCTCTCTAATCACTGTCGGGCAGGTTTAGGGCTCTTTCACAGTTAATGAATTAAATTTAAAAGTGTTGTGACCTGATACGGAGCCTGAACTTCCCCTGCAGCTGCAACATAACATCATGGATCTGAAAGGTGAAATCCACTGCTCATTGTGTGACCGCGTGGGCTAATGGACAAGAATCAGAAGATCGAGGGTTTAAGTCCCTTCATGGTTGGAAAATGAGATTATAAATCATACTTCCTGTAACTGTAACATTAATACCTTGGAAATGACACTGGAGCTTTCACCAAGAAACTACAACATAAAACCACTGATTAAATAACACACTTGGTCTAACAATACACACACACAAACACACAAACACACACACACTCACCTTTATCAGTCAGAGCTTCTTCCCGGTTCACTGATCAAAGTTCAGGCTTCGGCTGCAGAGACAGAGAATGAGAAGATGTTTGTTCCCTTCAGCCGTGACACAAACTCTTTCTTTCTTTAATCACAACTTCATTTAACACTAACTTATTTGTTTTACTACACAAAGTTACTGTGGTGATGATGTTTAGTACTCTGCAATACAAGATGACAAACAATACATGGTTCGGGTTTTGTTTTACTGCACAGAAACAAATATAGTGCAGAACGCCACATGCACAGAAAACTCTCACCACAGCAAACACAACATGCAAAATGAATAAAAACATCCAAAATGAAAAAGGTAAAAGTGTCGGTGGCCTCTTTGTGACCATGAGGCCAAAAGGACAAGACGTCTGACTGGTTTGTTGCATCCTGCACCTTCCTCTCAGTTTATAAAACATCGAATGTGACACACACACAGACACACACACAGACAGACACACACACACCTCTTAGCGTTGTGTCAGAGCTGATGCATCACACTGCATCTTCACGGACGACTGCTCAAGGTTCAAGCTTCTGCAAAAGAGACTAAGAGGGATGTTCAAGGTCATGACCCGTCAGTCTAGTCCTCAAACTCCGTCAATTTAGGACAATAGCTTTACTTTGTGAAATGTGCAATAAAGTTATGGTTGTAATGTTTAATAATCTGCAGGAAAATGCACAGTGTGCTGTTTTATAATGTTAGCTAAACCATAGCAACAATATAATGTTAGCTAAACCAAACCATATTGGGTAGGCTAGAGGTTAGCTAAATAATTAGCCAAACTAAAATGTCAGCTAAAGAAAAGCCATTAGTGAAACACAAGGAAACAACAGAGATATTTAAAATAGAAGCAAAGAAAGAAATGTGAAAAGAAAATAAAACTGAAAAGGTGAAAGAAAAGATGCTAACTCACCTGTTGTGTGATTAGCTAAATGTTAGCAGGTTAGCTAATTAGCTAATTAGCTAACCTGCTGGTTTGTGTTGAAGCCAGTGGCCCATACAGATGTTTTCATCTGTGGCTTTTATGGAACAACTCATAATGTGAACAATGTAAAGAGTTGAATGACCTTCATGTAGTTTCCTGACTCTGCTCCAACACAGCTGATCAATCACCGTCACACACACCTGTCACTGGGATAATCAGGATTCCCATGATGCTTCAGGGTCCAGATCTACGGTGGCTGAGAGAGCTCAACTCACTGCAAATGAAGAAAACACATGCAAATAGAAATAAACACGTGGAAATGAAGAAAACCACTTCTTCTATTTGCATGTGTTTTCTTCATTTGCAGTGAGTTGAGCTCTCGGCCTCCGTGCAGATCTTTGCAGGAAGCTTTCTCTGTGCACGTTTCAGCGTTTGAGGGAAAACGTCGAGGTTAAAGAAAAACGAGATACAAAGAAAAGTTGCAATAAAACGTGCAGAGATTCCTGCTGAGGGGTCTTTTCAATTTAGGATGCAGCGCCTGGTTTAGGAGATGAGGAGAATAATACACCGAGTGAGGGTCGTTGAGTTCAGGACGAAATCTTGGAAGATACGACGCGTCTGAAATGTGTTTTTGTGAGAGAGAGAGAGAAAGAGATGAGGCAGAGTCAGATAAAAAAACACTGAATAAATGAATACCACAGCTCTTGTGATGCAGGAGGCGTCCTGTGAGATGCAGGTTTTAAATCTGCGTGTGACAGGGAAATGCACGATTGCCAAAAGTGATGTTTTACTATGAAAGTGTTATTAACTCAAGAGTCGTCCCACTGCTCTGATGCATGAGGCTCCTCAGCCTCACGTTGTGGGTTTGAGACTCATCCAAGGTCATTTCCTGCAGGAGCGGACTGCGACCGTAACCCAGAAGTCCAGGGATCAAAACCATCCTCTGACTTCGTATGTTGGAATGTGTCCTAAGGAGATGGAAACTCAACTTCTCCTTCACTTCTCTGGGTTCCTCAGGATTTGCAGGCTGCAGTGTTTCGGCCTCAAACATCCACGATACGATTAAAGGAAATAGTTGATGTGGCACTTGTGTGTTTTAATGAAATCCCATTCAACAGGAGCTGGATGTGTTTTAATCCCAGTGACGTCTGAGCTAAAAATTCTGTTGGCACATCTGAGAAAGTTTCTATTTTGTGGCCGAGACTCATTTCTCCAATTTCTGACGCCGATATATCTCTTCACTTGTGATTAAGCTCAACACAAAGTGAAATTGATTCTTTCTGGGTAACTATAGAATCCACGGATGAGATCATGTGATTAATCTGCTCCATTAATTTTCTCTGACACGGCTCGAAATACACGTGAGAGAGAATCGGATCTGCACTTCGTCTTCTTCGTCTCTATATTTAACACGAGAACTTCAAACATGACTTTCCTCTGTTTAACCTTTGTGTTTTTCACAACCTGAGACAAACACTCACCGACAAAGTTTTATCCAGAGAGACAAGGTGTCGCTTTACTTTGACAAATATCGTATAAGTGCATTCTTTAAGCAGTAACTTAGGATCTGTGTGACAACATTTTAGTTTACATGTGAAGTCTAATATGTGTCATACCTGTCATCAGATATGAAAACTGCTTCAGAGGTCAGTCATAAGTCTGTGAGATTCTCCAATTCTAAATGTGAATAAGCGCCAAAATAAAAGAGCACTTTTGTAAGTATCCTTGTCTCTTTTTACATAAATACATAGAAATACAAAATCCACTGTTTTTTATAAACATGAGAACGAGACAGACACGGCCTCAGTCCTTCTTCCCTTTTCTCCTGACTACAGATTCAGGTCCTCTGCAGTGTTATGGTCCAGCAGCGAGTAGCGGTCCTGCTGCTCCTGGACGGGTTTAATGCTCAGTCCCTGGCTGGAGAAGTTGGGGGTCAACGCGCCGCTTTGATTCAGATGTTCCCGAGCTGCCGTGGGGAGATTGGGGCTCCGCCGGCGGCCGTCCCGTCCCAGGTGTGTGCTGATCTGAGACGAGCGGAGACTCTTCATTTGACCTCTCGCACGCGTCTCGTACAGCTCCACAGGGGTTTTCTTATACCTGGAGGAAACAGACTCTCATTATTCACTTCTGAATACAAAGCTGCGTTCAGACTTGCACTATGAATTTATCAGGACTCACATTCTCAGTAGCAAAGACGACAGAACCACGGACACGGACGAGGCCGCCATCGCAGCCGAGCCCATCCAGGGTTGAAGCACGAGGCCAAGAGGCATAAAGACACCTACGACCAATGGAGGAGGAGAGTTTATCTGCAACAGCCCCTCAATGAACACTCATCCTGAGGCGTTCTGTTGTGATGCTGATCCAGTATCTTGTCGCTCATGTATTTTCTATTCTCTCACAGTTTAGCAGTGTATAATCTGTCCTTACCCGCGGCGATTGGAATTCCCACGAGGTTGTAGATGAGAGCGAAGACAAAGTTGATCCTTATCCTCCGCACCGTCTTCCTCGACAGCTCGATGCTCGCCACCACGTCCATCAGATCGTTCTGAACACAGTGGAAAAAACCCTGAGGTTCAACGCACTGACTTGAACATACATCAGTGCGATAAGAACGTGACGTGTACTTTAGATTTTTGGTTTCTGCAGAGATGTCAGACGCACTCTGATCAGGACGATATCCGCCGCCTCGATGGCCACGTCTGTCCCGGTGCCGATGGCGATGCCGACATCAGCGCGGGCGAGGGCGGGTGAGTCATTAACGCCGTCTCCCACCATGGCCACTCGCAGGCCTTGTTCCTGCAGCTCTTGTACTTTGGCCACTTTATGTGACGGCAGCACCTCCGCAAACACCTTCCTGATGCCAACCTGAGGAAAAACCAACACCAGCGCTTTTAATTCAAGGTCATTCTCCATCCAGTATGTTTATGAATCCTTCGTCAACATGTGTTTCACCTGTGCAGCGATGGCTTTGGCCGTGCGTCTGTTGTCTCCTGTTATCATAACCACCTCAATGCCCTTGCTGTTGAGTGTGTGCACCGCTAACGCCGACTCTGCTTTCACTGTGTCTGCAATCGCCAACATGGCACACAGCACACCTGCAGAGAACACACACAACATGAGACCAGGTACCACTCAGGCTCTGCAGCAGCAAAGTCTGATAGTCTGCAGGTCCTCACCGTCTATGGCCACCAGGATGGCGGTCTGTCCTTTCGTCTCATGGCTGCACATGGCGGCATCAACGTCTGCTCCGATGTGGTGACCGTTCCTCCTCATCCACTCCCTGTTCCCGATCAGGACGGAGAAGAACAATCCTTGACCTGCGAGCAAAGAAATTAAGAAACTACACTTTAACAATATCCTGTTACCTACTGGACACCTTGGATGGATGAGGTATGAAAAGAATCAGACCTGCCGACGGGGCCTCGGGCTCCGGCAGCAGGCTGCTCTCGTCTGTGGTGGCTCCTGGAAGCAGGAAACACTCCTCACTCTGCTGCAGGAGCAGATGCTCCACGTTGGACACTCGGCAGCTGATCCCACAGCCGGGCACCGCCTGGAAGTCCTGGCAGTAACCGAGCCCGTCACTGCCCAGCTCCTGTGGAGCGCACATAGAGAGAGAGCAGGTAAATGTACCTGGATACACTTTAAAACACACAACTCTACGTCCTGATTAAGACTTTGATCTAAGGGGCCTCCTCTCTCACCTCTTTGCAGTGTTTAGCGACCGCCATGCCCAGCGGGTGCTCGCTGCTGGCCTCCGCTGTGCCGACCACTGCCAGGATCTTTCTCAGGGGCATACGTGCCATCTCCCACAGCACCAGCACCCGGGTCACCCGGGGAACGCCGTTTGTGATCGTACCGGTCTTATCGAACATAACCACTTGGATCTGAGGGAGCAGAGAAACACAGAGTCACAGCTCCACCTCCATCTTTTGCTTTTTTCCTTGTGTCATAAGTGGATTTAGTCCACAGGTATTTATTAGGACTGGTAGCAAGAGAAGGTTTACTGTTTGTGACCTCAAGAGCTGATACAGGAGAGTTTCAGTGATGACGCAGTAACGTCTATCACCACAAGGTGGCACCAGTTCATAAGGATACGTAGATCAGATATTAAAATGCATTGAAAGCATTTATGTTCTTTACCAACATGTGATTATTATGTAAAGCTACAAACTGTTGCATCTCGTTCTCTTTGTAGTAAACTAACATAAAGTCAAACATCACAGTTATCAGACGTCAGGATCAGGGTGTGGGGGTGCATTGCCTTGTGGGCCATCTCCAGCGGCTCGCCTCCTTTGATGAGGATCCCGTTCTGAGCTCCAACACCCGTGCCCACCATGACAGCAGTTGGGGTTGCCAGGCCCAGAGAGCAGGGGCAGGCGATGGACAGAACCGTGATGGAGGCCTGGAAGGCGAAGCGCACGATGACCTCCGCATTGGAGATGTTCTGGTTGTAACCCTGTGAGGACGAGATACAAACGTGGGTTTATAAAAGTTATCAAAGCATCATCTCAGCATGAAAACACGTGTGTGTGCAGTGTGCACCCACCGGGAAGTTTTCTTTCACTATTTCAAAATTGACAAACCCGATCGCCATCCAGGCCACGAGGGTCAGAAGAGACACGAGAACGATGAAGGGCACAAAGTATCCGCTGAGTCTGTCGGCGAACTGCTGGATGGGAGCCTGAGGAAACACCAGAGACACAACTGTTCAGGGGCCGTGCTTCTTTGTTGCATTTCAAGCAGAGGTTCAAGTTTAACGTGTGTCTCACCTTGGACGTTTGTGCTTCTTCCACCAGTTTGACTATTTGAGACAGAGTTGTGTCGTTGCCCACATGAGTCGCCTCCACCAGCAGAGCACCGTGAGCGTTGATGGAGCCGGCGATCACCGAACTACCGACCTTCTTACTAACAGGCATCGGCTCACCTGACAGAGCAGAAAGAAAAGGTTTGGAAAAGACGTCTTTTTATTCCCTGCAGCAGTTTCACCCTCTCACCTGTGATCAAGGACTCGTCTGCCATGGAGCTTCCCTCAATCACTTTCCCATCCACGGGGAACTTCCCTCCCGGAGTGACCTTCACGACATCGCCACGCTGGACCAGCTCCACCAACACCTGCTCCTCACTGAGGTCACACAGCTCGTTAGTTCTCAAAGTAAGACACTCTAAGTCTTATCTTTACTTTCTGTATCGTGTGTCTGACCTGATGATGGAGAGGTTGGGTCCTAGAGTGACGACAGTGGCGTCGGTGGCTTGAAGTGACATCAGCTTGGCCAAAGCCTCCGAGGTCTTACTCTGCAGAAATGGCCACAGATCAAGTATTATAAAACGGCTTTGTTTTACGACTTCATTAAACTGAAATGTATCCGTCTATTTTCCACCTTTGCGACGTGCTCCAACCACCGACCCAGAGCGATGAACACGAAGAGCATGGGCGGCGTGTCGAAGAAGGTGATGGGACTCTGGCTGGCTCGCTCGCCCATGGCTACGACCAGCACCACGCAGGAGTAGATGTAGGCGATGGAGGTGGCCAACACGATCAGCACGTCCATGTTGGCTGTGCGGTGCTTTAACGAGCGATATGCCTGGATGTAGAAGTAGCGGCCTCCAAAGATCTGCAGGGAAGGGAGGACAGAGAAAGCGTCACTGCAACATTTCTTCTAAACCAAATAAAAATTCATTGTTTTGCTTAAAGTAAAATCTAAAGACTGTCTGGACTAAATGTCCCTGATGGTAAAAGCTGAGCTAGATGAACCTGGTTTGTGTGGCAGGTGCCAGGAACTATCCAGTGTCGATTCACTAAGTTTTACAGTCACAGGAAACAAAAGGCCCCTTCATGCAAAAGCTACCAACCACCGTTACACTCTTACAGAAAGGAAACCGAACCATTTCTGAGCAAGTGATCTGGATTTAAAAGAGAAAGGTCAGCGGTTCTCTTACCTGCACAGGTGTACAGAGCAGGAAGAAGGCCAGGTTGAGGAGGGACAGGCCCGGCAGCAGGTTCTGCTCCTGGGGCATGGAGCCTCCGTGTTGGCTGTGCTGACTGTCCATCACCATCATGTAGATCATGAGGCCCATGACAGGGAGGCCGAAGACCAGGCTGAGCAGGAAGGAGCCTCTCCACCTGCGGACGTTCCACAAATAAGACCCCACAGAAACACGTCTTTCCAGCAACATGCAGCCTGAAAAGGATATTCACATCATTTATAACGTTTAAGTAGTTACAGATACTTGCTGTCTAATTTCTTCTGAGTGGTCGAGGTTGTCTTTGTATCCCGGCTTCTCCAGACTGGCCTCAAACCCGAGACTCTACAGGGAGAAACAACAACGCTGTCACAGAGTTACACAAAGATCAGGTGTGTGTGAAACAACAGGTGAGATTTACCTGGATGATCTTGATGATATCTCGAGCTCCGAGCACTTCAGGGTCAAACTGGATCTTTGCCTTTTTGGTGGCGAGAGCGACGGAGGCCCCGAGGATCCCTTTGGTCGTCTTGAGCTTGGACTCGATGTTGTGGACACACGATGCACAGGTCATACCCGTTATCTACACGTGAACCATGGTCAATAAACATCAGGCTGTTTTTTACTGAATCACGTTGTGTTTGAAGACTTACTGAGAGGTCGAGCTTCCCGTGGGAAACTGCGTTGTCTTCTATCAATTTGGCCCCGAAGCCCAAGTCATCGATGAGCTGAGTTACAGCGACGGCGTCGGTGACGTATGAGTCGTATTTCACCTCAGCCTTCCCCGCCATCAGAGACACCAACACTGAGATGATTCCTGGAAGACGGATTTCTGTTAAATCTGCTTCTTTTCTGGATAGTGGGAGGAGGAGGAGTCAGTCGAGGCTGTGTGATCCAACCTACCCTTGTTTTTGAGCAGGTTCTTCTCTATGTTGGACACACAGGAGGCGCAGGTCATTCCCGTCACACAGATGAAGCACTTCTGCACTTTAACGTCGGGGGAGTGCGGCGGATTGTTCCTCTGGGATCCGCTGCCGTTGCTGACTCTGGCCTTGTGGTGCGTTTGTGAGTCAGGAAGGTGAGACGGTCCCGAGGTGACGGGTCTGGACTTTTCAAAACTCTGGATCCTCTTTACAGGCTCTGACGAGAAGAGAGGAGAGATGATTAAAGGTGGACGCACGGCGATGAACATACAAAATATAGTTTCTTCCTCAGTAAGATGCAATAAAGTGACCATGCACACTGCAGAAATGAAAGAAATGAATCCTGAGGGAACCAGATTCTTTTTTTTATCCTCGTTATCATTGTGGGATGTGAACCTGTGAGTAAAGAAACCACAGATTGAGCAGCAGCAGATATTTAGTTTGCCTGAATCCTTCACAACACATTGACAGAAATATAATAACTTCTGAGGTGAGACTTAAATATAAGCGTGTGAAACAAAAAGCTGCGGCTTCCTCCTTTAAAATCCAAAACCTTCCACTCGACCTTTAAAGCTGGAGATTAAATCATGAAAGTTAAGTTAATTCCACGTCTTGGCGAGAGCAGTTTTAGTCATTAGCCCCGGCCGCTGTTTGAGAGCCCTCCGACTCCGAGTGGAGAGCATACTTGTCTGGTTTCCATGGGAACCAGTGGAAACCGTGGTGGCCTGTTGCCTTAGTGACCGGCAGCATTCTGCAGACTGTACATGAAAGAGCTTCAGGTGCTGCCTCTGGATTTTCTTGGTACACGGATTGATTCTTTGTTCATACGAATAAGTTTATAAATAACAAAGCTCTCCTGAATGTAAATGAATCATATAAGTAGTGGAATTCACGAGTGGGTGGACAACAGTGGAATTGGTTTGAGGGCATCCAACAAGGAGTGAGCGCCGCGAGCTGAAAAACCAGTTCAACGCCTCTTCTGTTCCACGCGGCACAAAAAATGAATACAGTCAGACACTTTAGAAATGTTATTGTACGTAAACCTTTCTGATTGGTCGATACCTTGAAGCGATGCGTCAAACCCCATGTCCTCGACAGCGGCCCTGAGCTGCTCCGGCGCCGTCAGACAGGGGTCAAAGGTTATCGTTCCCTTTTCATCCTCCAGCGACACAGATATGGACAGTGTCCCGCTCATCTGAGAGATCCTCCCTTCTATGGACTGCACGCAGGAGCTGCAGGTCATCCCTCTGATCCACACGCTCACGTGCTCAGTGGACGGCGTTGAGATGTCCGTCTGCCAGCAGCTGATGTCCTCTGCGGACAAGTCCCCGGTTAATAAAGTGGCATCGAACCCCATGTCCTCGATCTCGTCTCTCAGCTCCTCTTGTGTGACTAGAAGAGGCTGAAACACAACCAGAGCCGCTTTGTCCTGAAGAGACACCTGAATGTATGAAACTCCTGGCAGCTCAGCGACGTGTCCCTCGATGGACTGAACACAGGAGCGGCAGTGCATCCCGTCCACCCTGATCTGCACCGCCGCCTCCACGCTGTGTCCCAGGCTCCCGAGCTCCAGGGCCAGCTCTTTGGCTGTGATGGCCGAGGTATCATAGTCCACTTTGGCTAATTTCCTGGGTAAAGACAAGCTGATACCGAGCACCCCCTTCAGCGCGGAGGCTCTGGATTCGATGGCCCGGGCCTGGTGCTCGGAGCTGAGTCCTCGGAGGTGCAGCGTCACCCTGGAGGCAGATGCGGGAGGAAGGTGGAGCTCAGTCTGGCTCCCATACTCGTAGGCCAAGTTGTCAAGGCCTTGTTTCTCAACATCAGTGCAATTCCCCTAAAAAAAATCAAAGAAAAGTGGTGCAATCAGAAGTCAGGTCCATGATTTATGCATTCGCAGCTTATCTGTGTTGTAAACAGACTCTTGATCTTTGACCCTGAAGAATCGTCACAAAACCAAACACAGTTGTTTTAAAGGTCGTCAACTTTCCCACAGTAAAACCACGTTGTTATGTACCTATTTTCCAGGTAATGGCTCAGGAACAAAGACAATAAAGACTTTTAATTTCCTGTTCACTAAGTTTGCTCTGCTTACACTTGCTCGGTTCATCCCGGGGACAAGAAATGCATCTGGAACTGATGTAAAAAGAAACGTTCATCAACTATTGTTTCAGCTCTGCAGCCTCGAATCTCTGTTGTGGATACGAAACCAGGAGCTCAATCAAATCACAAACATGTAAATCATTTTAGTTTTATGGTAAAAACAAGTGAGGAGTATAGTCTCCGTGGTCATATCACTGACAACAACTTTTATGTTGAAATTCAGGCACCAGATCCCATTGTGTGGTTTATATGGCCTCAAATAAAAAAGACACTGGTCTATATTTTAACTTATATTATCCGTCAGTCGATACACTTGCTTTCTTCTCGTCTACACTTGAATCTTACATGAAAAATAATGTTTCTGGACACTTCCCACACACACACACACACACTCACACTCACACCACATGACTGAGCCTCCACATAAGCTCGACAACGTGACTCTGCTTAAGGTCAAGATCACTGGCACCTCACGGAGCGGAGGAGACAAGATGGCCACAACCCCAATCAGCTTCATATTCATAACGAGACCGACAGAACCGGGCCTGTGCACCTGGATCTCCGTGTCTCCATGTGAGCCTTCGCGCTACGGTACAGCAAACACTGCAATGTTGAAAGCTGAGTTCACGATCGCTGTTCAACTGTTCAAAGTGCAACACTTCTCCAAACAAAATGATTTCAGAGATAAGATTAAATTTAAAAAACCCTGGAAAACCTGAGTTTTGAAACTAGATAATTAAAGTTTATATAATGAACCTGAAGCAACACTTTTCTCCTTGTGCTGTTTGACCCTGACTCTTCCACTAACCTCACCTGTGTGATTACATGACCCTTATGAGGCTTTGGTCCAGACGAGCTCAAACAATAAGTTCATTCAGCCTCCGAGTCACTGGAGGACAGATGTTACACGAGTCAGTTTCTGAGTCTTTAAAGCTTCACACTCACCTTCATCTACCTGCTGCGTCGAATATTTTCATTTAGAATCAGATGTATTTTAGAGAAACGACCCAATGATACATAAGAAGAGACAAGGTATTATAAATAAGAGTTATTTTGGATGCAGGATCATTTTAAACTAATCAGAACTTAACAAAGAGATAATTTGGTACGTGCATGTTTACATTTGTGTCGTCTGACCTTGAGCATGATGTCACAGAAAACTTTTATCATTATGCATGTAATAAATATGGTTTACAACATACCATAATGTAGCTGGCAGCAGTTGGATGGTTTATGGGCAGTAAGGCTCAACAATAATAAATCACTTCTTTGCTTTGAGGTAATGTCGTCTCCTTCCTTTTGTTTTTATATTTACAGATTTTAAACGACTTATTGTTTTTATCAGATTAAATCCATTATTTGCAATTGCCAGAGTTTTCTATTTGTCTGTCAACCCCCGTTTGTAAAGGTGCTATAAGATTAAAGTTATCATTTTAATAGTTTCCACAGCAGCTTCCCTGTATGAGCGACTTAAATAAACTCTCGTATCTGCTTATAACTACATTAAAACCTATTATGGAGCATTAATTAATAACTTGGGGACTTAAGGTGTTAAAAGAAAAACAAGTGGCTCAACAGGTTCCCTTCAAAGTAGCTGCTGTGCCAAACTAAAGCAGATAAAGTACAAGAGACTTCAGAATAAGACTTTGGAGGACTCGGTCCGCTGGGACACGAGGTGCGGACTGTCCCCTGGAGGCCCCTCTGTACCTGAAGGTCTGGAGCGCATCGTCCCCTCGCGCAGGCCGTGTGGAGTCCCCGGGTGCAGTCCGGCCCGCAGCCACATTCAACCATACGGATCTGCTCCCGTGCGCCATGCGTCGACGCGGACTCAAACCGGGACCCGCTGTTTTTGGGCGACTTCGGCGAAAACATGTTGGAGCCGCAGCTGCTCTGACGCTCGGTTTGTCTTCACCTGTCAGACGTCGCAGGGGCCAAAGTCCGCAGCGCGCGGGACACATGTACGAGGGGAGCGCGGAGCCGTGCGCAATGGCACAATGCGCAATGGCACAATGCGCAATGGCGCGGCGCAGAGCGAGTGCGCACTCCGGCGTGTCAAGTGCGGGGTGTGAGGTGCTGGATGAGGAGGGGGTCACCGTGACAGCGAGGGAACAGCTTTTAATCACATGATTCAAGTTTCACTGTATTGTTGTTCAGACCATAAACAGGTCAAGTGCACAGCAGAAGGAAGTTAAACTGGATCCAGCTCAGAAATCAAGAATGTTGAGGCTTCCTTCATTAGTAGTCTTTAAAAACTTTAGACATGAGGATAGTCCACAGGAAAACATCACAAAAATCCTATTTAACTTCACAAACTATTGTTCTTAAAGAAGTAAAATCTATTGTAGTTTAAAAGGAAACTTCACACCAGTTACAATAGATTAATAAACTTGTATTATTAAACTCGTATGATGGAGAACTCCTGTGTCTCCGTCCAAGAAAATGAAATTAGACTCACACTCGTGGGGGAAAAGAATTAAAACGTAATATGTGTAGAAAAATAAGTTTTATTTTAGGTAAGTTCAAATACAAGATCTCCACAAAGATAAAAACAACTCACTCTCCGTCCTTCAGTAGGCTTTTCTTTTTGTGGTACTTTCCAAACTAAAAGCCTGATTGCTACTGTAATAAAAAGCTAAGACCCCCCCCCCGCTGTCTTAGCCGAGCTAAAGTGGAATTTTTCCACACAAAGTGACTCTGGAGTGAATATTTACAAAAATCACTTTTATTGACTGAACCTAATAAAGCTTCAAATGTCACTATAATACAAACACTGTAAACGATGCAACAACAGTCAGAGAGTGTGTGTGTTATTGTGTGTGTGTGTGCGCGCGTTCAAAAAAGACAAAGAAACACAGGAAATATCAGAATAAGTCAAATAAAACCAGAAAAAATATCTTCGTTTTGTTTTGTGTACTAATTGATGTTAAATGAGGAACACTGCAAAAAATAAAACGCAGCTTTTCAGCCAAACAGGTGAGAAACTGTTTGATACCCAGTGAAAGTGTTATTGATTAATTATTGATAATAGAAATAAGAAGGCACACAGAGGAGGTGGAGCTCTGCTGTTATAATCACTGTTCCTCTAAATTCAATATATGAAATTATAACATTTATTCATTGCAGGGAACAGAATTCACTCGTCACTGATGTTTTGTTCCTCGTTCTGACGTCAAACCTGGTCCTGAAAACTTCGTAGAAATCTGGAAACGTAACCGATCTCTTTTCGGGAAAAGCAGGTTCTTTTTTTTATAATAGGAAGAAGAAGAAAAAAACTCAGAAAACACCCGAGACCAAACGTTCATTTTCCTTTTTTTTGCGGCGTCGACCTGTACAACATGTCGGGGGGAAAGTTAAAAGCAACAGGAACAAGATTTCTCTTTTTCTCTCGTTCTGATCCGCGAGTCTCAGCGCTGTCGATCCCAGCGCCAGATCGAAGCGTCGTCGCACACCGCGATCAAAATGCTGCTGTCGCGGCTGAAGCTGGTTTGCCGGATGGCCGACATGCATTTGGGGAGGGTCAGCGTGATGCACCTGGAGACCAGAAAGAAGACGCCGTCACGCTTGTGTTTTATTATAACTAGTGTGAATCTTGAGCTCTGAGCGGAATCCTCGTGGTTGGATTATTGTAACGCTCTGTTCTGCTCCCTGTCGAGTACAGGATTCAATATAAGATGTTTTAATTTGTTTTTAAAGCTCACTCTCAGTCGAGGCCGAGGGGTTAAAGCGTTCGTCTGTTTGCTGTCGCAGCTTCAAAGCTTTGGAACAGTTTATATCGAGTTTCCTTAAGTGGTTTTTATTCACGTCTAAGACTTAAACTACATCCGCCAAAGGGACATGGGCCAAAGAGAACTCGTTAAATGTTGAGGGGAGATCAAGACATTTCTTTAATCACTTTCTTTAACATTGTGAGTTTGTGTCTTTAACATTTTCACAGATTTCTCGGGGAAGAATGATTTTGTGTGTGTGATTTGCTCCACACTGTTTTAAATGTTCTAAGTAAAGTGGATGTTTGTTTTGCACCAGTGATCACACTCAGCTGAATCAATGAAGTGTTGTGTAGCGTTTCACAACACATGTACGAGTGTCCTTGATTAAAACAGAGAAGTTGTGAACTTACTTTGCTTTGTGCGGATCTTCCACCTCAAGGTCCCAGACATAAAGTTTCCCCACCTGGTTTCCCAAAGCCAGCATCTGTCAATCAGCATCACAGCAACATCAGTAAACAACAAGGGAAACATTCAAGGTTCCTCACGAGTCAAAAAGAAAGTGACGTGATCATAAACGCAAAGACAAATAAGACTGAGCTGTGTGACCTTCTGCCAGAAGTCCATGGAGAAGCGCATGTACCAGATGTCACACTGGCTGTAATCAAAGCGTCCCAGAATCGTCACATTGGACTCGTTGGGTTTGATGTGATCGATGTCGTCCTCCATCTTCCCTGGTTTCCAGCACACGATGGCGTTTTCACAGGACTGGAGAGAGGAAACGAGAACGATAAACAAAAAGGACATGACAGACTTTAGCTTCTTTAAGAATCATAACTAAATACACAGCCGGATTTTGTTTCGTGTCATTACGCTGAAATAAATCCAGAAATCTGTCTTTATTTATTAAACCCGCTTGCCTTTGAAAGAATAAGGTCGCCCAGCCACCGCACACAGTCCACGTAGTTTCTGTGGATGTCTCGTGTTGAGAAGTCGGGGAAGTGGATTTTCTGAGACACAAACGGCCTGAAGAAAACACAAATTAAATTTCAAATGATTAAAACATGATAAACGATAAAGGACAAGAAACCACCAAAATAATGAATCTTTACCTGTTGGTCTTCGACGGGTTGTACTCATAAGATCCTCTGATGGCTTTCTGCATCCTCTCTGAATTGATCCGCCACAGTTTGAGGGAGTGGTCCATCCCACACGACATGATCTTCTCACCGAGGAGATCAAAATCCTAAAGTGGAGCGAATGCGAAGGTTAAAAACACTTTAATAAAAACTGTAACTCATCTTTGAGTTACGTTTGTTCTGTAAAATAAAGAATTACATATCAGCAAACACATGTTGATGCGAGTTGTGATCCAACGCCACTCACGGCGCTCAGGACTTCGTCTCGATGACCTTCCACGCCACCGAATATTGCCACTAAGGTGTCGGTCTGTATGTTCCATAGACGAAGGGCGTGATCTGAGGAAACAGGCAGGAAATCTAGTTGAACTACAGTCAAAAATCAATGAGTGAATTTTTAAATCAGCTGAGGAAATTAAAATGTGACCTGTCTACATTCACATCACGA